>NC_142068.1:20823750-21150000 GCF_059756535.1 Pantherophis guttatus
GTAATTATTTTGTAAGTCATAATAAAGGACTCCATTAAGAATAATACCTTTAATTAGGCCATAAGACATGACAGTTGGCACATTTCTCAGTAAGAAAGATGAGTGGAGAAAACATAATGGATTTTTTTCCATCTCTAATTCTAGTGATTTTCCACCCCCTTCTCCCTGTTTTCCTGACTGAAGTCAAAGGTTCAGCTTTGAGAGTTGGCTTACCTTAATAACTTTCAGAAGTTCATTAGTCACTTTGAAACTTATGATCTTTCCCTGAAAGGCCTAATGATTGGAGAGACGTAAATATTTTGCTCCCAGATATGAAGGGAGAAACTGCTATTTTTAAATGCAGTGATTAAAGAAATGAGGCTGTTTGGCTGTTTACTGAATTGGGAAGGTGAGCAATTGAAAAAGCAGGTAGAGGATAGAGACATGGGGAAATTATCTGATAAAAATAAAAGAAAATTGGATGGTAAAACCAAGTGAATGGGAATGTAATTATTTTTTGGGGAGGAAGTAATATGACATTTGCACTTTTCCAGAATATGAATTGCAAAGGTCTATTGCTTATACCTGGAATGAGTTTACATGGTTGGTCAGTATTCAAGTAGTCATTGGTTAACAATGGTAATTGGGACTGGAATCCCAATTTCCATAACTAAGCAATGTGATAATAAACTACAATGTCATATGACTGCATTGCTGACAACTCCAACACTCAGCATTGCTGTTGTTAAACAAGATTGCAGATCATTAAATCAGTCCCAGGTGTCTTAGGTAGTAGGCCAGCAGGCAGGTAAGGATACACATATACATGTAAGCAGAAAGAAGCAAAACAAATGTAAGGCTATTCATCATTATGTGTAATTCATCTGTCCACTGTCCTCCCTACCAATAGTCATATATCATCCAATGTATTCTATGCGTGACTATTTCTAAATTTGGCTGTGTTCATGTCACATGCTTACATTTGTTCCTGAATTGCTTTCAGACATTGTTCTCAGCAGGGGAGTGTAAGTGACAAAATCTCTGTAGCAGCATTGTGATGCAAAATCTATCCTTACTCACTTGAACGCAATATAGTAATTGAAATATTTTGTTATTTTGAGGTCATCATGGTTAGTTGAGGGAATCAATGGGGAGTCCTTGGTCTCTCTGAGCTTGGTTGTTTTCTTGCAGATGTTTCATGAATGAAACTAGGTAACAACATCAGAGCACTGATGACGTTACTGTTGTGGTCCGCCAGCAGCCTGCAGAGCTGGCAGCACAGTCGGAAAGTGATGAGGCTGAGGAAGAACATGGGCCAGTCCTGGAGGCTGTGGAAGGCCCGGATGAGGGCTCTGCATTGGAGATGGCCAGGGCCATCGGGGAGTGATGCGTGGACTTTGGAGCCTCCAGAGGCTGACAGTAGAGAGGCAGAGGAACAGGAGGAGCCTGTTCCTAGTGCACGTATGAGAAGAGCTGCCAGAAGGCAGGAGCAGATAAAGCAGAGAGGACAACTCAGGAGTAGGGCCAAGAGATGATTGGCCCCTCCCATAAGGCTTAAAAGACCAGCAACAGCTCTTGGCCTCTTTGCCAGAAAACAACTGTTGAGAGATTTGCTTCCTGTTTGGCTGTATTTCTTTCTGATCAGCGTCTTCTGTTCCTGAATTGTTGCCAAGAAAAGCCTTTGGCAGTTTGCCTAATTATCCCAAGGTCAGAGATAAACTGAAGAATGGTGTTTTGAGGACTTTGCTTTCATTTAATTTGGAATACGCTGAGAATGAGTTAATTCTCAGCTGTTTTAATAAAATCTGTTTGTTTTTTGGAACTGTTTTGCATTTAATATTAACTACGTAGGCCTGGGTCACAACAATTACCTAGCTTGGGTAATGGAATGTCTACAGAGAACAACCAAGCACAGAGAGCACTAAGGATTCCTCAGTTCAACCCTGAGCTACAAATATTCTCCTTTATAGGTAGTCAGTGGGTGTCAGGTTCTGGTAAACCATGGGAAAAAAATACCAAGGAACACAGGTCTGATATACAAAGTCTTTATCCTTGTTGCAGAAACTCCAGCACAAACTGACAACTAACAAGCAGAATAAAGTTAGAGCTCTCCACCCAGTGCACCCCTCCACCTTTAAGGGCTCCCAAGCCCAGCCCAGTCACCCCACGCACCCCACCCCTCACATGTCCACATTATTAAACATATTAAGTGGTGAGTTGACCCTAGTTCGGACCGGTTCACAAGAACCAGTAGTAAAACCAGTGGGAGGCCCTGCCGACTGCATGTCGTCAGGATGTCATCATCGGTGATCTGCGCATGCGCAATTCCATTGCAAACTGGTAGTAAAGGTAAGTAGAACCCATCCCTGATCTAAGTGTCCACTGGCGAAGCATGCCCAGTGCGCAGGTGCCCGCCCCACCTCTCAGCTGTTCCTGCCACTTCACAGCTGAGAGGCACCCCTGATAAGGCACGCTCAGTGTGCACGTGCTCACCCTGCTTCTCAGCTGTTCTGTCTGCATCATAGTTGCGAGACCAGCAGTGGCAATTCATCATGGCTGGGCCTAGTCTGGACTCGCCCGTCTGGATGCTGGTAGGTCCAGCTTCCCAGCTGGTATGGTGATTGGTGGCCGTGGCACAGCCATGCCGATCTCCAAATGGCTGCCCCGGTCTCTCCTGTCTTGCTGGAATGGCAGCCCTGGGCCACTGGGCGAACCAGGGCTGACAGTGGGTTCACAGAATACAATGAACATAACACCATTGGACAGGTTGACATAACACAAAGGTCTCCAACTAGGAATCGGTTCAATTGTGCACTCACAATTGAAGCTTCATTTGCACGAGCAGCAGCTGAATGCAACTGCCGCTTGTGCAAATGGAGTTGTGCGCACTTGCACGTTTGCCTACCATTCACATGGAACCATCCACTCTCCCCCCCCCCTCAGGCTGCCAAGCTGAAAAGGTTGGGACCACTGACATAACGTACTAAACTACAAAGAAGAAAAAGATATAACTAAGCTTAGGACAGTATACAAATGCAACCTTTTGTATTTGCAACCTTCAACTCCCTGGATTAACTGTATTTTCACAAACAGAACCTGTAAGTAGCTCCCTAGTTGCTTTGCAAGCACTTATTCAATATATCCATGAGAGCCACTAAAGTGTCAGTCAGAGATGGAGTATAACATTCTTGTAAAGGCAACTCTGGCATCATTACCACTCAAACTATGAAGGTTCAAAAAGAAGAAAGCTTAACAAATTGTTGAAGCGACAATTACAATAACTTGTGATGTTTCATCTTGAGCACACCCTTTTAAAAAACACGAGTTCAGTTGTTGCAAGCTTCCCAGTGTACCTTTGTTGAGATTTTCTTTTGAACCCACCAGAGGTAGCACAGAGCTTGTTAACACTGAAATGCCATTAGCATTTGCCTCCAGGTATGTATATTTGCAAGACAGCTTCCAGATCTTTCCAAAGAAAGAACAAATAAGCTAAACTGGGTCCAGAATAAATCAGAGAAATCTGTGGTAAGGAGGAAAAGAAACATGGGTGAAGAGGTTTCCCAGAAGACAATGAAAGACTAATAGCAAAAAAAAAAAGGAAAAAGAAAAAAGAAAAAAGGAAGGAAAGAAGGAAGGAAGGAAGGAAGGAGGGAGGGAGGAAGGAAGGGAGGGAGGAAGGAAGGAAGAAAGGAAGGAGGAAGGAAGGGAGGGAGGAAGGAAGGAAGAAAGGAAGGAAGGAAAGAAAGAAAAAGAAAGATAGAAAGAAAGAAAAGAGAAAGAAAGAAAGAAAGAAAGAAAGAAAGAAAGATGATAGATAGATAGATAGATAGATAGATAGATAGATAGATAGATAGATAGATAGATAGATAGATAGATAGATAAAGACTGAAGGACCGTATGCATTCTTAGAATTAACTATTCATATCTTTAGTGCCACCCCCTAATTCAGGAATGGCAATCTATAGTGTATAAATCATTTATAGCATCCTTGCCTTATTTTGCAATTTATAGAGGCCCACGATATCATTTTCAGTGAAATAACCATTTTTGACAGAACCGTTTTTTTAAAAAAACCCTGAGAGTGGAAGAACCCAAATAGCAATAAAGCTCCAGCTTCTAAAAGGTTCACTATATCATTGCCATGTCAATGGCACAATTGCCATAGTTATAAGCCGCATGGTTAGACCACAACTTAAAGAAGTTTGTTTGTTTACCTCTCTTTTGATTTCAGAGAGCTTGAAAAAGAAAGCAACCAAAAATTTCTTAAGGAAGCATTAGTGTGCATTGCAGATGCGATGGTTAAAGCCAAATAATTTCAGGGCAATTGTTACAAAGTAGTGCATGCTGAACGTTGAACACTGAGTGCATACCAATTGCTCTTATTTTTGCAACAATAACCCTTGAAAGGGAATTGAAATATCAGAAGCTCTTTATGTCTTTCAGAGCTTTCTCTTTTCCTAGAGGTTCAGGAGATGGATGATGAATCAAAGAATATGTAAAGAAAAAGAATTTAATTTGATGTTAGAAAAGGAAATTAAAATATTCTTTCAGATAAATAAAAAAGAGGAAACTTCCTTACAAAATACATGGGATACTCTAAAAGCATATATAAGGGGCCTGGTAATTGCATATATGGGGAAGAAAAATAAAGAGAAGAAACAACAATTAGACAAATTAGAGAAAGACCTAAAACAAATAGAACAAAAATTGCAGAAAGAACCCCAAGATAAAACAATAAAAGAAGAATGGAAAATAATTAAACATCAACTGAATCTGATAAACCAAAAGGAATTAGCCCAAAAAATAAAAATGGCGAAACAAAATTATTTTGAATATGCAAACAAGACAGGCAGATGGTTAGCCTATAAACTGAAGAAAGAAAGGAATAAAAGAATGATACATCAATTGAGAGATGATAAAGGGGAAATCCAACATAAAAGAGAGTCCAAAAAAGAAATTATTAAGAAATTTTATGCAAATTTATATAAACAAGAAGTAGAAGAAGAAAAGATAAAACAATATATAGAAAAATCTGACATGCCAAAAATTACAGAAGATCAAAGAGAAATGCTCAATAGGCCAATAACTAAATTAGAATTAGGCGAAGTACTGAAAAAGCAAAAAAATAACAAAACACCGGGACCCGATGGGCTATCAGTGGAAATATATAAAACAATGCAAGAAGTACTGGGAGAAAATATGTTGATGTTATATAATGAAGCCACGGAGAAAGCTAAAATTCCAAAGACATGGACAGACGCAATAATCACAGTCATACCAAAAGAAGATACAGATCTTCAGCAAATTCAAAACTATAGACCTATCTCATTACTGAACACCAATTACAAAATATTTGCAGCAATTCTGACCGAACGAATTAAATTAGTACTAAATACATATATACATGCAGACCAAAATGGATTTCTGCCGGGATGCCAAATAAAAAACAATATGAGAATAATACTTAATACTCTAGAATATTATGAATCACATTCGGAGAAACAGGCTTCATTTGTTTTCCTTGACGCCCAAAAAGCTTTCGATAACCAAAACTGGAAATTTATGATTAGACAATTACAAAATATGCAAATTGGGGAAAAATTTAGAAAAATCATAGAAGAAATTTATACTAACCAAACAGCAAGGATAATTATGAATGACGACATAACAGATAAATTTAACATAACAAAAGGAGTCAGACAAGGCTGCCCACTCTCACCTTTACTGTACATACTATCATTGGAAATTCTTCTGAAAAAAATTAGAGAAGATCAAGGAATTGAAGGTTTAAAAATTAATAAAGAAGAATACAAAGTCCAGGCCTAGTGGACGGCCTAGTGTTTATAACAGAAAACCCCATGGAATCTATACCAAATTTGTTTCAAAAAATAGAAGAATTTGGAGAAGTGGCCAGACTAAAAATTAATAAAAGCAAATCGAAATTAATTGTAAAAAATCTTACGAAAAATCAAGAAAAAGAATTAACAGATAGTATACAAATCCAAACAACGAAAAAAATAAAATACTTAGGAATCTGGCTGTCCACAAGAACTTCAGCAATAAAAGAAGATAATTATGACAAACTAATAGAACAAACAAAGAAGGATTTAGAAAAATGGAAAAACTTACACATCTCATTTCTAGGAAGAATTTCGGCCATTAAAATGACTATACTGCCTAAATTTTTATACCGGTTTCAGATTACCACAATAAAAATAGACAAATTGTTCTTTGAAAATTTGAATAAAATGACATCTAAATTTATATGGCAAGGGAAAAAGCCACAAATAAAATTTAAGCTGCTTCAGGACACAAAAGATAGAGGAGGGGTTGCACTTCCTGATTGAGAGACATATTATCAAGCAGCAGTACTGTCCTGGGTCAAAGACTGGATAGAATTAAAAAATCTTACAACTTTAACAATTGAGGGACACGAACTTCAAATTGGCTGGCACTCCTTTATGTGGGATGAAAGATACAAAACACATTCATACTTTAAAAGACACACAATAAGAAACTCATTATTACAAATTTGGCTCAAAATTAAAAAAAAAACACTATATAAAAATACCAAATTGGTTATCACCAGTAGAATCAATTAGACACCCAAATCTAACAGATAAGACAAAAATAATTAGATATAAAGATTTAATTGACTACCAAGGTAAACTGAAGACAAAACAACAAGTGAAGACAGACTTAGAAAGGGAAATAGATTGGTGGACTTATACCCAAATACAATCTAAATATAGAGAACATATAAAAATATATGAAATTCATAAACAAAAACAAGAAATAGATAAAATTATATTAGATTCAGAAAACAAACTAATTAGCAGAATTTACAAATTTCTTTTACGCTATAAAATGGAAGAAGAGACAGTCAAGGAAACGATGATTAAATGGGCCCAAAACATCAAACATACAATAAATTTGGAAAAATGGGAAAAGTTTTGGCAAGTAAATATAAAATTAACAAGAGCAGTGGCATACAAGGAAAACCAATTGAAAATGTTTTACAGGTGGCACATGTCTCCAACTAGACTGGCAAAAATACAGCCCAAAAACAGTCCGATCTGCTGGAAGTGTAAGAAGACACAAGGAACCTTCTATCATTTATGGTGGACATGCCCGTCAGCAAAGAAATTTTGATCTAACATCAAAAAATGGTTGGAACAAATAACAGAAACACAGATAGATAAAGAACCAGAAACGTTTTTACTAGGAATCTTTAATAAATCATACTCTAAAGATATTAAATATCTCACAATTCACATACTAACAGCTGCAAGAATAATATACGCAAAAAATTGGAAGCAAGGAAAAACGCCAAACGAAACAGATTTAATAGAAAATTTTTTAGAATGCGCTGAAATGGATAGGTTAACCAAAGAAATACAAGAAAGAGAAGAATCAGATTACTATAAAATATGGAATAAATGGTATAATTGGTTAAAAATTAGAAACAAACAAAAAACCTAGAGGGGAAATATTACCGATATAGAAAATGTTATTACACTAAGGAGAAGTGAAGAAATATATAGCAAGCAGAATGTCCCTTTGAAACAATGCTTAAGAAGGAAACATAATTTCTTTTGTTTATATGTTGTATAAATGTTTGTTGTGTGTATGTTATGTTATGTTTTTTTAATATTTATACTCTAATAAAAAATTATTTTTTTAAAAAAGAGCTTTCTCTTTTCCCTGAAGGTGAAAAAAAGGCTTCTAAATAAATTATGATCTTAACAGGAGTATAAATACATTATCTTGAATCCAATCTCTTCTTCCTTTCAGTCCTAATGTGTATTCTTAAGATTCATTAGTTCTCTTGGACACTATTTCACAGAACAAACGGAAACCAATGAAATTGTAACATCATACCTTGGTTATCATTAAATAGCTGATTTGGGATGTTGAACAAGTGATAAATACTTTAGCAGTCCTTTATGGAAGCTAAGCTAGACAGATATATCTTAATGACTTTGAACAGTCTTGTCTGCGGTTCTGAGAAGAAGAAGAAGGAAAAAAAAAGCACTGAAATCTGCCATTAGTCCATAGCTGTCAAAATGCAATTCAAAAATATTAAAATATATAGGATATCATTTAGAGAGGACAGGGAAGAAAATAGTGACTGGGAGCAGTGGGTGAATAAAAGAGATAAATTTAACGTTTGGAATACTTGAAAGAATGCAAGGGTGTCTCCTTATGCCTCAGCTATTGGCAATCACTTTGATCACCACGATATTAATGGGTGTTTTGATCTCTATTACTAACATAAAGGGTTCAGTCTAAGCCATTTTATTATTATCCCATCAAAGTCATCCAGTAGAAGCTAGTATTGTGTCACATGCAGCATGATTCATTGAGAAGATGATATGCATCCATTAATTCATGTTAACCGTGGCATGATGTCATGATGCCAATGCCATACACTACACAATTTCTGTTATGTGTCTGATGATGGCACAGTGTGCATGACATGAATTGCCCTTCACCCTACCTAACCCAACCTACTAGTGATGCCCAGAATATTTCCCAAATCCTGTTGGCAAGAGTTTTGAGTAACAAAATACGATGACATGCTAAATAAAAAATAATGCTACTTGTGATTCTTCTGTAATTAAGAAAACGGGAGAAAAAATAGCTCCTATTCTGCATATGCAATGTAATCTGTCCTTCCCCCAGTCATCTTTGTCTTTCTAGGTGTTTTCCAATTGAGAAGGGTTAATTGAACCTTGGTAGACTTCCATAAATAAATTGTAAATACGTTCAGCTTCATGGGTCACAGGCAATGCTATACCGCAATCTGTTTTCCATAATTATATTATCCATTTCTAATCTCTGTTTGTAGTCTCTATTTACAAACCACAAAAAAATTTGGAAAAATTGGCAAAAAATAACCCCTGTAGATTATTAGCAGCTGCCTTCTGTACTCAGAATGGAGATCAATAAACTATTCCTCATAATGACACTTGAATATTTTGCCAGGAATATGTATTCCATGTAAGTGATACTAATAACTCACAAATTCTGTAGGCACTTGAGGTGTCATTGAAGTAGGAAAGTTGTTTATTTTCATGAAAGAAACATAATAATCACCTATCACTAATATATGATATCACATGACCCCTAGAAAGGAAAATAAATAAAGGGTCCTTGCTTCTTAATGTATGCTACAGGAAGTTCACTTTTGAAATAGGTTTACTCAAATTATAATGGATGGAAATTGATCAAGGACAGATTCAACCTAGAAATAAGGAGAAATTTTCTGACAGTGAAAACAATCAACCAATGGAACAGAAGTTGCCTTTGGAAGTTGTGGGAGCTTCATCACTGGAGGCTTTCAAGAAGACATTGGACTGCCATTTGTCAGAAATAGTGCAGGGTGTTCTGCATGGGTGGGGCCTTGGACTAGATGACCTAACAGAGTTGGATGTCCCTTCCAACTCTGTTCATCTGTTAAATCTTTTAAAGAGTATTTGTTTCTCAAGGTGAGGAAGATCATCCTATTTCAGATGGGAATCCTGCCAAAAAATAGGGCAAAACAAAGTACGGTCACTTTGGGGACTAAAATACAGGGAGTCCTTGACTTATGACCATAACTGAGCCAGAATTACGGTTGTAAGTCATGGCAGTCATTAAGTGAGCCACCATGTCACCATGCCCAATTTTGTGACTTGTTTTTTTTGTTAATGTTAATTAACAATTAATGTTAATGCTGTGGTCATTAAGCAAAGTATAACTGATTGGAGAAAAAGAAAGGAAAATAACAATAGGGATACAAAAGAGAGGATAAAATCCACAGATAAAAAATTAAGTATCAATTAAGGAATATAGTAAATTAAATACATAGATTAAGAAAATCCGAAGAGATGTACTAGGAATAGAAATATAAAAGATATATTAAAAAAAATATAAATATATATATATTACTTTATATATAAATATGTATACTGTAGATACATAAATATGAACATAAATATAGTCTATCGATGTGACAAATTTTGAAAAAGAAGTTGCAAAGACTGATTCACATCTATTTGTTGTGTATGTTTTATTTTTGTATGTTTGTACTTTTTTAATCAATAAAAAATTTGTTAAAAAAAGTTCGTTCTCACTATACAATTCTGTCAGGCTACTGGTAAAACTGCCAACACTTTACAATAGTTGCATTTTTTTTTAAAGGGTTGTGTAGCTACCCTCTGCAGCTACCTCATTTCCTGGGAAAATATGTCTTTATCTTACAAAGATGGTAACAGGTGCTAATTCCACATGTTCTAATACTTCAAAATACCTTTTTGCAACATTTTGATAAGGGTGTTAATCATGCTCCTAACCACTTTATATCTCTAAGGAACATCAAGGCCACTCAATATCTCAGACAGTAGACAACTTGACCCCAGCACATATTACTGGCAAGACCAAGATTAGCTTCTTTTGCCGTTAGTAAATATCACACATGGAAGACTGTCCATGGAGATTCTCAATCATTCAGGTTATGGTTGTCCCAGAAGTGCTTTTCAAAAGATAACTGGACTTTTTCTGCCCCCCCCCGAAAATGTTTCTCTTCTCATCCAAGAAGTTCTGAACTGAAAAAAACTTCTTGGATGACAAGCAAAATATTTTCAAGGGAAAAAAAAAACCCCAAGAAAGTCCAGCTGTCTTCTGAAAAGCACCTTTGGGATAATGCATGGAAGAACATAAAGCAGCTTGTTTATTGAATATAAAGTTAAACCTGATCATTGATTAGGTTCAGGTCTTGCTTTCAACACCTACAGCATGATTTAGAAGATGTCTTTTTTCATGGCAAGGATGTAGACAATTGCTAATTATGGCTTCCAGTTCATCTGATGGGGTCCTGTCAAAGCTTCCCAGTTGACTGGAAGGTTTCATTAGCTCCCCAAACTTAAGCAGGCAAGAACCTTTAATGTTGTTTTCTTTGCTCTCCCAACAAGGGAGCAGAGCCCTTGCTGGAATTAGATCTGTGCTTTTTCAGAAATTGTCCCTGATCAAAAGAAAGGAATGTCCTGTCACGCCTGTAGGATGGAGACAATGTTACATCAAATCAATATGTCTATAGAACTTCACCCGTCTATGGAGATTCTCAGTCATCCAAGTCATGGTTGTCCCAAAGGTGCTTTTTTCAAGAGACAACTGGACTTTAGAGCTGCGGTGGCACAGTGGTTAGAGTTTAGTACTGCAGGCTACTTCTGCTGATCACTGGCTGCCAGCAGTTTGGCAGATCGAATCTCACCAGGCTCAAGATTGACTCAGCTTTCCATCCTTCCGAGGTCAGTAAAATGAGGACCAAGTTGGGGGCAATATGTAAACTGCTTAGAGAGGGCTGTAAAGCACTGTGAAGCAGTATATAAATCTAAGTGCTATTGCTAATGCTATTTCTTTATTTTTCTTTGAAGTGGCCTCAACCACTCTCTAAAATATGCAAACGATCAGCTGTCTGCAAGGAATATAAATCCTTCCATTCCCCACCATCCAGTCAGAGCTGAAGAAGCTTCTTGGATGAGAAGTGAAACGTCTTCAAAGAAAACAAGAAAGTCCAGTGGCATCTTGAAAAAAAAGCTCTTCTGGGACAACTCCACCCTTCCTTTATACGGACTGTATAAGGTTCTTGTTCTTACAACTTAAGCAGGAAAAATAGAATTAGTTGTTGGAAACATTGCTTTAAATTACTGAGAAGGGGTGGGTGGGACCAGGAGAGGAAAAAGTAGAACTACTCTGTCCAGTAAATTATCAGTCTGCAAGCTTGCGGTGCAATCTTGCAAGAAATGGGGATGGTAGAATGAAAGGAAACCGTAATTGGAAATTAGTTTAGCGTGGAGCATTACCTGAACATGACAGAAATCATACTTATGTTTTGAGTCTAAAACAAAATGCCAGCATAGCTATTTTAGAGTGTGGCAAACCCACTGCAGTGCTGAATGAAGAAAGTGGTTATTTCAAAACCCAGATTTAAAAGTGGCAGAATTAAGTGGCAGTTCTTAGTGATAGGATAAAGTTAATTGTCCATTAATTATTTTGCTTTTTTTTTGTTAAATTGTTTTAATTTAGTCTTTTAAAAAACTTGCATGATAATTTGAAAAGAAACTGCTCTCAGAGAAGGTGCTGATGATTACATGTTTTTTATTTTGTTTTTAACTTTATCGCATTTCTATACTGTCCATCTCTTTTAAGTGACTTTGGGTGGTTTACAGTTTTAAAGAATGCAGATGAATTTGCCATTTTATTGTGTTAGAAGAGGGCTCTTCTATTGTTTTTACACTTTATATGTGGTTCCACACAACCCTGAATCATAGAGTTAAGACTTTTTATTTGCGGCTTTTTTCACAATCTTAAATCCTAACATTCCCAGGTCCTAAATTCAGACTTTGGAAAACTTTGGGTCCATCTGTAAAGATCACTCAACTGGCTAAGCCAACCATTTGACTAATTGGACATATGGTGACATGGTAAAGGGTTAATTGGATACATTGACACTTTCCTAAAAAGAAATATAAGTGGGTCAGAGAGATGCGAGCTGGTGACACAGTAAAAAGAAAAAGCAGAAAATCAATAGGGTGGTGACTCAGATAAAATCCCATTCCAGCTTTACAAGAACAAGAAAGATGTGTTTGCTTTTAAGAGATGCAAAGTGAAGCTACATTTATGCCCCACATCTTCTTAAGGACCTTTTAAGGAATTGAAGCACCACTCAGATTTACTAGTGAGGAACAGTTAATTGAAGGAAAGTATTGAGAAAATGAAATCTGGTACAAACTTTCAGGAACTTCAGAAATAAAGAAATTATATTAGATCCTAAGGGGCTGCCTCTCCAAATTGGAATTTTTAAAAAAAGGTCTCAAAGATGCTAAAGTACACAGAGGCAGCAATCAAGAAGTGTGATAAGAAGCTTGTTAGACAGTTTGGAGTCAAGTAAAGAAAGCAGAACTGAGCTCAGATCGCACTCAGATGCGATCTGACACTTGGTGTCAGAAGCACCAAGGCATTACCTGGTGACATCACCACAGGGGTGGGCTTCAAAAATTTTAGCAAAGGATTCTCTGCTCCATGATGGGCATGGCCTAATTGGCCCCCTGCACCATGGTGTGTGTGTGTGTGGGGGGGGGCTGTTTTTATCCTCCCTGAGCTCCAGAGGCTTTTCTTGAGCCTCTGGGAGGGCGAAAACTGCCTCCCCAGACTCCGGAAGCCTGTTTCCGGCCTTCCTGAAGTTTCAGTAGGCCTCTTTTTGCCCTCCCTGAGCCTCTGTGTCTGCCCTGCACTTACCTGCATCCAAAATAGGCCACATGGGGACTCCTCGGAGGGGCGGGGCGGCGCGGGCAGGGCCAGCCAGGAGTGGGATTTGGGGATTCTCCAAACTGCACAGAATCTTAGTTAAAGGTTCCCCCAAATCCCTGTGAACTCCCAGCAGCCCACCCCTGCATCACCATAGCTCAAGAGGACACTCAGTTGGGGGTCCATTCTTGTCCTTGGCAGCAAAGGATGAGAAGCTCACCCCATCCCGCAGCAGCACCGAGGTCTCAAATGCGGGCTTGCTAACCTCCAACCCAGTGTCCTAACCTCAGGAACCTCACCATGTTCCTAGAACTGAGATCTTTGGAAGGGAAGGAGTCTATCCCAAAAAATAGAGAGGCAAGAAAGCGAGATGTAGAATGGTTGGGGGAAATAATAAAAATCTGTGGAACTCTGGATGTGAGGATCACACATAGGAAGAAGGAGAAAAGCAGACTTTAGCCTGGAAAGGAGAACTAGGAAAATTAGAAGAAGGCAGAAAGGAAAAGGCTAGCCTAGAAAAAAAGTCAGCATAAGGAAGAAAAGGGAATGGAAGGCAAAAGACTACTTGTGAATAAGAAAGATATAAAGAGGAGAAAGCACAGGGCTAATCCCTCTGCAGCATTTTGCCCAGTTGGGATTCCACTTCTGACAGTTGATGTGGAGAGAAGAGCCACTTGGGAGGAAGCACAGAAGATTCAAGAGTTATCAGCTCAGCCAACATGGATAAAGAGAGGCTTGCAATTTCATCTCTTAAGGAAATCATCCAGGGAATTCACTAGGGGATGTTTGAGGCTGAAAGAAGCAGCAAAATTGAATTCAGATGGGAGAAAATCAGAGGTTTCAAGCAGCCAGAAAACCTGCTGTAGGAGATTTTTTTTTACAGGGATAACAGCTTCCAGGGAACTAGAGAGTAGAAAAGCTGAAGAATGTACAGCGCTTCTGAAATGTAATGTACATTAAGGAGACAGAGACGTCTGCTAGCTTTAAGGAAACCTCTATGAAGGATACAAAATATGCCATCTCAATGAATTCAACAGCTTATGATATTGCATGCATATTTGTATAATGGCCGCCTTTTGATGCATGCAATAAAGTTGTTCTTTTTCTCTTCATAACTAGAGCATCAGAGATGGGATTTACATAATTTAACTACCGGTGTGCCCAGCACCGAAAATATGAGCACCCGGCCTTGTACACATGCACTTTTCTCGTGCACGTGCCTTCCGCACCCAGCCTCAAAAACATGCCTAAATAGGACAGCATAGAGCCAGGGTGGGTGGGCCAGCCCACCTGTGATTTCCACTACCGATTTGCCCGAACCGGTCCAAACTGGCTGAATACCAACTCTGTAGAGCATGATAACTAGAGTAGGGTATTTTTCCTACCGAATACCCCAGGAGGGAGGAAGAAAGACTCATTTTGAGGTGGTTGTTAAGCAAATGCCATGATTGTTAAGTGAATCCATGTGCTTGCTGCACATGACTGCAGGATGCTGCAAATGGCCATAAATGCAAGTCCGTTGTTGAGTGTCCAAAATGTGACCATGTGATCATGATGGAGGAAACGCAGTCGGAACATTGAATCTGGGTCATAGAGCAGCCCTGGAGAGGTACATTGTAACTTCAAACTGTTGCTAAGTGATCAGTCATAATTTAAGGACTACCTGTACATAACATAATAAAATTGTTAAAAAGGGATTCTACTTGAGGTATCTCTGAGAGAGACAGCTCCCTGAGAGTACCTGTGGAGGATGGGCTCAAAAATCTCACAACAATAGTTGTCATTACATAATTATATACAAAATGCCCCTTTTGTATATATGTTGAGATCAGTGGTGCTATTCAGCGGGTTCTGACAGGTTCTGGAGAACCAGTAGCGGAAATTTTGAGTAGTTTGGAGAACTGGCAAATACCACCTCTGGCTGACCCTAGAGTGGGGTGAGAGTGGAGATTTTGCAATATCCTTCCCCCAGGAGTGAGGTGGGAGTGGAGATTTTGTAGTATCCTTCCCCTGACACGCCCACCATGCCATGCCCACAGAACCGATAGTAAAAAAAATTGAATTCCACCACTGGTTGACATTGTATAAACATTGCAATTAAACCCTCATAATTTGACATACATAACCCAGGAAGATGCTGCTGCAACTTTTGAAACAACTGATATCCACCTGATGTGTTCAAAAAAATAAAAAGACATACAATGTATTTCTTCCTCCCAACCATCTATTTCTGGAAAAATTCTGGTATAAGACATAAAATAACACCCATGGAAGCATTTTCTGTTTCCAGCTTGTTATGGCAGCAAGATTTTAAACTATATTTATCCCTCCAAACCTGGAAGAACTTATGCTACTTCAAAACACATAAACTTGGTTTCATCACAGAAAGGAAGTTCATTAGTCTACATAAATTTAAATTCGGGGGAAATATATATTTGAGTGCGCAGAAAATTGCATTTGTATGTGTGAGTTACTGTTATGTGTGCATAAATCATCGGAAGTTTTCCATATGCATGAATTGGCTCAGAGCTTTGCATGTGATTGACAGGGATGAGTATCTGCCTCTGTATATTGAGGGATAGATAGCTGTTTACATTTCTGTTTGCATAAAAAGTCACATTTTCCCCCATTAAATTTCTGAGTAGGCTGTCTTAACTGTAACCAGTAAACTGAAATGGGGAAGAGGATTTCCAAGAGAACAAGTGCAGAACTTAGATATTACAGCACAATCTGAGACCTGATATTGTTTGGGTTCCCAAACAATGGGGATGTTAATATTTTGTACCTTCTTTGTTGCTCACTTGGGTTATTATCTCCCTGTTTATATTGGAGGAGGAGGAGGAGGAGGAGGAGGAGGAGGAGGAGGAGGAGGAGGAGGAGGAGGAGGAGGAGGAGGAGGAGAAGAAGAAGAAAAAGAAGAAGAAGAAGAAGAAGAAGAAGAAGAAGAAGAAGAAGAAGAAGAAGAAGAAGAAGAAGAAGAAGAAGGAAAGAAAGAAAGAAAGAAAGAAAGAAAGAAAGAAAGAAAGAAAGAAAGAGAAAGAAAGAAAGAAAGCTAAGAAACATCACTCTTAAACATTATATTTATTTATTCTTAGAAATATCTATTAACTCTAATAATGAAAAACATTTTTTTTCCAAACAAAAATGATGAGTGTCTGGAACCTTGTTTGCAAATAGTCCCACCTCCCTAGAAAAAGGAAAAGGGAAACCACAATGGGTGAAACTAACTTGTGGGGTAGAATAACTTGGGAAAAAACAATTATTTCCCATACATGTTTTGTGACGGGCCACACCCCAAAGGGGGAAACATTTTCTATGAGTGCCTATGACATGGTCTCAAAGTCCCATATATGGTTGCTGGTTGCCAAAGATGGGAACTCTAGTGCTGTAAACTATAATAATGGTTATATTGTTAGTTACCCAGTCAGTCAAATCCTTAGACTGAATTTGGCATTTTTGTTCAGACCTGAGATAGACAGCTGCTGTTGTTTAATAATATTAAAGATATTGTCTCAAAATGTAAGCTGTTCCAAGTAAAAGCCACCTTTTGCAATTAACTAATGGTAATTTTGTCAATACCAATGGTGATCAAGTGGTGGTCCAGATGTTTTAGGATGGCTCCCAAGGTAATACTAATACTAATATTGGTAATACTAAAGGTAATACTAAAGGTAATACTAATATTGGTACGATCCTTACTTTGATTTGCCACAGTCATTCTACTTTGATTTACAGGTCTTTATATTTTGCAATTCCCTTCCCTTCCCTTCTCCTCTCCTCTCCTCCTCTCCTCTCCTTTCCTCTCCTCTCTCTCTCCTCCCCTCTCCTCTCTCTGTCCTCCCCTCCCCTCCCCTCCCCTCCCTTCCCTTCCCTTCCCTTACCCTTCCCTTCCCTTCCCTTCCCTTACCCTTCCCTTCCCTTCCCTTCCCTTCCCTTCCCTTCCCTTCCCTTCCCTTCCCTTCTCTTCTCTTCTCTTCTCTTCTCTTCTCTTCTCTTCTCTTCTCTTCTCTTCTCTTCTCTTCTCCTGACTCCAGGCATTGAAATGTTCACTACCTAGACTTTTTATCTTTCTATTACTATTATAAAAGTATTAAATAAAATAAACAAATCTTGTAAACTCAGCACTGAATGACTTCCTTTGGATTCTGACATCTGGTACATAGTAATGTTTCTATTTACCATATACTAAAAGGAATAACATTTGGGCCAGTCCTCTCAGCCCAACTCACCTCACATGGTTGTTATTGTGGGAAAAGTAGGAGAAGGAAGGTGTATTGGATATGTTTGCTGCCTTGAATTATTTGTAAAAATAATAAAGGAGGGATATAAGTAAATATATATATTAAAAAGATTGCCTATCACATAATTAATCTCTCACCAACTTTAGTTTATTGTAGCATTTAGACCACAGTTTGCAAATATGGCGAAGATTATCAGAAGCAAAGTGTATCCCTTGATTATTCTGTTGCATGTGGATGTTTTGTTGATGATTATATAACCAGCCAAATCTACCTTATATTGTTGTCATTCACCATGCAATTAGCCAACAACCCTGAAGTTTTTCCATTAGTGGAAGTCTGTTGTCTAGGTAAAATCCCTGGTTCCACAAATAAAAAGAAAGAAGCAGAATATTTACTGACCCTCATTGCATTGAGCACATTGCAACTAGGCAGAAATTCTGTTCCCATGGTTAAGAAATAGACAATGTATGCATGGAACATCTCCTGACATAATTCTTCATTCCCCCATCTTATCCTGATGATTGAATAACAGAATAACAGAGTTGGAAGCAGTGGTGGGATTCCAATTTTTTTTACTACCGGTTCTGTGGACGTGGCATGGTTTGGTGGGTGTGGCTTGGTGGGCGTGGCTTGGTGGGTGTGGCAGGGGAAGGATACTGTAAAATCTCCATTCCTTCCCCATTCCAGGGGAAGGTTACTGCAAAATCCCCATTTCCTCCTGATCAGCTGGGACTTGGAAGGCAGAGAATAGATGGGGGCAGGGTCACTCAGAGGTGGTATTTACCATTTCTCCAAACTACTTCAAATTTCTGCTACTGGTTCTCCAGAACTGGTCAGAACCTGATGAATACAACCTTTGATTGGAAGGAAGCTTGGAGTTTTTCTAGTCCAATTCTCTTCTCAGACAGGACACCTTGTACCATTCTGGACAAATGACTGTCCAATCTCTTCTTGAAAACCTCCACTCACAACTTCTGAAGACAAAACATTTCACTGGTTAATTGTTCTCACTATTAGGAAAGTTTTCTTTAATTCTAGGTTGTTTCTCTCTGTGATTAGTTTCCATCCATGGCTTCTTGTCTTGCCTTCAGATGCTTATTTGAAAAGCTTGTCATCTGGTTTAAGCAACAGTTATTAGTACCTTTGCATCTGCATGCTTGTAATTTCATTCTTCAGCTTAGTCTACAACCAAACTCTTTGGATAAAACCTACAAAAATGTTAAATTTCAGATCTGCACATAAATACAAGGGCCAGGCAAGTGTAATTCAGAAATTTGCTAATCAATCACTTCTTATCACATTCTTTAACAGAGAAAAAGTGGTAGATACCTGGATATTAGATTCTCTACTTTCTTATGAGGAACAGGTAGCTCTGTATCCACATGTAACAGCAATACACTTTAAACTTATATATTGCTCCATAGTGCTTTGCAGCACTGTCTGAGCGGTTTACAGAGTTAGAATATTGCCTCCGGCAATCTGAGTTCTCATTTTACTGACCTCAGAAGGATGGAAAGCTGAATGAATCTTGAGCCAGTCAGGATCAAACTCCTGGCTGTGGGCAGAGTTAGCCTGCAATACTACATTCTAACCACTGCAGCAGCACCATTATTGTTTCTGAATCACAGAAGAAGAGATACCCATTACAGCCTATGCCTTTTAAGAGAAAGCACATGGGAAACCTGCATCGCACTTTCAATAAATGATCTGCTTCTAATTTGCATGAGTCTCCAACAGAAAGTGGCTGATGCATATATATGCTTTGTAAATGCCCAAAATATAATTGGTTTCCTCTGATGTGGATCAAAACTGACTTTGAGCCCTTAATTAGAATTTTGGAGATTTGTAGTGACACATAGAAACAAAGCGTGAATCTTTAGAAAGTGACACATTTCTTATAAATTTCCCTGTGTTAGGAAAGTGACGGAAAACTAAAAAGGGTAGTGATGTGACTGACAGCTCTAGTTACTCTTCACAGTGAATGATAATTTTAAAGGATTCTCCAATTACAGAGTTTTGGCTGGATGGAACTGAAGTGCTGTGCTCATTGTTATTTCCTGGGTCATGAAAGTTAAAAAGAAACCGTTAGAGCTGTGGGAGCTGTGGAAGTTTATTTAATTGAGGAAATATTGGGTGTCTAAGTCCTTCTGGTTTGCCACTCATTTTTCACATTGGTGCTCTATTGTAGCAAGAAACAAAGTAATTTTTCATTTATCTCTTGGTTTGTGGAGATTTTTATCAAGTTCGCCCTCATAGTTTAAGTACTATAGGTAGAAACTGTTGGGCAAAGGTTATCTTTAATATATCCAGGGCCTATTTCACTGAATGAGTGGTTTGTTTTAATTTTATTGATTGCTTATACTTCCCAGAGTCTGCTGGGAGTGGGGCAGCCAAAAACTGCCATTAAATAACTAAGTAAAATTAAGTATGGGATGTGGCATTAATTCTATGCATTATTGCCTTTTATGCTGTATTTAATATATTTTCAAAGTTATCATGTCCATTTCTGATTCTGATTACTGTATGTGAAAGCCATCTTGATTGATGAAACAACTGCAGTCGTATCTTTCAATCTGTATTAATTACTTTATTTATTGTCAAATAAACTATTCCGAGGTTCTTATTTTCCCCTCTCTAATATCCTTGAAGAAGAAGAAAAAAAAAAAGGCCATTCAGATGGATTTCTTTTCTTTCCAACCAATTTTTATGCTAGACTCCACTTACGCTGAGAGGGAGAAAGAAAGAAAACGAATGCCTTGCAAATAATAGGCTGGTTTACCGATTTTTGCTGGTATCACTTTCTGCCAAAGTAACAAACATAAAATGAACATTGTTAGGATTAAGAAGTCCTGTGTGTGGAAAGTACAAAGCGGCATATTCATGAGACCATTAAAAAAAAGGTATTATTGAAGTCCACAATTGTTTCGACAGCCAATTAAGTGCAATTGTTAAAACATCAGACTAAGAAAAAGAGCCTTGATAGTACAGTGGTTTAGTGCACCCTGTTATTAACACAGCTGCCTGCAATTTCTGCTGGTTCGAATCTCTCCAAGGCTCAAGGTTGACTCAGCCTTCCATCCTTTCTAAGGTAGGTGAAATGAGGACCCAGTTTGTGGGGGCAATAAGCTGACTTTGTATAAAATATACAAAAGAATGAAGGCTATTGCTTAGCACATTGTAAGCCACCCTGAGTCTCCGGAGAAGGGCGGCATATAAATCAAATTAAAAAAAAAAAAAAGAATAATGAGACTGTTTCCTGTCAGTATTAGCCCTGCCTTTGGCACAAAGCCAATTTGGTGACCTTGGGCTGGACATTTTCTCTCACCTCTACAAAGGAGGGAATGGCAAACCACTTCTGAACACTGAACCTCAACACTGACTCGAAAGGGCACACACACACACACACACACAAACAAAACCTCAGTAAATTGAAGTCTTGAATTTATTTTACTAATCTTAATTATCATCTGGGTATTGTAGTTTCTTTTTTCTTTTTTTTTTCATTGAAAAGTTTTAGAATGTTTTATAGACAGATTTCCCCCCCTCCTCCCCCCACCCATTCCCTTCTCCTTCCCTCCCCCCCTCCCGACTTCCCAGAGCAAAATACAGGATATTGCATTTAACAAACATAATCTAACATAAACAAACTAACTATAAGATCTTAACTCCCCTTACTCTTTAACTCCCCCATAGATACCAAAATATCAGAATAAGAAGAAAAATCATCTAAATATTTCATTCATAAGCTATTCGCAACTTTTTAGTCCCATATTTGTTTTGTATATAGTCAATCCATCTTCTCCATTCCAGTACATATCTTTCCTTCGAACAAGCCTTCAAATATGCAGGGATTTTAGCCATCTCCGCCAGGTTAGCTACTTTCAATGTCCATTCTTCAATAGTAGGTAATTCTTCCTTCTTCCAGTATTGCGCCACCAAAAGTATGGCTGCAGTTATTAAATTCAAAATCAGTCTCTATAACTGTACAATCTACAGTTATGCCCAATAAAAACAACTGTGGAGTAAATCTTATCTTCCTTTTAAGAATATTTTGTGTAATCCATCCTATCTTAATCCAAAATGCCTTAATTTTCTTACATGTCCACCATATATGAAAATACGTTGCATCATCACATTTACATCTCCAACACGTAGATTGTAAACTCGGGTACATACAAGCTAACTTTTTGGGATCTAAATGCCATCTGTAAAACATTTTGTAAAAATTTTCTCTCAGGTTTTGGGCTTGAGTAAATTTTACATTTCTAACCCATATTTTCTCCCATACATCCATGGTTATTGATTCCCCAAAGTTTTGTGCCCATTTTATCATACAGGTATTGTAGTTTCTTGAAGAGGGAAAAAGAATACTTCTATCCTATCAGAAAATGTTCAACAGTATCACCAAACTGCAATACCCAAATTCTTAAGAGGAAGGTATTAATTTAAACATGAATGTATTGTTAAAGTTATAACTCAGGTTTTTTTTAAAGTGGCAATAATAGCAATACTTGAAAATGTCTGCTGTTATTTTTATAAATGTTTTTTTCCTGATTTTAGAATGTAATCCCTAGTTATTTTTTGTTGTTCTTCTTCTTTGTGAATTATTATAGCTGCTTGTGGTTTTCTTTTGTTAAGTTTTGATTAAGTCCTTATTTTTAGTACCCTGGAAGTTAAAAGGAGGTCTAAATATATTCTAAATAATGCATTAAGTTTCAGCTTCATTTCCTCTTTAAGTAATTTACTTCAATATAATGTTGGAAATGTCCCAACAGTCTATCTTCCAAGTTTTTTTTTTTTAAAGTAAGACTTGCAAGTTATTTTGTTCCTTGAAAGAAAAATGAAATATTTACAGTTATTTATGTGAGAAGACAAAGCATTGGGAAGTGGATGTTGGAAATCTATGGACTCTGAATTAGGATTAGAACAACATGAATGCCTACTGAGTATTTGCAACAAAAAAAACCCTCACACACAAAAAACAACAACCCATAAATCCAAAAATTATTAAAAATGTGTAACATTGCTTTGGGATGCCACATTTTCATTGTTAAAATGACATTTTCATTTCCTACACAATGTGAGGCTTTTAGAATTCCAGGAGTTAAATGGAGCATAGATTGGGGACAGCCACCATTCTCGTCACAGCTGCTACAATATCACAAAGAACATTGCAAATGCAATGGAAAATAAATTAACTGCCCATCTGTGCAATGTAGATTCTTTGTCTCCTCATGCTTGATTAAAGCACTTTTGTTTGTCTGGTAAACCAGCTATCATCCTCATTATATTACACATTGCTTTACTAAATCAAGATGCAGAAAATCATTCCTCCTCCCTCCCTTCTTTAAATCTTCAGAAAGCAAGTGGGAAATAGAGGGGAAAATAACAGGATGGCTGATGAATAGTACAAATCGCCAAAACTTTTCTTTTAATGGCTAAGATATTAGTCACTTCTCACAAATGAAATGGAAGAAAGCAATACTGTACACTGGTTTCTAATTCTGAACCAAAGCCCTTCCTTCCTTCCTTCCTTCCTTCCTTCCTTCCTTCCTTCCTTCCTTCCTTCCTTCCTTCCTGTAATATTATATACTGTGATATTATATACTTTTTAAAAAGAACAGTGTCAATATTTGAGTAATTTGGGTGATTTGCTATTGCAAATGAAGACCATGATTAATCTCTTACACTTTCCAAATTGACAGCTTTGTAAGAGGAATAGCTCATTCAGATTCACACAGTTGTACATTTAGGGCCGTGATGGTGAACCTATGGCACACATGCCAGAAATGGCACACAGAGCCCTCTCCGCTGGCATGTGCGCCATCACTCCAGGTCAGATCTCCATGGCATTTCTTTAGTGAGCTTCTGCTTCCCTGCAAACGATGAAACAGAAGCTCATGAAAGAAAAAGATCTTACCTCTTGCCATGCTGCCAGTGTTTGGATGCCCTGCCTTCTGCCAGCCAGCTGGTCTTTGGGTCTCTGCTGCGTGTGCGTGCATGTCTGTGCATGCCCGCACAATGCCCATCCATGCACGCACCTTTCAGTTTGGGCATGCGCGCACAGGCAGTTTGGGTACTCGGTTCGCCATCACTGATTTAGGAGGAAATATTAAGAGGGATGAATTGACATGATCTCATGGCTTTTGTATTCTTTTATGCTTAGGTCATCAATTTATCTACTGCAACTTTTGAGATTTTGTATGCTTCTATTGGTCTATATTTGACATGATCAGCTATCTGATATCTGAGCAATATTAGGACATCAAATGCAGCAATATGAAACCTCCTGTTTTGCCATTTCCAAAGATCTGATCCCAATGTTTTACTTTTACATGCTAAAAAAATCAGTGACAATCTTTTACATACTTTGGATAGAATTTGTAGCAGACTGTTGGACTCCCATTGACAGAAGTAAGGTCTATAGAGTATGCTTTGCAGTCTTATTAAATAGAGTGATGTTTAATGAAACACACATTGTGCAAATTAGAATGAAGATGAATCGAATAAAGCAACACTGCAGCCAAGTTAAAAGCAGGCTCTCTCTAAGCAAATGAGGTTAAGACAAGTCCTTTTGGAGAATGACTGTTAATCATTTGGAGCTTTTTCCCTGAATGGTCATGAAATCAGTTTCTTTTGAATTATGTGATTACAGAGATCAAAGAGGTCGTTAATGCTTCAGATAAATGCCTTTCCTTCCATTAAGGACTGCAGCAGGTCCTCCACTGTCATACTCCTTTAGTTAGCTTATACCAACAGAACATAATCCACATTAAGTTCTTTTTCTTCTGTAGGAAAGATCAAGTTGAATGCTTTCTAGTTACACCTACAGTTTTAGAATGGAAATCTCTTTGGACAAGCAATTGTAATTTGTCACATATGTGAATAAAGGAAACTGTCTTTCCTGACAGTTTATAAACCCATCATGCCTAGTTTAGTCTGACTCTGTTTCGCAGAGCCCAATAGCTGCTGGAGATTATGGGATTAGGTTGGGAACCATTGACATGCAAAGCCTAGGCTGTATATTAAGCTACAATCCCTCTTCTACAGTTTTTTAAACTGTTGTTATCATGTGTCCCCATTCTCATAATACTTGTGAGCTGTCATCTGTACAGATGTTAAGACAATCAGTAAAGTAGAGGGATATATGAAAGCAACGTAGGATCTTAGCTATCTCAAATCGTGGAAATCTACTTGAGGTCAAATATTACAAGTGAGTAAAGCAGATTTTCATAGAATCCATACAATTCCAGACTGGATTTCCGTCTGATGAACTTATGTGGGGTCAGAGTTGGCTTGCTGTCAGGGTTCCGACGGATGCTCTAATTAAATTATGAGCCTCGAGCCAAGCTTCAAAAGAAATCCAGTTATTTATTAGGCGCTTCATGTCGGCACATTCCCAAATGAAGCCAACTCTGACCCCACATAATTTACGGCCCCAGTCATTACCATGTTTCCCCCCCTCCCCTCAGGATGTGTCATCAATCACATTCACCTACGGAGTAATTTCGGGAGGGTTGTAGAGATCACTCCCCTCCGGCTGCTATGGGTAAACCTGGAAGACAGCCTTGAGAAAGATATGTGTGGAATGTGCTCCTGTCTTTGGCTGCCATGTTGCTTCGTTGGTTTCCCATCCACCTTGCCTATGGCAATTCAAGAGCAGGCCAGGGATGCTTTGCGAGTTGACACTTCCGCCCATTGCTTCTTATCCTACCCTTTGGTGCTATGGAGAATAAACCCATGCCCTATTCCCTTGGCAGCTTTTCAAAAATTGGAAAACGGATACCATGTTTCCTCAAGCCTTCTCTTCCTCAAGCTAAACATACCTTGTTCCCTTAGCCATTCATCATACAATTAAACCTCCAGACCCCTTCAGATTTTATTTTATCAAAGCTTGGTTTCATTAACTAATCCTTATTTCCTAGTCCATTGACTGATACATTTATTCTAATATTCGTAGTAGAGATGTTGAAGGCAGTAGTACATAAATACCTTATTTAACAAATAAGGAACAGACGGGACATTAGCAAAATTGTGCATTAGGTTTTGGGAAATCTCTGAGCATTTTAAGTTTAGATAAGACATATATTGCACCACAATTGAAAATGAATCTCTGGGTCTTGCCTTTTGCTATGATCATACACTAATACTAGAGCTGTGCATGTGTCATAAACTGAAGACCTGACTGGCTATTAAAGGAACCCAGTGTATGTGGGATTTTGATCGTGAGATAATTTTTTGGGATGCTATGGCTACATTGTAATTATGTTTTTACGATATTCTGTGTTTTTATGGCCTTTTTTTTTTAATGGTGAGTCACCCAGAGCCACAAGGGTCAAATAAGCAACTATATAAATTCATGCAGTCAATCAATCACTTCAAAAAAAAAAGTGCTTCGAGCTTCATGTCAACACAAATGCACCACATCTTGCTGTTCAATAAAACCTGCTATTCTAGGTTCTTTTCCAAGTGTCTGCATGAGCCTAAAAAAAAAAAAAAAAAAGCCTGTTTCTGGCAGTCACATTGACCCATCAGTATGTTTCTTAAAATTGTTGCACCTTTCAGGTGAGTGTGGACTTTTGAAAAGAAAAATAAGTTGGTTGTTTTAATGAATACGAGAGCAAATAATATGCTTTTGCAGGTTCCAAAACACTTGGCAAGGCATAGGCAGCCCTAATTAAGATTTAAAGAATGGATAACTTGGTTGATCTAAAACAGAAAATCCAGTGCCTGGAGAAAAATGCTAATAAGACAGAGAAGACTGTATCTTTCTTGAGATGCCGACGCCGATGAGAACAACCTTCTCTATATCTCTAGCATCTATATACAAGAGGACATGGTAGTCTGCATAAGTTGTGAAGAAAGTGACAGCTACTCATTCTCCTTCCTTTAAACAAGATATATAAGGTTCAAAGTCCTATTGCCTTTCATTTATTTATTTATTTATTTATTTATTTATTTATTTATTTATTTATTTATTTATTTATTAGTTTGATTTATATGTCGCCCTTCTCCAGAGACTCAGGGCGGCTTACAATGCTTTTAAGCAATAGCCTTCATACTTTTTGTGTATACCTGCTTAGTAGGGCTTTCAGCCCCCCCCAAGCGGTGTTCTACTTTATACAAAATCAGCTTATTGCCCCCACAAACCGGGTCCTCATTTTACCTACCTCGAAAGGATAGAAGGCTGAGTCAACCTTGAGCCTGGTGAGAATTGAACTCGCAGTAATTGCAGGCAGCTGGCAGCTAAATACTACTTTAACAGTAGTTTAGTCCACTGCACCACCAGGCTTCCACATATGGCTTTCTCCTAGAAATGCAAGAATAATATTTTCAGGACTAAAACAAGAAATCCAGCAATCTATTTTTTTTTTCCCTTTGGTCCTTTAAATCTTTAAATCTTATTTCCCTCTTCTCAAACTCTTATTCGAGCTTGCTTGCAAAAGCAGAAATCTGTATTGATCTTGGCACAGTTATTAGCACTGTCTGATTTGTTTTGCAAAAAAGATTGAAAAGATCACATTTTGATATCATCTGATTCTTTTCACTGCTTCTAATCCTCCTCCTCCTCCAGTTTCACCAGTGATGCATATTGACTGGTTACCTTTTGCTTCCCCATCTTATTCTCCATCCTCAAACGGGATGAAGTAGAATCTATAACTATAATCTTTAACCACATTTTTTCTTGTTAAGAAAAAATGCTATCCCCTCCCCCCCTTCCACCTCCTTTCTCTCCCTCTGTTCTGACCCCTTTCTCCACCTGCTGGATTTAGGTTGACAACTCTCAATTTATTTGTGTCCTTTTGGCTAAGATTATGCTAATTCAAGACCAGGTTTTTTTTTTCCAGGCTTGTATTTCATACAGCTATTCAATGGGGCTCAAGCCAGTTTATGTCAAACCAGTGGCAGGAAGCAAACAGAAATAGGCGTTTTACTGCAACTATGCCAAATGCAACACTTTTTAAATTTTATTTTAAGAAAGAGCAGACACTTCAAAAGGTAAATCAAGCTTTAGAGATTTTCATAACCTGTATCTTCATTGTAAAGAATGATTCTCCAAGGAATTAGTTTTAACTGATGACCAGATTTTTAGATGTTTAATTGTGGTGGATCTCACTTTAAAAAGGTATTTGAATGCTGAGTGCATAACTTATATTGTCACATGGCAATAAGTTTTCATGAAACTGAACAAAAGAATTCAGTGGCTTGAATGCACACAAAACCACACACCTTTCACAGTGTTCCCTTTCAGGATAACTATAGTTGTGTGAAATGCAGAGAGTAACAAATAGCCAAGGAAATGAGGGACCTGAGATAAGGAAAGGAACTACAGCTAAATCTAATAGTGACATTAATTATTATACCTTTGTTGTAGATTCAGTCTGAATAAGGAGCACAACCAGTTCAAGTAATTTAACAACCGGTTCTCTGCCCTAATGATTTCCTCCAACAACCAGTTTGCCAAACTGCTCAGAAAGTTAACAACCGGTTCTCCTGAAGTGGTGCAAACTGGCTGAATCCCACCACTGAGCACAACCCTGAAGAGAAGCCCCAAGCTTTACTGAAATGAGTGTTAGGTGCCTACTTTGCAAGAAAGAGGGACTCTGAAAAATGGAAAAAGCATAGGTTTTATATTTGGGTTTAATTTATATATATATTAATGTATAAGGTACATTTTTATCATTGTAAGCCACCCAGAGATCTATGGTAAGACGGGCGGCCAATAAATTTTATAAACAAACAAACAAACAAACAAAAACAAACGCCTGGCAGAATTAAGCAGAGATGAACTTGATTTTAATCCTGGTCATATCCAAAAGACAGGGGGGAAAAGGATCCAATAAACAAACAAACAAACAAACAAACAAATCAAACAAACAAACAAACAAACAAACAAACAAACATCTGATAGAATTAAACAGAGATTAACTTGATTTTAATCCTGGTCATACCAAAAAGACAGGGAGGAAAAAGGGTCCAATAAATTTAATAAACAAACAAACAAACAAACAAACAAACAAACAAGGATCTGATAGAATTAAGCAGAGATGATTTTAAGACAGGGAGGAAAAGACAGGGACGAAAGAGGGTTCAGGCTTCATTTAGTTTGCTAAATTTATTTTCTCGCCTTATTTTTCTTGATTTATTTTACACTTTCCCATCCTGGTAGGTTGCCTTTATTATTATTATTATTTTAAGCTTTTTAGACATTCATTTTCCCCAACAGACAATGTTCATTCAACCAGCAATTGCCCATCTTAACATTCCTTCATCTTTTCCCCCCATCTGTATTAAACATTCATTCACACAAATTTATCTATTTGCTCTAATCTTTTACTGCATATTTACAATTGGCAATTTTCAGTCCGTTTACCATATCAACATAACGAGAGCGGATTTCGTACATTAGGTTTTAGATCCATACACTTCATTGCGTCTACAGTATAACACTCACGGCAAAACATTTAGTTTCTCAATCAATTAAAGGTTTACGTTCACATCTTATCTAACGTGCACTTCCTATCATTATGAGACTTCCACAAAGACTTTTTTCCCCATAAATTAACCAATGAAGGGAACATCTGTCTAACGCCTTGTACAGTGTGGAACTGAAGCATTTCATTTATTCTTGCACATTGCATTCCACAGCCAACCTTCAACTCCATAGTTGCAGAAAAGGTTCCATAATTCAATCCTATTCATTTTGACATACCATTTTCCTGAATCAATAAACATGTAATATATAGCCATATATTAGCAGTACCTGATTTGATATAATATAATGCTTTCTTCATTTCCCAAACTTCGTGGATTGTCATCTTTTACAACCTTTCAAACAGAATTCTGCCAAGTATCTTCCCAAGCACACTATATAAAATAACCCATCTGTATTTTCCTGTTGCATAGGGAAAAAAAATCTAATGATGTTCTTATAATTGTCAGGCACAAATGGAAATTTCATAGACATATTAAACAAGTCACAGTAATTCTAGAAATGAAGTTCATCCATATTTTCAAATTTATTTGGTTACATCACCTGTATCTGAAGCCTTAGCCTGTTTCTACTTTTTCACTGTAGCAATACACTGCTACTGCTATATAATATATAAAAATTCTCTTACTCTAAGTTTAAACATAAGCATAAAAATATACAGTTTACATGTGTAATAATTAGAATAAAAATATGATGAAGTCATCAAGATTATTTGTAATGAAATGAGATTTTCTATGAAATCTAATCTAGAATCATGCATTATTATTACACCTAAAATCCATATGACAACACTTGTTTTTCCATTGTTTTAATGATTTCCTGAGATGCTGGCTAGAATAGTATAATAGGTGATCACATATAACACTGTTATGGAATAAATTTAAAATGATACAAATTTTATTTTTTTTTTAAAAAAGGGAGAAGAGTGGCCTTTGGCACAGAGGCAGCAGTTCTCAACCGTTCTGATCTCATTTCCTTCTAAACATTTGATCCAAGTTATTCAGTGGTGCCTTTGGTGCTCTCTGGGTTTGGTGGTTTTCTTGGAGACATTTCATAACCAAACTCGGTAACGTCATCTGTGCACTTCTGTGCAAGTTAAAACTGGTCCTCGACTTGCAACCATTCATTCAGTGAATCTTCAAAGTTACAAAGGCACTGAAAAATGTGGCTTATAACTGTTACAATTGTTGTAGCATCCCCATGGTCACATGACCAAAATTCAGACTTTGACACCTGACATGTATTTATGATGGCTGCAGTGTCCCAAGGTCATATGATCACCTTTTGCGACTTTCTGACACACAAACTCAATAGGGAAGCCAGATTCACTTAACAATTGTGTTACTCACTTAACAGCTGCAGTGATTCACTTAATAATTGTGGCATGAAAGATTGTAAAATGGAGCAAAAATCACTCAACAGCTGCCTTGCTTAGCAATGGAAATTTTGGGATCAATTGGTCATAAGTCAAGGATTACCTTGTACTCACTTTTAAAATGTTTGTACATTACATTTTTTAAAACGAAAATGAAAATAGGTCTTGATGAAGCTATGCCTAGTTTGAAAATGATTAGAGATATAGTGATGTGAAACAAATAAGCAAATGTTAAAAATCATTTTTGTATATATCTCTTTTCTGTTTACTTATTTATTTGTCATAATTATTCAGCATATATAATTGCACATTTGAAAATCATACGACTCTAGATGGCATACACAAAGTTAAAAACAAGATATAAAGGTAAAGGTTCCCCTTGCACATACATGCTCATCATTCGCGACTCTAGGGGGTGGTGCTCATCTCTGCTTCTAAGCCGAAGAGCCAGCGCTGTCTGATGACGATTCCATGGTCATGTGGCTGGCATGATTAAACGTCAAAGGCGGACAGAAGGCTATTATCTTCCCACCAAGGTGGTCCATATTTTTCTACTTGCATTTTTACATTCTTTCGAACTGCTAGGTTGGCAGAAGCTGGAGCAAGTAACGGGAGCTCACTCCATTACGCAGCGCTAGCTGCTGACCTTTCTGATCGACAAGCTTAGAGTCTTAGCTACTGAGCCACCACATCCCCTTTTTAAAACAAGGTATACTAATGTTAATTTGTATACCTTGTTTTAACTTTATGTATGGCATCCAGCATTAATACGATTAATGTTAAAAGCTTTAGAACTGTAAAAGAGACTTTAAAAGATTAGGTGATGTTTATTACATGGAAGCTATCTCAATATTTCATCAGTCCTTTGAGGTGGTCAGGTCTGCTGATACAACCAGATCTTGAGGGCCACAGAAAAGCTAAGAGGGAAAATGTTCCACAAGGAGGAAACTATCACAGAGAAGGCCCTTCTTGGTTCCACTAGATGGGCCTCTTAGGAGAAGAGACCCGTAACATTCCCTACCTCCCTGTTCTGGTAGATGTGACCAGAAAAAGATGGTCTTTCAAATAACCTGGTTCCAAACCATATAGGGCTTTAAAGGTAATAACCTGAATTGTGCTTGGAATCAAATTGGCAGCCAATAAAGCTTCTGCAGGACAGATTACACATGTCCACATCTAGGCCTGCACAAAACTATGTGGGCCACTGAATTTTCAACAAATTGAAGCTTCTGGATGCAGTTCTTTGTTGAGTTCTTTATTAAACCCAAAGGCCAGTTAGCAGCATAAAATACTATAATAAAATAGTCACATACAAAAATGAAAATCCAGACAATAATGATACATAATAAAATAGATAGATGGCAATATAAAAGCAATATTGTACAACTGCAGAAAGAATTGCTTTAGCAGTTTAGCTAGGGTTCCTCATTATCCGTTGCTGTACAAATCTTTTTCATATGAATTCCAAGCTACTAGACTAAAAGAAATGGGTGAGACGGGATTCAACCCAGTGGCTTGGAAAGTTTACTAAAAGAGGCATAATGCATTGTTCCTTATAAAACGTGCAGCATAGGAGGACATGCCCAACTCTTTCAACCACAAAGCCCCAAGGGCAAGTATATTCTTCAGGAAGGGTCTTAATCAATGTCCATTTCAACAACAGCAGATGGAAGGATGTTAAGTCAAGCCTGAGAGAAGCTCTGAAATGGTTAAGCTGTTCCAAGAAGAGAAGATATTGGTTGGGGATTCTGATTCATTAGTTAGGACACAAAATTGTTAGGAACTATATTCTACTAATTCAGCTCTTTGATATTCACAACGTACTGTTCAAACTAGATTGTAGCTCATGGGCCAAAAAGGCAGACCATGGTTATTGTTTATTAGGTTTATTATTACCTTAATTAAATGTTTAACAGGAATAGGAAATTAGACAATATTTCATTTGCAAGAACTTTCCAGGTTATTGCTTTCATAACATACGACAAGTTTTGTTACCTCCTTTTATAAAGCCTTTTATAAATCTTAGTAAGACCGTACCTGGAATACTGCATCCAGTATTGGTCACCACATTCCAAAAAAAGTGGTTGAAACTTTGGAAAAAGTGCAGAGAAGAGCAACTAAGATGATTTAAGGCCTGGAGACTAAAACATATGAAGAACAGTCACAAGGAAGATCAGTCTAGGTCAGTATCTTGCTTTTTTATATGGCTACCCATCAACCCAATCTGCAAACTATATATAAAAACCAGGTAATAAAGGTAGCTTTCAAGTACCTAGTATTCATAGATTCCTATAAATATATAACATATTACAATTATGTCAAAACAACAACCTTTACTTGATGTCATTGTACAAATGGTAGAATTATATGATGACATGGTATCTGATAGAAATGCAAGTCATTTGTATTATGCAATTATGATAACTATGTCAAGAGTTGCTCCCTACATTTCTTCCCAGTGAACTCCCACAATTAAATACACCTTCTGAGTTTGCAGGTTCCATTCATCCTGATAAATAGTCAAATCATAAGTCTATCTCTAATGAATTATTTCACTAATTACTGCCTCACATTTTAAAGTCATTTAAGTTCTGTGAATATACATTCTGTGATATATACATTCTACCTATGTAGTGTAGGGTTTTTTTAGCACTTAATCTGGATTAGGATTGTAATATTGATGTTCATAGGATTTTAGTTCTTGGATATCCATTTATATACTGTAATTTTATGTTTTAAGAATCACATTTTCTCACCCCAGAATTAAACTCTATTGTTAGGACTTTTGCTGCTTGCTTTAATGTTGAGGTTTTAAAGGGATTGTTGTGATCCCAGGATATTAAATTCTATTTAGTGTCTTGCTTTGGAATTATAGCTACAAAGGAAAGGAGATAATGCATTGTATAAATGAATAGTTTTAAAAGTACCACTGGCAGAGACTGAAATGCAAAACTTGTAACATTTAGTCATTCACGACTACCCACATCCACACAAACAATTTGAACCATTCCTGGAACAAATGACTATTTTTTCTCTTTTTTTAACCTTCTATTCTTGGTGCTAAGATCCCAGTTTGTATGTGAGGATTTCTGGCTATTTCCACCCTTACAATTTCTGATCTCCTAAAAGCAGTGGTGAAATCCAATTTTTTTTTACTACTGGTTCTGTTGGCATGGCTTGGTGGGCATGGCAGGGGGAGGATACTGCAAAAACTCCATTCCCATCCCACTCCAGGGAAAGGATACTGCAAAATCCCATTCCCTCCCCACTCCTGAGGGAGGGATATTGCAAAGTCCCCATTTCCTCCTGATCAGCTGGGACTTGGGACACAGAGAATAGGTGGGGGCGGGGCCAGTCGGAATTTTTACTTGTTCTCCAAACTATTTAGAATTTCTGCTACCGGTTCTCCAGAACTGGTCAGAACCTGCTGAAACCCACCTCTGGATGATTGTGTTGAAATATTAACTGACAGCTATTTTCTGCATTTTCCTGGGTCTTAAATTGAAGTATCAGCTTTGCAAAGTAGTCCAGACAAGAAGTACACCCCATCACTAGTAACCTAGTTAATAGTTCTAACTTATTATAAGGTAACTTGAACAGAATCTTGCAAGTCTGAAAATACATCTTTTCCCAGTTTATCTTTTCAATCCCCAAAACTAGGGATGTCCCCTCTGAAACATTTGCCACATTCACATTCCTTCTGCAGGTTGTCTCCTCTGCAGCTTTTCCTTTCCTCCTGCTATTCTCAGGATATTCCCCATACCATTACAGTAAACCAGAAACAGGGAAGGGGGAAGGGAGGGGAAGAAAATGTTGGTCAGAAGAACTGGCATTTGTTGGGTATGACCATCCAGTGTGAGGGACTCCAAATAGCATGCAGGATGAGAGACATCAAATCAACTTGTTTATTACTACAGCAATAAAGAAGAATGCATCTAAGTGGACACAAGAGTTCACCCATATTACCCTTTTATGCACTATTCAAATCCAGAAAAATAAAAACAGTTGGTCAAAACTTGATACATATATATGACATCTTGTCTACATGAGTTATACATGAGTTGGGGGTTGCAATTATAATAAATTATAATAGCCCTAAGGAGTTTTGTTTTTTTGGGGGGGGGGCTTTTTTCATAAGGTTCACCAATCTAACTATCCAACCAATTTAATCTGATTTTAGCTGTCAGTTCAATAAAGAATTGTATTGTATTGTATTGTATTGTATTGTATTGTATTGTATTGTATTGTATTGTATTGTATTGTATTGTATTGTATTGTACTCTACTCTACTCTACTCTACTCTACTCTACTCTACTCTACTCTACTCTACTCTACTCTATTCTATTCTATTCTATTCTATTCTATTCTATTCTATTCTATTCTATTCTATCATATGTAGTTTCTGTCCAGCAACAGCTAGTAGCTGTCAAGCAACAACTAACAGCTCAAAAAGGTTGTTTGTTTTATAAAGTATGATATTTGGGGATTTACATTACAATTTTCTGTATGTTGGGATTTGTGGCATGAAGCAACTGCCACTGTAATTTATATTTATGAAGATTATGTCAATTTGGAGTAGCTTTGTTTCAAAGGTTTTGTTCCAGAAGGATAGAAATGACAATTATTTCATTTATATTCATTCTCTCTCCCTCTTCCTCTCCTCCCCCGTCCCCGCTCTCTCTGTCTGTGGTGAATTAAAATGTAAGCTTGAGTCTAGCAGAGATTTTAAAATTGAAAATTTATTTGTTAATTTCTCCAAACTTGAAAACAGGTTTAGACAATTTAAGAAAGTTAATACAGTATTTACAAAGTAAAAAAAAAAAAAAATAGGATAAAGGCATTACTGAAATGTGAGGACTGGTATTCTACACAGAAAATGCAAATATGTGTGGATAACTGGTTGTGTGGTAAGAGGCTTAGAAATGCTTTCATTTCTTGATAAGTAATTAGAAAAACATCATAGCTAAGAATTATCACAATCTCCCTAATTTAAAAAATGAGGAGGGGGGAAATGTCTGAAATGACTTAAACAACTTTCAGGTGGACTGATATGTTAACCTTTTGCAACAAAATCAGTCCCTTAAAAACAAATGGATTTGTTATTTCATAATACTTGTTCATTGTAATTCATTAAACCCTATATAATAATAGCAGATTAGCCTTCAAGGTACATTGTTCTTTCAAGTATTAATTATTCTAAACCAAAAACTTTTCATAGTAGTATCCCAAATCCTCTGAAGTGTCTTACACAGCATATTTAACCAAATTGCTGAATTATTCCAAATTACTACATCATAGTTAAAATGCCCATTAGTGATTTCTGGAATCTTCTGGCATCAGCAGGTCACTATTAAAATAGTAATGTTGTTTTAACATAGAACAGTTTGACAACTCTAAGTTGATAGTAATGGATTCTATCACAACCTGACCAAAGGAAAGTTTAGCCAACTTGTATGGCTAAGAAGTAACATCCGGAATAGTGGATTCAAGCCCTGCCCCTTTTTAGACATGTGTCAACATTGCTCACACATTCAAAAGTGAAAGAACTTGCATTGCCATGCCATATCCATCTTCATATCTACATTGAGTCTCTGTGGATACCACTAAGTCATACATAAATCTAGCAAGTATTACTATTAACCAAGCTTAGCACCTAGTACTAATATAGCCAATTAAGTCTTTACCTGACCCGATGAAGTAATAATGTATGATTACAACTATTAAGTTAGAAAAGCCATTAAATTAGTAAATGACATGTAAAGGAATATATTTTGGATTCAGTGGATGTTTTAGTAGAGCGTTCAGCTTAATAAAGTAAGCAACAAAGCGATTCATGAAAAATGGGTGTTTCTGGGCCTGCCATATAGATTAGACATAAAGGTGGAACAGAATTAGTGAACCCACCTCTTTTAAATCATGGGAATGTTGGCTGTTCTTCAGCCTGAGATAAACCCACAAGCAAAATGTTTGTCTTAGCAAACAAATAACTAACTAACTTGTGCCTGAACTCAGAAGCAATTCTAGCAGTCAATGTAAAACAAAATAAATTTTACAATGACTTCAAAGTCTGAATTATGAAAATAAAGTTTAAGACCTTTTTTTTTTATTAACAATCTAGACCTGTTTGTTAACAACAATTATGTTTAGAATTATCCAATATAGATTAGATCCCTACATGGAAAGTGAGATACCAAATATTCAAGATAGTTTTAGGTTGAGGAACAAGAGACGTTATTGCTGATGTACGCTAAATAACTGAAAAAGCCAAAGAACACCAAAACAAGTCTAAATGTTCTCTATTGGTTATAGAATGGCCTTCATTTGTGTCATTGATGCCAAACTGTTGGATGTTGTTAGGAAAAGAAGAATCCAAGAATGTGTCATAGTTTTAATGTAAAACCTATATACTGAAACTACAGTCAGTGCAGAACATAACAAAATTGAGGAGCTCTGTGTTGGAAAGAAGTAACATAAAATTGTGCTCCCTTCTTAGTTATCCAATCTTTGTTTTGAATATATATTGAAGGAAGTTGCATTGGAAGAAGTTGAGTTTTGTTTTAAAATTGGAAGAACCTTCCATAACAGACACTATGCTGAGAACATGAAGCTGATAGCCAAGAATGTCAATTATCCATAAGCCCCAGTAATGAAAGCCAAGAAGCACAGTGAAAAAACGGGACTACAATCAAACATAAAAAATGCCAACAGATGCAGAAACCTCTTCTCCTCTATCTTTCAAACTGCTATAAGTGTGCTAGTAAGTCATCCACTCAAATAACTAAAGTGAAACAATCACAACTGATTATAAAGGTAGGGAATCAGCTAGGAACATCAGTAAGCAATTTTGCAGTTTAGAAAATATTGATGAAACAAAAGATTTCATGGGGAGGGGGGAGAGAATGCAGGGGTCAGAAACACTGCTGCTAATATAGTGGGTGACAGAAGTGAAGGCAAATGCTAAGTATTGGAAATGAATGGAACAATCAAAAGTGGATTTCTTCTGTTCTAATGTCAGGTGATGAGAAGAGTATTGTTATCACACTCCCACAGAGTCAGCCTATTACCCTCAACAATCTGGGTCCTTATTTTACTCACCTCAGAAGGATGGAAGACTGAGTCAACCTTGAGCCGGTGAGAATCGAACTGCTGACAGTCAGAAGCATGCAGTACTGTATTCTAACCACTGTGTCACCACAGCAGTGGTGGGTTGCTCCTGGTTCGCACCGGTTCTACAGAACCGGTAGTAAAACCGGCAGGAGGCTCCGCCCACTGGCCCCGATGTCATCAAAATGCTTCTGCGCATTTGCTCACATGCACGCATGGCCCCATTGCAAACTGGTAGTAAAAGTAAGTAGAACCCACCCCTGCACCACGGCTCTTAATAAAAAGTAGTAAAGTAGTAGTACTTTAGTAATTTTAGTAATAAAATACTTTAGTATTTTTACCTTAGTAAAAATAAATAAATAAAAAGCATGGGATGGACAGAAACTCCAGATTTAAAATAATCTCTAGTTCTTTAGTTCTCTGACCAAGGATTGCAGAAAGTAAGCAATGATGTGGTAATGTTATAAAATTAGGTACACTGACAGTTCTGGAATGTAACAGTGGTGAATAACCATTTGCAAGGTTCTGTTGTTTTTTGTGTTACGTTTAAAGGAATGTCTGATATCTTTTATATAGTTCATTCGTCCTATAGGAGGATCTTATAAAAAAGGATTTGTGAATGACCCAGTTGGTATAGTCCCATTGAAATATCTGGACAAGCTTCTAAGAGAAAATATTGAACCTAGCTATTCATATGATTTATAGCCATGTCCATCCATCACTGGGTTGATATAAAGCCTGGTCCAAGTAGTGATATGTCAGTACGTTGATAGATCAATGATGCTATCAATCATACTGTGGATAACTTCCCATCCTTCCAAATAACCTGATCTCAGTTATAAAGGAGTTTATAACTATATCTGTGTCTCAACTTTCTACTACTGGCATGAGAATAGTTGTCTCAGTAGATGGCCATACTGGCTTGGCCTTATCTGTGTGCTTTCTTATAGGGTCTATGGCTTGACCAGGAGGTTGGACTAGAAGACCTCCAAGGTCCCTTCCAACTCTGCTATTCTGTATTCTGAGACACTAATCAGTGTTAGGTCTTGTTAGTAATTGGAAAGGAGACCACTGGAAAATAGAAGGAAATACTGTATATTAGGGGGCAAAGTTGTCACAAAAATTACATAGCTGTGTCCTTTTTGACAACAGGAATCCAATTTTTTGATGCAATTGGCTATCGGTCCGTTTGAATCTTTTCAGTCTGACAGTCAGTTATTGAATTTTATTTGTTGTATTGGGAAATGTGGGGGTAGTAGACTGCCTTAGTTCTAGCCACAAGACTTGAGGAGGAACAAAATAAGAATGCTGTATTGGAAGCAGGATGGACTCTGCCATTAGGCACAACAACACAGCTGACTGAGACGGCAAGCTGCGATATTAAAAATAGGCAGCCAACGTTTAGAAAATTTATTTGATATTATTAGATATTTACATCCAGAGATTGGGAGCGCTGTTTATGAATTTATCTATTTTATGCATCAAAATAGTTTGGCTAGCTCTGGGCAATATTTATCTTAATTTGATGAGTCTTGGGGTTTCAGTTTGCTCTTCCAGAAGCAGAATAGTTTAGGTCAGGCATGACTGAATGGCAATCCACAATCCAAAGAAATAGGACTCACCTTGCTGGTTCACTTTCAAACTCAAGAAAATGAACTGGGTGCTGCCAAGCCTGTAAATTATCTTTCTCTTTCCTTGTTTGCTTATTAGTTGAAAGATTCATCTCTGCCTTTCTTTTCCCCTACAGGTTATCACACTGATGAGAACTAAGAACATGGACATTTCAACATCAATTTTCACAGGGCCCTGTCTTCTTTCTTTACAAGGTAAGGGAGGAAAAAAGGCAATGATGGAGAGAAAATTAAGTGATGGTACAAGAGCACAGCAAAGAAGTGCCAATCTCATGGTATCAACTGTGCCTCAATTCTGTTTAATTCAAGACAGTCGGCTTTTTAAAACTTGATTAATGAGCTTAGAAGCATTGCCTGGATAATGCACCAGTCATATTACTTCAAAGCCATCTAGATAAGAGAAACTATACAAAATACTTAACATACTCTTCTGATTGAAGCATTTTGCAAGTGACTTCAATTCATACCGCGTCACATGCAGAGAGATACTGTTATTGTATATTGTTCAGCAACCAAAATAATTACATACATTCAGCTTTGTAATTCTTTGTAATTCTTTGTAAAGATGTTATTAATTAAGTTAACAGGGAGTGGGTGTTTAATATAAATATAAATAAAGCTTACAAAAATAATTGTTTAATTCTTTCTTTGTCAATGAGCTGGTTTTTGGAAAAGAATAAGTCTGGGCATATTTGATGGTTGTGAGAACTGTATAAAAAGGATGAATTCAACAGTTTCCGATACTTAAAGAGATACAGCAAGGGTAAAGTTTCTCTTGAATCAAGCCCGATTCTTAATGACTGCACTTTACTTAGCAGTGTAATAGAAATGGTTTTCTGCTAACATCTTTTGAGATATTGTTTTGAATCCCTAATCCTGCTAACATTTCTAGATTTATTTATTTTTATTTTTTATTTTTATTTGATTTATATGCCGTCCTTCTCCGGAGACTCAGGGCGGCTTACAGTGCGTTAAGCAATAGCCTTCATACTTTTGTATGTTTTTATACAAAGTCAGCTTATTGCCCCCACAAACTGGGTCCTCATTTCACCTACCTTAGAAAGGATGGAAGGCTGAGTCAACCTTGAGCCTGGTAAGATTCGAACCTGCAGAAATTGCAGGCAGCTGTGTTAATTACAGGGTGCATTAAACCACTGTACTACCAAGGCCCCTTTATTTCCCAGGCAATTTCCAAATGGCAAACTTGCTTAAACACTCAAGGTCAGGACTGTCAAATTCCTGGCCTGTGGGCTGGATGCATCACACGCTGGCCACACCCACACCCGGTTTAGCGAAGGGAACAAAAGTCCCGATGCATCACGTGATGCCGCTGTGACGATGTGAGTTTGACACCAGGGGTATAATCAAGCCTTCTAAGACTGTATGTAGTAGGTAAGAATAGAATAGAATATCAGAGTTGGAAGGGACCTTGAAGGTCTTTTAGTCCAACCTCCTGCTCAGGCAGGAAACCCTACACCACTTCAGACAAATGGTTGTCCAACATCTTCTTAAAAACTTCCAGTGTTGGAGGATTCACAGCTTCTGGAGGCAAGTTGTTCCACTGATTAAATGTTCTGTCAGGAAATTTCTTCTTAGTTCTAGGTTGCTTCTCCAAATTGTTTCTCCAAATTGCTTCTCCAAATTGCTTCTCCAAATAGTTGGAACAAATGTCCATCTGGGTTCAGTTCCAAGTGAGGAGAAAGACACTGGAATCATGGAGGCCGTTTGGAAAGTTGGTTTAATGGTGTACAGGACCACATGGTTTGAGGTCCTGGGCAATTGAGTACATGGGTGAGAGAGAGAGAGAGATTTATACCCTCCCTTGGGCTTTGAACTTGAGCTTCCTGTTCCTGTGGCAAGGGCATGTATTCTGATTAGTTGTCAGGCTCCCATGGGGCCATGCAGGGGTAACTTTGTAGGCTATCTTGAGTCCCAGGCTTGGTTGAACCTTACTAGGTGATGAGATCCAATCTTCCCAGGTTCCACCCATTGCTTCCATTCCTGCCTTCAGGTGTCTTGAAGAATAGCTTGACTCCCTCTTCTTTGTGGCAACCCCTGAGTTATTGGAACACTGCTATCATGTCACCCCTAGTCCTTCTTTTCATTAAACTAGACATACCCAATTCCAGCAACTGTTCTTTATATGTTTTAGCCTCCAGTCACCTAATCATCTTTGTTGCTCTAATCTGTAGTCTTTTTAGAGTCTCAACATCTTTTTTACATCAAATGTACAGCAGGAATATTGGTAGTATTTTTTTTTAAAATTTGATTTATATGCCACCCTTCTCCGGAGACTCAGGGCGGCTTACAATGTGCTAAGCAATAGCCTTCATCCTTTTGTATAATTATACAAAGTCAGCTTATTGCCCCCACAACTGGGTCCTCAATTTACCTACCTTAGAAAGGATGGAAGGCTGAGTCAACCTTGAGCCTGGCGAGATTCAAACCTGCAGTAATTGCAGGTAGCTAGTCTTAATAACAGGGTGCTTTAGACCACTGTACTACCAATGCTCTTGGTATACTCAACTTATGACCACAATTGGGCCCAGAATTTCTGCTGTTAAGTAAGGCTATTGTTAAGTGAGTCACACTCAATTCTATAATCTTTTTGCCCTGATTTGTTATCTGAATCACTACAGCTGTTGAATCTTTAAGGGAAACCAGAATCCTCTATAGACTTTGCTTTTCAGAAGATGCCTGGGAACATCATAAATGACGATCACATGATCCTGGGATAGTTCGACCTTCATAAATACAAGCCAATTGCCTGAATTTTGATCATGTGATTCCAAGATGTTGCAATGGTCATAAGTGCGAGGAGCTGTTGTAAATCACATTTCTAGCACCATTCGAATGTAAACAAATGATTGTAAGTCAAGGACAACCTTTACACATTATGCTATATCCCCCAAAATGACTCACAGAACCTCTCCCAAATTTCTGCCAAATGGTAATTCTTAACATGGCAGAATTGGAAAACAATTAAACACATGAATAATCATTTTGTTATACTTTATTAAGTTAAATAAGATTTAGGCTTTGTTCTGGCTTTGCAGTGCCACCAAACTCAGCTAAGCGTGATTCTTAATCCTTCAGAAGATAAAAAAAAAATTGGACAATATCTAGTGTACATGTTGGTGATCTGACTTCATCTTTTTCTGTCAAGCATGAATTCAGGACTTCATCAAAATGAGGAAAAGGCATTGAGGCTCCTTTCTCAATCCTGACATTTCAGACAAGTCATTTTTTTTATTAGGGTCATTTGTATTTGGTTGTTTTTGAAAGAATCTCAAACAAAACTTGGAATCTATGCTGCGCTGTTTGGGAAGGATTTAGTCTTGTGTTTAACTCAGTATTTAAACTTGGATTTCAGTCATAATTATCCTCAAAGCTCTGCCACTCACGTCCCTGTGGGGGTTGCATATTAAAGGTGTTTTATTACAAAAGTATTGTTAAAAGATTGTATGATTCAGCTTCGGCTTGGGAAGTGATTCTCTTCCAATTCCTAAACAAGTCTCGTCTCTTAAATAATACATATTGAAAACACATTTTTGCTGCCACAGTTAGAGACAAAAACAATAGTTTCGGGGAGCAAAAAAATCATTTGTCACTTTAATTATTTAGAATGCATACCATAGGATTGTTAAGTAATGGTATATTACATGGTAGTATGCCATGAATATCACTTTCTCTTCTGCTTAGCACACCAACGAGTAATTAAATGTCTTGTCTCATGATCTGGAAGAGCGATCTCGATGCGATGTTGCCACTGAGAGCATTTAAGTTCCGTCATACATATGGAAATGAAATGAGAAGCAGACATATCAATGCTTTATGTTTCCCTTGACATGAATTTTGAATCTCCAAAATACAGATAACAAGTACAGTGTGATTTTGTCAAGCTTCGCCTGCAATATCTTGCTGTATAAAATGGCCATGATCTATCCAGCAAAGTTCATACAGATCATACTTGATTTCTAATACTTTTTAAATTATCATGAGTATTTTGGTAGTGAGTTGTGTTTCAAATGACTTTTTCACCTCCCTAGAGAATTTTTAAAAGAAATATATGATATATACGCCATAAGCAATTAAGTGGGAATACGATTACGCTAAGAAAACTACTTCTACTGATTGTAACTTGGTAGACGGGTGCCCCTTGAATTATTTATTATTATTTATTAATAAATAGTAAATAATGACCATATTAATAAACCAGCTCTCATCATAAATAACAATCCCAAATGTGGTGCTAGCTACCAACTTGAATGTGTTCAGAAAAAAATGTTGGATCATTCATGGAAGTTATCTGGATTAATGATTATTAGTCTTGAAGGCAACATGAGTACTTCTGAAGATAAACTGCTGGGAGGCTGGTTGGTTTCCTTGTGTAGTTGGTTGAAAGCAGACTGATGGACTAGATATCAGTTGCCCAATCTAGAATGGGCACTCTTTGTGTTATTATAAGCCATTGCACTCATTGATGGCATTATGTGGTTCCAGATTCATGAACAAAGGTTTAAGAGACAAAAACCAACAACAACAACAAATTGTTAACTAGAAGCAGTTACAGATAGAGATAATAGAGATAAAGATCCTAGACAGGAAGGTGGGAGGCAAATTAAAAAAAAGCATAGCAACCAAAGTATTGAAGCGGGCAAGAGGTGATGAATAAATGATTTCTTTTTCTTCTTGTTGTTGTTGTGGTGGTGGTGGTTTGTTTTTCCTTTTCTGTCTTTCCTTTTTTTTCTTTTCTTTTCTTTGTTTCAGGTAGGTGACACAAATAGACACCAGGTAGGATAGAAAGAAAATGTTTTTTTCAGTAAAAGGTGATATGATTAAAAGTGACAGAAATAAAACAAAGGGGAATGTTAGTGTAGACATTTTTATATAATAAAATAAAATAACAATAAGAGAAAACATGGAATAATTGAATAATGACAGATTGCAACTTATTATAATTGTGTATCATTATTAGAAATATGTAAGTTGATTGGATGTAATCACTATGATTAATTTTACTAGTTTTATTTGTACTAGAATGAATGACACTCAGGTGCCACATTGTTCACACATTGATTTGATATGTTTGTAAAAAAATAAAAAAAACAAACCGTAAAAAAACCCCCCAAATTGTTAACTCTACACCCCAAAATACTTTGCTGTCTAAGACGAAGAATAGATGGTGTTTCTCTCAACCATATGCAGAACTGAACTAATGCTTGAATATTGCATGAAACTACACCTTCCATTAAACATCATAGCATAAACAAAATAGCAATAGGATATATTAAGGAGTCAGAATGAGTCATACAGCACAACCGTCTCTCTTCCATTACCTTGCTGCCTCCACCCAGTACCTGCCCCCAGAAGTGATACCAGTCTGTATCATTTCGGTATCACAGGGCTGGACATGATATTAATTCTGCATCTGTTGTTGTGCAGGTCTTTCCGAAATCTCTTTTCATTAGAGCATTTGGGGACTGCTATACATATCCAGTCTTCTTGAATTATTTAGAATTCTGCACCATGAGAATTCTAAATTACATGGGAAGGTGACACGAATACAGCTGAGTGCCCATTATAGACACATCAGAAAAGCTGAAAAGAATTGTAAAATAATGTGGCTGGTGCTAAAGACATGGTCCTTTAGCCCCCTTTGTAGCTGCATTGTCCCTTCACGAGCAATACAAAACAGAGTTGGATTTCTGCTTCCCGAGCTACTCTGTCACTTCAGAAGGGACAAAATGATGAATACAATACAGATATAAGGTGCACATTGGGAGCAACATCAACAGATGTATTTTTTAAAAAAAAACTTCTTTCCCCCAGCTGGCCATTATTTATCCTTTTGATCTGAACTAACAGCTAAAGAAAGGGACATTCTATTACAGGACGCCTCTGGGGATATTTAGACTAAGAAAACATTGGGAAGAAAAAAATAACATGTAGAAATAAAGATGTTGCTTTGAAAGATTACTTCTTTAAACCTTGCCTAGGGGGAAATAAAGATGTTAGCTGTAAGGCACATTATCTGGCAGACATGGGAGATAGGCTTCATTCTTCTTCATTGGGTATACTAAGCTGCTGGGCAACCAGGTTCTTTGATAGAGAAATCTTTCAAAGCTGTTCTAAACATTGTATTCAAGATGGATTGCTGTGAAGGGACCCTTCCTTCCATTCACAAGCTCTTTGAAGCAAAACAAGTATGCTTACTTTCCTTTATTTTTGTGGCACACAAGTTATTTTCTCTTCAACAAAGGGGCAGGTAGTTCTTAACTTACAACAATAGAATAGAATAGAATAGAATAGAATAGAATAGAATAGAATAGAATAGAATAGAATAGAATAGAATAGAATAGAATAGAATAGGTTTATTGGCCAGGCATGATTAGACACACACAAGAAATTTGTGCATAAGCTCCAGTACATAAGCTCTCAGTGTAGATACAGAAAACAAAGTAATCTAATTTTAATCATTATATCGAAAAGAGAAGGTAGTAGAAAATATGAGAAAGATAATAGTAATACAGCTATACTATGTGGGTAAATATACTTAGACATAAGCAGCATACTTTCTGAATATATTGGAGCCACAATATCACCTTATAAGAACCAAGTTTGTCTAAATCAGGAGTTCCCAACCCCCAATCCGTGGACCAGCACTGATCCACAGCATACGAGAAACTGGTCCACACGAACAAGCAAATCCCCATCAACGGAACTGGTTCCTGGCAGGCAGCACATGAAACCCCACCCCATCTGGTCTATGGAAATACCTCTCTCCACGGAACTGGTCCCTGGTGCCCAAAAGGTTGGGGACCTCTGGTCTTAATACTATAGCTATAGATTTTTCAAAAATGTATAGCTGATGTAGTTCTTGACTTATAACCAGTTGTTTAATAACTGTTCACCATGAGTCAGCCAATATAAAAAGTTGCTCCAACACCCTACCTCCTCCATTCACCTAGCAGCCTGAGCCCACATGAGGCTTACATCTCTCCCCTGTGGTCCATTTAACAACTAGTGTAATCACTTAATGACTACAACTGGCAGAGTCAGAATTGTGGTTATTGAGTGAAGCAGTCACATAGTATCTTGGTTAATAACTGCATCATCATAATAATAAGATTCAGCTCAACTGTACTGAAATGTAGCTGATTACCTGTATCTCTTTAAGTCAGTCACCTCATAAAGAAATATCTCAGAATCTGAATTTTCCTTAGAACACAAATGAAAAACTCTTCCAAAATAAGATATGTATGTCATGACTGAAAAAGTTGTTCCAGAAAAGCTTTAAGTGAGCCTGCATTATAGTTTAATCCCAATGAATACAGGTAACCCTCCAGTTACAATAATTGGTTTAGCAACCAGAGTGTTACAACAACACTGAAAAAGTGACTTTCAACTGGTCTTTGAACTTAGAACTGCCACAGCATCTTGGGGTCATGTAGTTACCACTTGCAAGCTTCCCAGCTAGCTTTCAACAAACAAAGTCAATGGACAAAGACAGATTTTTTTAACAACCACACAATTCGCTTAACAGCTGCAGTGATTTGTTTAACTATTGCAAAACAGATCATAAAATCAGGCACAATCAGAGGTGGGCTGCTGCTGGTTCAGACCGGTTCAGGCGAACCAGTAGTTCCAGTCACCGGCTGGGACCACCCACCCACCCCAGCACTATCCCGTTCTATATATATATCACTCTCTGACTCACTTCCCCCACCCACGCAGCTGATTGCCGCGCCTTGCCTGCTCTACCTATCAAGAAGGTGTGCTGGAAGCCACGTGCATAAAATCACCATGTGTTTGAAGCCACGCGCTCACATTTTCTGTTCTGCACTAGGCAAACCGGTTGTTAAATTATGTGAAGCTCATCTCTGGGCACAACTCATTTAATAACTGCCTACCTTAGCAACAGGATTTCTGGTCCCAATTGTGGTTATAAGTCAAGGATTACCTGTAGTTCATCCACACCTAAAGTACAGAGGTGGTATTCAGCAGGTTCTGACCAGTTCTGGAGAACCGGTAGCAGAAATTTTGAGTAGTTCAGACAACCAGTAAATATCACCTCTGACTGATTCCGCCCCCATCTATTCTCTGCCTCCCAAGTCCCAGCTGATCAGGAGAAATGGTGATTTTGCAGTAACCTTCCCCTGGAGTGGGGAGGAAATGGAGATTTTACAGTATCCTTCTCCTGCCATGCCCACCAAGCCATGCCCACCAAGCCACGCCCACACAACCGGTAGTAAAAGAATTTGAATCTCACCACTGCTAAAATAAGACTATAGTGTAAGAATAGGTATGCAAGCCTATTCTTTAAAAAAAAAACACCCAACTATTAGCATAGTCTACTCTGAGAAAAGGGAGGAGGGAAGCAATTTCTGCTACAGAAAAAGTTCTGAAGTTACCCTTGGTAAAGAGATAAAATGAGTAACCAATCAAGCACAAACAATAACACATTTTTTTCTGTATTAGCTAGCACAGCAGTATCTCCTCAGTTTCCATTTTTCATGTATGTAATTATTCATTCCGGAGTACATTTTCTCTACACTCAAGGACTATAGAGTCATTTGTTTAATGGATCTCAGTGTGAAAGTCATTCATCTGAGAATACAAAGTCCACACAAATACGATCTAACAAGTGGTGGTTCAAATGAAGGCTTATTACTAATACTTTGACAATGAAGGTGATTATGAACGCATCCACCTACTATGCCCAATTATCTATTATAATGATTAGAACTATCTAGGTCTATTCAAAATAAACTAAAGTATTTAACAAATATTGCTTTATGCTCCAAGTAATGGCTGGCAAAAAAAAAAAAAAAAAATGGGGGGGGGAATTAAGAAACTGAAAACTCTTAATGGACAGATCTGCAAATAGTTGGCAGAGGAAATAATTCATATGGCATCTGATTGAAATGAGGGAATACAAAACTGATTTGTGAAGAAGTCAATTTCCAGAGGAAAAGGGGCCATGCAGAAAAGATCTGTTCTGGTCCAGGTATAGATTTTCAGGGGTATGAACCAGGGTGAAATATAAAGTTTGTTACTACTGGTTCTGTGGCCGTGGCTTGGTGGGGGGGATAATGTGACTGGGTAGGCGTGGCCAATTTTTTTTAAAAAAAACTTTTCAAAGTATTTTTTCTAATGCTTTGAAAAGCCTCTGCCGATCAGGCAACTCAGCTGGGATCGTCAGAGAGGCTTTTTAAAAAATGCCTCTCTGCCAATCAGGCAACTCAGCTGGGATCGTCAGAAACTTTTCAAAGCATTTTTTTTAACCACTTCTTCGGCCAAGAGGTTGCAGAAAAAAATGCTTTGAAAATCTTCTGACGATCCCAGCTGAGCCATGCGATCATCAGAGGCTTTTTTTTTTTACTTTTAAAAGCATTTTTTCATCGGAAGAGGCATGGTGGGGGGGGGCGCGCAGGGATTTTTGTTACCAGTTCTCCAAACCACCCATCACCATCGCTACCGGATCGGGCGATCCGGTCCAAACCGGGAGCATTTCACCCCTGGTATGAACTGGTAATACAGGGGCACTAGAATGGAACAGTAATTCCAGAAGAATAAAGTAGTCACATTGTTTTTTGTTTCTTCTTGTCTTTCCTCACAGATCAAATTATGTATTCCCTATCGTCTTTTTTTTCATTCAAAGATTGTTTCACCTGTATCATTCCATCTGTGCATGACACTTGTGATGTGGGATGCTTTCCTATCAAATTTGCTTTATGGCTCAATCCTGATATGCACCGATAGAGTATGTTTTCTTCCGAAGAGTACCTATGCATGTCTAGGTAGATAATATATTATTAAAATTGATATTCTAAGCATTCAGGGTTATGACTGCACAAACCAGATAATTTTGTACAGTTTGGAAGCTTATTGACTGACATTAAAATCCATGATTAAATCTTATCTCAATGTATGGTACATGGATAACTTTGGTTCTGCATGCAATTGTGGGTTGAAAATGTGTTATAGGGATATCAACAGAATACCTAAAACACATAAAAAACAGAGTCAGAAAACAAAATAAGAATCAATCGCAAGAGTTTCTTTAAATTGAGGACATATACTATCATATCGTCCTATCCAATCCTAACCTTCGTTCCTGTTATACAAAAAAGGGCCAATGGATCTTTAATATTAATAATATTGGAGAAGGGCGGTTTAGAAATGGAAACAAATAAAAATAAAATAATATTGGTATTTTCAATACCAAAATTTTCAATGTTATACTAAGTTTCATAGAGATTTGTGAAAAGTGACAGGATGCCTTTCACCATTTTGTGAGTAAATAAATCTATTTTAATCTTAAATTTACCTTGAATTGGATGTACTGGATTAGGGCTTTACCCTGTGTCAGTCAGCATCAGGCATTCAAGATGACAACTAGTTTTTCTGCTGTATAAAAATACACAAGAACTAATCCATAGAAAACTGTTTCCACAATCCCAGGGTGTAAACAAGAATTTCTGGGTCCCATACTAACTTACAGAAGTCTAACCTTACAAAAAAACAACAACATTGTTTTCTTTTGAAAACTACTTCACTTTTGATTTCTACTTCAAAATATACCTTTACTTAAGTAAGGACATTTATTTATCAGCCAAGTTTAACTCTGTTGGGAAAATGCCTCCATCCTCATGTTTATGCCAATCTTCTTATAGCCTCAACAATAAACATCTGTTTAAACATCTGTCTACCTAAAGAAACAGGTATTTTTCTCCAGCACAAATTGTTCTCACATATGGGTTTATCCTAAAGATGTCTCAAGAAGTTTCATTTATATCTTGCAAACTGAAGTCTTATCTGAGCTTTTTTATCAACTGTCAGTTTCCTTCTAAATACTAAATGCGCAGGCTTCAGCTCCAAGAGTCGAAAGCAGTAAAAGATCAAAATCTCGTTTCAGAAACAAGCTTCTTAGTTTCATTATAACCTTCAGAAAGGAACCTGCTAATTACTTTCGCCTGGATTCTCTAAAAAAATCTAAGGTAATTGGTATCTTAATGTCAAGAATTAAGTAATTGGAAAAGACTTCCCCAACCCAAACCCCATGATGTTGCGATATTATTAATGTGCCACTTTTTCTTGACAGAAGCACCTCCCACTACATTCAAAAGTACAGGTAGTCCTTGATTTATGACCACAATAGAACCCAACATTTCTGTTGCTAAGCGAGACATTTGTTAAGGAGTTTTGACTCATTTTATGACCTTCCTTGCCACAGTTGTTAAATGAATCACTCCAGTTGTCAAGCTAGTAACATGGCTCTTAGGTGAATCAATTGCTTAACGCATTGTAAGCCGCCCTGAGTCTCCGGAAAAGGGCGGCATATAAATCAAATAAAAAAAAAAAAATCTGGCTTCTGCACTGACTTTGCTTGTCAAGAGATCACAAATGGGGATCACATTGATTCAGGACCACTGCAATCATCATAAATATGAATCAGTTGCCAAGCATCTGAATTTTGACCACATGACCATGGAGATACTGCAATGGTCATTAGTGTGAAAAATGGCCTTAAATCACTTTTTCAGTGCTGTTGTAACTTAACTTTGAATGGTTACTAAATAAACTGTTGTAACTGTTATGTAACCCTTCCATACTTCCACCTTCACCTTCACAATACTAGACAACACATTATCAACAGTAGAAACCTTCAAATTTCTAGGTTCTACCATATCCCAAGATCTAAAATGGACAGCTAACATCAAAAATGTCATCAAAAAAGCACAACAAAGAATGTTCTTTCTGTGCCAACTCAGAAAGCTCAAACTGCCCAAGGAGCTGCTGATCCAGTTCTACAGGGGAATTATTGAGTCTGTCATCTGCACCTCTATAACTGTCTGGTTTGGCTCTGCAACCCAACAAGACAGACACAGACTTCAGAGGATAATTAGAACTGCAGAAAAAGCAATTACTACCAACCTGCCATCCATTGAGGATGCTGTATACTGCACGAGTCAAAAAGAGGGCTGTGAAAATATTTAGAGACCCCTCACATCCTGGACAGAAACTGTTTCAACTCCTACCTTCAAAATGATGCTATAGAGCACTGCACATCAAAACAACTAGACACAAGAACAGCTTCTTCCCGAATGCCTAAACAAATAATTTCCTCAACACTGTCAAACTATTTACTAAGTCTGCACTACTATTAATCTTCCCATCATTCCCACCACCCATCTCCTTCCACTTATGACTGTAAGACTGTAACTTTGTTGCTTGCATCCTTACAATTTATATTGATATTGTTTCCTGATTGCTTATTTGTACTCTATGACTATCATTAAATGTTGCACCTTATGATTCTTTTCTTTTATGTACACTGAGAGCATAAGCACCAAGACAAATTCCTTGTGTGTCCAATCACACTTGGCCAATAAAAAATTCTATTCTATTCTATTTTAAGTTGAGGACTACCTGTAGTAGCAATTTGTAATATGCCATTTGCAAAAGCATTGTTTTACATTTTAAAACAGAAGGCAAATGACATGAATAACTATTTTTTAAAAAGGTGAGAATGGGAATGAAGGTGGGGTTTTTTTTGTACCAAGCTACAAAAACCACTTTTTTTTTGTCTTCTCTTAAATTATACATCCCTCATCACAGAGGCTCACAATGGAAGCAGCAGCCTACTGTTCAAAATAACAAAGGCATATGCTATAATGGAGGAAAGGAAAAATAATTGCTAGGAATTTGAGATTACAAATGGAAATGCCATTGCAGAATAAAATGTAGGGTTCCCCCTTTTCAGCTATTGTTCAAAGACTGAGCCTGGGAATTGAGATTGGTCAATGTTGAAAACAAGCCTGACAAAAATGTGTTTCCACAATTTGACTGGTTTGATTTTGTTTAGAATAATGTTATCAAGGGAATTGTAGTTTCTGTATTCACACTTAATGAAATTAATCGTGTAGAAGTCAGGGCCTTTCTTCTTAGGGCAAATACTAAGCCTTTTGTATAAAACAATATGATAAAAGTGGTGTTTTAAATATAGTATGTGTTCATAGACTTCCTCTATCTGAATTTCTAGGTATTAGGAAGCAGACATTTCAAAGGGAGCTGCTGGTATCATTAGTTTTCTGCAGGTAGGTTCAAAATCTGCCATATGAATCAAAGTAGCAACCACATATGGAAGGTATGCAATGGTTGTTTTTCCTGTTGCCCTATACTGAGTAGCAGCAGGAAATCTAATTTATTTTTGAGTAATGGAATTAAGAGATGAGTCGATAGGCTCAGCTTTCCTATACTACATCTTTACTGAGACCCATTCTCATATATTTTGGAATTTGTTTTGATAAAACAGTTTACAGAATAGATGCATTATAGAGGAAGGATGGTCTATGTGACCACTAACATATTAAGACACAAGTAATGGACTTGACGGGGTTTGGGTTTAGGTGGATCAAAGTTGGTGGGGAAACTGTGTTCAAAGCATGCTCAGCAATAATTCCTCATTAATTCCACTGGGTTTATCTTTGGTTCAATGTTCTCCAATAGATATTTGTTAGGAATGCTTAAATTTAGCTTTCTATTGTTGTAACTTTAAATCTATTGTTCATTTTTTGCATTCTGGAATAAGACAGCAATTCTCCTTACTTTCTTCCTTATGAAGGTTAAATAGGTTAAATACAGTACATGTTAGGATTTTGTTTTGTTTTGCTTTTTCCCCCCAAGACTTTATTAAATTTATTATAGTATAAAATACAATGAAAATAAAGATTAAAAGGGGGAATAAAAGGCAGTGCAGGATAAAAAGAAGAGAGGGAAAAAAAATGACTTTTGACTCTTTCTAGCAAAGTGAAGTACTAACAGTTTTCACGGTTACCACCTTCGCAGCATCCCCATGATCATGTGACCTAAATTTGGCAACTGGTTCATATTTATGACCATTGCTGTGTCCCAAGGTCATGGGATCACCTTTTGTGACCTTCTGACAAACAAAGTCAATGGGGAAGCCAAATCTACTTAACAACTGGGTTACTAACTAATCAACTGCAGTGATTCACTTAACAACTGTGGCAAGGAAGGTCATAAAATGTGGCAAAACTCACTTAACAAACATCTCATTTAACAACAGAAATATCTATAGAATTGTTCAATCTTCAAACTTAAGTCTACATTTCATTTTTTTTCTATTTTAAGCATAAAAACAGAAATAACTCCTCGATTGAAACAAGACTAAATAAAATATTCCCTTTGTTTAAAACAATTTACATTACCACCTCAATCACAGCCATTTTTCCATCCATTCCCCTGCCTCCCCATTGTTAGATGTAATATAACTTATTAGATTTTTCTGAATGGTCATCTATTATAACAGAAATCACAATACTCTCTCAGGATCTTTGGCCAAGAATAATAGCCTTATTTTTTTTCTATTTAGAATAATAATAATAATAATAATAATAATAATAATAATAATAATAATAATAATAATAATAATTTTATTTCTATACCGCCCTTCTCCCGAAGGACTCAGGGCAGTGAAAAGAAAAAGAAAAATAGAATAGTTGTTGTTGTTGTTGTTGTTGTTGTTGTTGTTATTATTATTATTATTATTATTATTATTATTTAATCTTTACTGAGATTCACAGCCTTTGAGGCTGGTTAATAGCTCAGCAGCTCGAGTCCTAACCAAGGACCTAGGAACTGTTAAGGTATCGTCGGAGGATGTAAGCTGTTCCGAGTAAGGTGGTTTTTTGTAGAGTCAAAATGTTCAAGTCCGGCAAATTTAGAATTTCTAAATAGCGGGGTAGCCCTTTGGGTATTGCTCCAAGGGCTCCAATTACAATTGGGACAGCACATGATTTCTTTTTCCACAATCGCTCAACTTCAATTATTATTATTTATTCAGAAATGATAACTTTGTCCACTGAAATAGCTAGAAAAGGCCAGGATGAAGGATGAAGAGAGGAAAATGCTAATAACAAAATAAATATTTTATATTAAAAAGATAAATGCCCACCTGGATAAGCTTACACAAAGCTCAAGTCAAGAACTCCCAGAGACAGGAATACTCCTTCAATTCTGACTGATTAGAGTGAATGATATATTTTTTTTATATTGTTAGTAATTTTTAACAATTGTTCAACAGTTGTTAACAATTGGGGAGAGTACAATTGATAGATTTCATCTTTTTTTTCAAATTTCTCTCAGAAATCTCTTGAGGAAAATTATGTGGCGCAGCTGGAACTTACCAATAGAATGGAATAGAATGAAACAATAAGATATCTGAATTAATTATTTTTAAAAAACAAATATCTTCTCATAGGAAATAGATTCTGTTTTGGTTGCTACAAGACACAACAAAGATAAACAATTTCATGATTACAAAAATTTAACATTAGAGGGGACAAAAGTTTTTAGGCAGAGGAAAGATTTACAAGCGTGATCTCAGGATGAGAAATAAAGTTGATGTATATTAACTGAATGAAATGAAAAATGTTTCATCTTAAAAAACAATGAGAAGAAGAATTGAAATAGCTGAAAATATGTCACAGACCAAAGTAAAGACCTGTTCTCTATCATTGTGGAATGCAGGCATTTAAGTTATAGGAAATCTGAGTTTTTTTATTTTATTCAGAACAAAGTTAAAAATACAAAATATAAAACTCAATAAAAATCCAAGAAGACATAAAAGAAAAAACAAAACAAAACACAAAGCAGTCAGAACATTAAAATGGTGCCTCAAAACAATAACAACAACACATTCTAAACATAATATCCCCTCTAGTTGAGTATGTAGAGGAAACAAATTTGTCTCCCTTCCTTCCATCTGAAGCTGTAATGTTGAAGAAGTATACATACTTAAACAACAAATGAAATCCACTTTGCTGGTTCTTCAGCCGTGAGACTATCTCTTTGATCTGGAACTAGATCAAAGTCCATTTGTGTATCTTTATCCAAAGATAAAGTTTCGGATTCTGACATTCTTTGAACAATCCTTAAAGTTTGAATGGGATGCAGGGGTTTAATTTACAGGAAGTCTGAATCTGAAGGTTCTGATTGAATATTAGATGGGATGGGGACTCCCAGTACAATAAGAGTGGCATAAATTACCAAGACAGGTAATGGAGTGCTTTCAATGAGGCTTGGCAGCCATTGCTGAGAAACAGTTTTATTTGGATTTTTGCACTTAGCAGAATCTTGAACTTAAACGATTACTTCCCTTGCTATGATTCTATGGAGAGAAGAAAATATTTGTAATGACAGGGATACATCTTTGGAGTTCCATCTTAGAATAACTATGGAACTTCTAGTGACAAAAATGAGCCTTATGGTTCATAGAGGCAAGAGAATGATCAAATAATAGATGAGGAATTCCAACAGAAGAAAGACTAGCCATATCCAGTGGTCCCCAATCAAATCCACTTCAGTAGTATACTGGGTAAACTTAGGGCACAGCTCCCACCCTTGAATTTCTTTCTCCATTACTCAGAGTATCTCTTTCATTGTGGCAAAATGGGCAGCAAATAAATTCAATTAATTAATTAATCTTCTCCAACACCATAGTTCAAATGCCTCAATTCTTTGGTGCTCAGCCTTTCTTATGGTCCAGCTTTCACAGCCATACATTGCAACTGGGAAAACCATAGCCTTGACTACACACACTTTTGTTGGCAGGGTAATGTCTCTGCTTTTTAATAATAATAATTAATTAATAATTAATTAATAAATCGCAATTAAGGCTCGTGATTTTTTCAGAATGGTTGGTTATCAATAGACTAACCTATAGAACTACCTGACATTAGTCGTAAGGCACAAAATGAGTCGCAGCATTAGCTGTCACTAGGAAAGAGGTATGCAGTAGGGTGAAAGCAATGCTACTAGCAATGTTAGGAGGAGCAGAAATTACTCCCTATACCTCAGCTGGTAGACATTCAGTTGTCTGATCTTTTTAGGCCAGCAGTGACAGTGATTAGTTGCAGAGTGTGATAGACAGATGTTAACCTGACTGGATGAGCAGGAGCAGCTTAATAAATCTTCCCATTAGCGGTGTACTTTGTCCATCAATTCCAGACTGTCTGCAAAGGAAAGGAAAAAAGCTGGGACATTTTCAGATTATAAAAGATGTTAATTTTTATTAGCTGGCAGTCTTAAATGGTGTAACCCCACTCTAACGTTTGATGATAAGTTTGAAAGAAATATACTTTCATGGTACTACAATTCCTAAAAATATCTTTAAAATTTATTAGAGTATGCAATGTTTCTGATTTGCCTTTGTGACTTCATGCCATGAAGTATTATGAGTTACCTTGTGAAAATGCTCCATGTTCCATTAAACAGGAGAGACTTTTGAATACAGTTGCATGAAAAATTTTAGATATCCTGATCAGATTTTATATTCCAATACATCCCATGCGAACTGATTATATTTATGTCATACAAAGTGAAATATGAAACTATATTGCAAATTGGAATAAATATTTAGCATTTATGTGCAATCATTAATCAAAGTTAAAATAAGTAAACAATGACTATGACAAACATTAGAAGTTTGGATAACCTTTCAGTCAATACTCTGAAACACAACTTTGGCAGAAATGATTCATTGGGAGAACCAGATTAGTGATAGAGAAGATCTATGTGGTTAATAAAAGTCGCTAGAAGTGACAACTTCTTATTTCTTATAGCCAGTTAAGACTCTTTATAGTTTGGCTTTTAAATTTTTTTTACTCTATTCTTTCATGCAGAACTTTTCTAGCTCAAACATATTTTAGGACTTACACTTGTATACACTGCACGTTTGACATCTCCCAAAGATTTTCAGTAATATTCAAGCTTGGAGACTATGAGTTATACTATTTCTATTTCTATACTTTTACCTTTATATCCTATAAGTAATTCATGTTTGATCTCGAGGTCTAGTTTGTATTTTTATTTAAATATCCAACCCATTTTTCTTCACATTATCACTGATCTCATTAGCTGATGTCATTAACTTCCAGAATCAATCAATCAATCAATCAATCACAATAGAGCTGGAAGGGATCTTTGAGGTCTTTTAGTTCAACTCCCTGCTCAAGCAGGATACCCTATACCAGTGATGGCTAACCTTTTTGCCATCACATGCCAAAAGCAGGGTGAGTGCGGGGTAGATGGGTGTCATGCGCGCAAGTGCCCACACCCATAATTCTATGCGACCCACCCCTGCGCATGCATGTGTGACCACCCCAAGCTCCCCCACTTTTGGCACGCGATGGCACGGTGGGCCCAGTAGGCCCATTTTTTGCTCTCCCCAGGCTCCAGAACCTTTCTAGGAGCCTGAGGAAGGCAAAAATGGCATTCCCCCCCATGCCCCGGAGACCATCCAGTGGCCAGAAATGGCCCGTTGTCCCAAGGGGTGGGGAAGGCTGTTTTCATCCTCCTCAGGCTCCTAGAAAGGCTCTGGAGCCTGGGAAAAGCAAAAAAGGGGCCTTCCAGTCCCACCAGAAGATAGCAAACGGGCCGTTTCTGGCCTCTTGAGGGACTCTGGGAGAGCAAAAAACAGGCCTTCATCACCCCTCCCAGGCCCTCTGGAGGCAGGAAACAGTCTGTTTTCCTACTTCGGGTGGGCCCCGAAGGCCCATATCGGTGAGCTTGCTTGCCTACTGATATGGCTCCGCATGTCACCTGTGGCATGTGTGCCATAGGTTCGCCATCATAGCCCTATACCAGGGGTGAAATGCTCCCGGTTTGGACTGTATCGCCTGAACTAGTGATGGTGGCGGGTGGTTTGGAGAACTGATAGCAAAAATCCCTGCACCCCCCACCCCCATGCCCAGCTGAGCCTCACGATCATCAGAGGCTGTTTTTTTTACTTTTAAAAGCATTTTTTCTACAACCTCTCTGATGATTGCGCGGTTCAGCTGGGCTCAGGTGGGCTCTTCGGCCGAAGAGGTTGTAGAAAAAATGCTTTTAAAAGTTTTTTTAAAAAATGTTGGCCATGCCCACCCAGTCACATTACCACCACCACCACCAAGCCATGCCCACAGAACCGGTAGTAACAAATTTTAGATTTCACCTCTGCCCTATACCATTTCAGACAAATGACTGTGCAGTCTTTCCTTAAAAACCTCCAGTGATGAAGCACCCATAACTTCTGAGGATAAGCTGTTCCCACTCATTAATTGTCCTCACTGTTAGGAAGTTTCTCCTTAATTCCAGGTTGCTTCTCTCCTTGATTAGTTTCCATCCATTGTTTCTTGTCCTGCCCTCTGGTGATTTCAAAAATAAGCTGATCCCCCCAGTCCTTCTTTTCTCTAGAATAGCCAAACTTTAGTTAAACATGTTCTTTATTCTACTCTTACAATACAAACTGTGCCTTCCCTGTGTACAGTAATTGCCAAAGTATTGTTTTCTTCAATTATTTCACCTTTTTACCCCTCCAAATGTATCTTTTGTAGTTGTGGCCAAAACGTCAGAGTTATACAGAAACATTTCAGACTCATCAAGGCTTTTTATATTTTCTATACTGTGGCCCAAGTTTCACTGGCTTCCAGTATCTTTCTGGGTGAAATTCAAGGTGCTGTTTATCATCTTTGAAGCCTTACATGCAGGGGTGAAATCCAATAAGTTCTGACAGGTTCTGGAGAACCAGTAGAGGAAATTTTGAGTAGTTTGGAGAACCGGCAAATACCACCTCTGGCTGGCCCCTGAGTGGAGAGGGAATGGAGATTTTACAGTATCCTTCTCCTGCCACACCCACCAAGCCACGCCCACAAAACCGGTAGTAAAAAAAAATTGAATTTCACCACTGGGCAAGGTTATTTTAGGAATGCCTCTCTCCATTCCACCCAGTTAAAATAGGGTGAGTGTGTTTCAAGTCCTTTCTCTTAAATGTTTCGCAGGAGAACATAGGAACTGTGCCTTTACTTTCTTCTGTCCAGTGAGGCAGCCTTCTCCCTGATGTCCAGCTACTGCTCCACTGTCCGCTAAATTTTTCAACATTTTGAAATTTTCAGTGATCTGTGGTTTCTATTTTCTACATTTAAACATTCTACATTTTCAGAGCCAGGAAAGATTTTTCTTGAACTTCCAAAACTTACTGATCTGTTCGAAGTGACTGCTGTTTCTTAGCAAACTTTCTCACAGCTGAAATTGCTAGTTGAAAGTGTTTGCAGATTTTTGTATAGCCTTTTGCTGCTTTGTAAGTGTGAATTGTCTTCATTTTCAGATACTCAGACAGCTGTTTTAGGAGATTCCATGGTTACTGAAAATAGATAAACAGCAATCACAACATGGAAAGCTACAAAGGTCACAATATTTGCAATTGTCTTCTCCTGGCTAATTGTAGGCTAAATGTTTCATAAATTTGGGGGTCTTAATGCGGTACTGTACTGTACAGTATTGACTGCATTTTATTCTTTTATGTAAACAATTACAAAAAATGGTAAATCACATTCACATTTGCAGAAATGTTTCTTGCTTAACTTTGTTCTATTTAAAAGTGATGTCAGAAAGTCCGTAAAGACAATTGCTTTATGCCATTTGAGTTAAAATGCGAAGGGGAAAAGGTTACTGTGAAACAGAGCTCTTTGTAAAAGAGAAGTCAGAGTCATTTCAATCTAGTTGGTAGTACCTTTCATTAAATAAAACACCTATATTTAGTTTTATTACTGAGTTAATATTTAATATTTAAATACACACACATGCACATGCGCATCCCTAGGATGTTCTAAACGGGAAGGAATAGGAAACCTTTCACATTAAGGACTATCCTGCAGCAATTTATTTTCATTTTGCTGAACTGACAGATTTTTTTTTGTTTATTACCATGTTTCCCTGAAAATAAGACCTGTCTTATATTTTTTTGAACCCCGAAATAAGCGCTTGGCCTTATTTTCGGGGAGGTCTTATTTTGTGGCATGTGGAGCAAAATAGGTCTCCTCTTGCCATCTTTGAGCTGATTTCCAGCTCTGTGTTTAAATATTTTCAGGGAGGGCTTATTTTCGGTGGGAGGCTTATTTTAGCACATGCGCTCAAAAGCCCGATTGGGCTTATTATCAGGGGATGTTTTATTTTTGGGGAAACAGGGTATTTTTCTCATGCACTTTCCCTCCCTCCCTCCCTCCCTCCCTCCCTCCCTTCCTTCCTTCCTTCCTTCCTTTCTTCCTTCCTTCCTCCCTCCCTCCCTCCCTCCCTCCCTCCCTCCCTCCCTTCCTTCTGTTAGAAGAAATGTCCTTCTGAGTTCAGTTCCAAGTGGGGAGAAAGACATGGTGGCTGCTTGGAAAGAGGATTTTAATGGTGGACAGGATCACATGCCTTGAAGATCTTGGGTGAAGGGGAAAAAAAAGGGCAGAGATGCTGAGAGTGCCTGAGTTTTATACCCACTCTGGGCTTTTGAATTTGAGCTTGTATTCTGATTGGTTGTCAGGCTCCCATGGGGCCATGCAGGGGTAACTTTGTAGGTTGTGTTTTTGAGCCCCAAGTTTGGTTGACTCTTGCTGGGTGATGGCGTAATGAAAGGGTTTTGGGATTCCTATTATGGCTCTGCCTGAAGGAGGTAGATCTTTATTATGTAGAATAGACTGGCTCAGGCTTAATGGCCCATTAACAAAGGTGGGGGGGAGGGAGTTTCTGCCTCCCTTTTAGGGGAAATATTCTGCCCTTTTAATATTTCCTAAAATATTTCATTTTCCTAGGAGAGGGGTGGGTGATAACTTTCTACACTACAGAAACAAGAGATGTTTGCAGCCCTTGTCCTCCTCAGTGGCTATTTCTTCCTTCCAGTCTTGGTTAGCATCAGCTTCCTATCCAAAGTTCCCTAGTCAGCCTGTGTCCCTGCTTGGAGAGTCATGGATTTCTAAAGGGCAGGGTGTTCGGGACAAGACGTCTCTTGTATAGCCTGTGCAACCAGGACTTTCTCAGACTGAGATGATTTGGATGCTACTTCCATGACTGCTTCCTATAGCCCACCCTACATTACTATTTAAAGTACCTACCAAAAACTGCAGTCTGTATGGATAATGTCAAGGACCATATGCAATTTACAGGCTGTGTGTTTGACTGTTTAAAGGACTATACTGAGCCGCGGTGGTGCAGTGGTTAGAGTGCAGTACTGCTGGCTACTTTTGCTGATTGCTGGTTGCCTGCAATTTGGCAGGTCGAATCTCACCAGGTTCAAGGTTGACTCAGCCTTCTATCCTTCCGAGGTGGGTAAAATGAGGACCCAGGTTGTTGGGGGCAATATGCTGACCCTGTAAAGTGCTTAGAGAGGGCTGTAAAGCACTGTAAAGTGGTATATAAGTTTATTGCTTATATTGCTTACAAACTATTGCTATTCATAAGATGTATCTAAAACATGGTTTGTTGAATAAAACAAAATTGATGGGTTTGTTGAGTAAAACATAATTGATGGGTTCACCCCATAGAATCAGGAAGAAAAAAATCACACAAGCCACATTTTATATGTGTATTGGTGTGCGAGTGTTATCTGTCTTGCAGTACTTACAATACAATGTTTACAATGCAAAATAAATAAAATACTCGTAAGGAATCCAATAAATTCAGATGCAATACATAACTATTAGGGCAGCTTATAAAATGAAAGAGAAAGTCTGAGAGAATATTTTAGGTTTTTTGGGGGGAAATCCTTCCCAAGTGAGGTTCTACCTCATCTTTTTACTTTGGGGGGGGAGGTTTATTCCCTAGGTAATAACTACTGTGGGAGAACCACTTTGACCTACAGCAGAATGAATATTAACTAGCCATGGTATGATGAGCTGGGTGCCCAGTTTTGACTATAACAATCAAGTTAGACTATAAGAAATCAAGTAACTATAAGATAACAAGTTTAGCAGATTAATTGAGCCCTACCATTCTATTCCACAGAGAAAATAAAGGAAGTACACAATTTATAAACAAAGAGATGTGTGTGTGTGGGGAGAGAGAGGGGGGGAGAGAGAGGGAGGGAGGGAGGGAGGGAGGGAGGGAGAGAGAGAGAGAGAGAGAGAGAGAGAGAGAGAAGACACAGCAAAATCTGAATGTCAGCAAAATTTAGTTTTCATTTGGGACAACCTAATTGTTTAAGTATTAGGTCTAACCAAAAGTAATGCCCCAATTAATGTCAAACCACCACACTTGCTGTCTGAGATTTCAGCTATTGTATTCTCATCAGATCTAACCTTCCATTTGGCAAGGCCTTTCTCCACACTGAATGAATTGGCTGTTTATTGATCATACCTTCATACTAATGCAGTCTAACATTTCACAAGCAGTTGAGATGCTTATTAATTCCAAGCAAAGATGGCAGACTGAAAAGCGAAAGTAATTTGCTGGGACATATGTTAAAAATTGACAAGAGCCTACCATTGATAAAGGTCTCTGATTGTCTTTCTCTTTATTCTTTATTTTTAATTTTTAACCCTGTTATGTATTTACTTGTATAAAAGGTTTCAGATGGAAAGTACTTCCTTAGGCAATCTATATGATGTGCATTCATATCCAATAGGAAAATGGGTAAGATAAGTTAAAACTGCAGAGCTGCGTTTTTTTTTATCACTTTCTCGGCCAGCCTGTCAGTTATCTTCATTCATCTCCAAAATGCTCCAGTTTCACTCAATCTCTTGTCTGGCAGTTTATTCCATTTTTACAGTAAGCCAATGTTCTATGCCAGAGCTCTTTCTGGAATTGACACAGAAAACATCCTGATGGCCTATAAGAAATCAAATAATTAGTTACGGATTATTATTTAGGGATAAAGTGGTAGGTTTCAAATTTTTTACTACCGGTTCTGTGGGTGTGGCTTGGTGGGCATGGCATGGCTTGGTGGGTGTGGCAGGGAAGGATAGTGTAAAATCTCCATTCCCTCCCTAATCCAGGGGAAAGTTACTGCAAAACCCCCATTTCCTCCCGATCAGCTGGGGCTTGGGAGGCAGAGAATAGATGGGGGGGGGCAGTCAGAAGTTTTACTACCGGTTCTCCGAACTACTCAAAATTTCCACTACCGGTTAGAACCTACCTAGAACTAAGAAGAACTTTCCTGACAGTGATAACAATTAACCAGTGGAACAACTTGCCTCTGGAATTTGTGGGTGCTCCAACACTGAAGATTTTTAAGAAGAGATAGGACAACCATTTGTCTGAAATTGTATAAGGTTTCCTGCCTGAGCAGAGGGTTGGATTAGAAGCCCTTCAAAATCAATTCCAACTCTATTATTCTGTTATATTTCATTGCTATTCATTATGTGGTCTTTGACATAGCTAAAATTGCCATGAGATTAATCTAGAAACTATTATTATTGCTGTTAATATAATTTGGGTTCAATGATACCATTGAATAGTCAATTATATGACTCTCTTCATTACACTACAAAATCTACTTTTTCCATGGGATTTGTTGTTTAGCTAGTTCACATACCTCAATAAGTTAGGAAGGAGAAAAGCAGCATATGGATTAATATTAAATCATTATCTTATGAAACAAAGGCATCTAAGAGGTTCAAAGAACACTGAATGTACTTCAGTTAATTATATGAAGAGATTATGTTTTTCTCTTCTCTCTGTTTTTATCCTCAAAATGGAAACTTGAGAATAATAATTGAAGCGTGTTTGTAATGTTTGTGAAAATAACATGTGTTGCACTTTTCCATCTGCTACTAGCATCAAGAAACGCAATGAGAAACAATATTACACTCTTCTGTATAGAACAGAAGGCATATGACAAATAATTAAGCATTGGTTTTTGTTGTTAGTTCATTACTGATGATGAGTAGAAACTGATTTAAATGATTTGTGCTAACATTCTGTAAACGATTCAGCCTGAGTATGTTTACTTTAATAAAACAGTATTATCCACAATGCAAATTAGATAAAAAAATAGATAAGTAGGCTTTTGACTTTTTTGACTATTTTGAAAAATGCTCAAAAAAAAAAAAGATGAGAAAATACAGACTTTTAGATTCTCTCTGGATTGAATTGACACATTTGGAGAGTCCTCTAAATATAATATTTAATCTACACACTACACACTGTAGCTTACGAATGAATCTGATACCGTTATTGCTGGATAACGGTACCCAGCATTATTGCAATGCTCTGACTACCTTTGTTGCTGCTTCACCCTCTTAGGAGAATGAAGTACCTTGGTACTTTGTACTATGAGAAGAGGTTACTGCCTCTTTCTGAAGCATGTAGCTTCAGGACTGAAACTGGGGTCGCAATCAACAAAGAGTAAGATTGCTGTTTTTTGATTTCCTATTCTGCTAGATACGTTGTCTCATAAAAGGACACTTATGGAAAGATTCAATACTATTCTGTCAATGGCCATTTAATTCTTTCACTTTTTCTCTTTCCTAGTTGTGTATATCAAGAAATCAGATAACATGCTAGTGGTTGAGCAGGACTGGGGCATGCCATTTTGATTCCTGAAAGAAAAATCAAAGTAATGTCTTCCACCAATCCATCTACTGAAGTTGACTCTATGGGAAAAATCAAACGTTGATGAGATAGCATTGCCCTTCATCTGAGACAACAGTCACTGCTAACCCTGAAGCACTTAACTAACACCAGCAATGGTGGGGCCAGCACCACGCAGTGAGAAATGTTCAGTCATTTACTGTACTCAGGATGCTTTAGATCATGATGCGAAAAAATGTTGGGGTAACCAGCATCCCTTTTTAGTCTCCAAATTGAAAGGAACTAAAAAAAAAACTGTGAAGGAGATTTAAGGAGCAAAATGGATGCTTCAGGCCTCTGCTGAGAATCCCCAAGGCTCTCCTTCAATAGCTCATGACCCCATCCACTTTTATAATGTAACCCTTGTGCAGCCTGGAGCCAATGAAAGTTGCATAATTCTGCTTTAGATTGTGGCACTGTCAAAGAGGTTAGGACCCTGGAGAAAAGCTATAACACAGGGAAAGAGGACTTGTCTAAGTTAAACTTTATTATTTTTCAACCTTACACAAAGTTCAGGAAGTAACTGCTACTTTTCCTTATCAAAGGAAATACTAAGCACCGTCTCTCAATGAAGATAAAGGCACTGATTATTAATCTTCAACCTCATCCTAGTTCTAACCTTTTCCATTCTTTCTTAAGATACTCACCAATATTAATGTTTATATATTAATGTTAATATATGACTGGGTATACAAACCTTAGTTATAATCAGGGCAATTATACTATCTTTTGTGTACTCTTATTGATTAGCTTTACGTTTTGATCAGATATCATATTGTAGACAGTATTGAATTTTTTTAAAAAATATAATCATCATACTAGTACAAATCAGATCTGATCTGATTCAAATAAACTATGGTGTTTGGAAAATTAAGTATATTTGATTCAAATCGCTAAATTGATTTAGACACCGAAGTTGGCTTTGTACATATATCATGTTCCTGAGATTAACCAGTTTTACTTAAAAGCGCCTGATTTGATTCCTTGCTCCAAACTGACTCAAAAATTCCAATCTTCTTTTGAGATTTAATCAATTTATTTCCAACTCGAGTTTTTGTTTGACTCCAGGAGTATATAATATTTCCATTCTTTTTTCTTTTTTTGGTCTGGTTGAAAAAGCGCATCATCAGTATAATTCCTACGTGGCTTGGTACCAAAATATCTGCAGGACTACATTGTGCAAGGGAATTATTAACTTGATTGATTCATATATCCTGGAAGTCCCCATTTCTATAGGATATTGAGTGACTCATAGATATTGCTTTTCAAAAGAAGCATCAACTACTTATAGACTAATACAGATGTCAGCAATCTGTGGCTCCAGAGCCACATGCGGCTCTTTGGGCCCTCTACTGTGGCTCCCTGTTGGGTGATCCCACCACTAGCTGGCCCCACGCCTCACCATTGGTGGGTTGCCTCCGGTTCACACCGGTTCTATAGAACCGGTAGTAAAACCGGTGGGAGGCCCCATCCACTGATCCCAATGTCACCAAAATGCTTCTGCGCATGCATGGCCCTGCTGCGAACCAGTAGTAAAGGTAAGTAGAACCCACCCCTGCCCCTCGCCCTCCCCTCCCAGTCATTCCATGCCTGGCCTGAGAAGGTAAGGGCGCCGTGGGGTGTGTGTGCTGGAGAAGCAGCCGGGGCAGAGACAGAGAGATACATAGAGAGGGGGAGAGAGACATAGAGAGATACAGAGGGAGGGGAGAGAGGGAGGAGGGAGAAGAGAGGGAGAGAGAGAGAGAGATCAAAAAGGTTTTGTGGTTCCCAGTGTTTTTTAACAACCGGTTCTCTGCCCTACTGACCTGGGTAGGCATAGCTAGGAGGTCATGTGACTGGTGGAAGTGAGTGACATTGAGTTGATCATGCCCACCCAGGTTTTGTGGCTCCCAGTGTTTTCTTTTCCGTGGGAAATGGGTCCAAATGGCTCTTTGAGTGTTTAAGGCTGCAGACCCTTGGACTAGTAAAATAAAATTATTTTCAGTTCTTAGGTTGTTTCTTCATCCAAAAGAGTACCGTATGGCCAGTGATTTCTTCTTCCCCCACTACTCCCTTGGATATATACAGTTATAGGTCATACTCAACAAATGTTCTTCTCTTTTGCACCTCTAACAAAATGGCTATTTTAGAATGGTACAAACACATATAATTCAGTTCCTGGTGGGAAACATTTTAAAAAAATCACCACTCAAGGTCACCAGAGTTACAAAGATTGCCATAGTTTATAGTCTACATACTCATGACTTTCACCGTATATATTTGGAGAGATTTATCTATAGTGAAATAAGATAACCATCTTTGTCATCTTTGCGATCCAATGAAATAAAACAAAATCTGAAAAAATAATGGATGTTGCTGAATTAATTCTTTTTCTGACTCATCCTTATGTATAATAAATTTGCATTCAACAGGGAACTTTTTCTGGAATATGGGAACTTGTTTTAAATTTAAATATAACTTTAAAAATAATTGTGAATGACTTTGCCAATAAAGCACCTACTTTAAAATTTAAATTTAAATTCAAATGTAAATTAAATTTACATTTTATTCAGTCCAATAAAACCACCTAGTATTCAGCTCCTTAAAAAGCCTCAATGTCATGAAAATGGGGGGGGGGAATTCTCTACACTATACTTATAACCAGAGGCTCGGCTCTTGAGCTGTACAGCATGCATATTGGGTGAATATTTGGTGTCTTCAAGTCAGTTATGATCCCTGGTGACTACCTGAACAAGTCCCTATAGTTTTCTTGGCATTTTTTTTCAGAAGTAGTTTGCCTTGTCTCCCTCATGAGAGGCAGTGATTGCCCCAGCTTAGTACTTCTAACATGGTATTAGAACCCATGGTTTCCTGGTTTCTAGCCTGGTGTCTAAACCACTACACCAAACTAGTTCTCCTATAGCATATAAATATATATATATAATAAATGTGTGATGATTCAGTTATTCTATTTGTATACTACTGTGTTTCCTCAAAAATACAACCTACCCCGAAAATAAATCCTAGGTTGATTTTTACACATGCACCAATATAAGACCTACCCCTAAAATAAGCCCCAATTAAGACCCCAACCACTCCAGGGTGCACAGGTAAAATTAAGCTAGGGTAGGGATGGAGGATGGAGTTACCCTACTACTTACCTTCAGACAGTTGCAGCCAGGCCTCACATTCTCTGACACCTGCCTTGCCAGCCCATTTCTTCTGCAGTTGACAAGGCCAGCAAGGCTTTCCTGAAGACCTCTGCAGCTGATAACAGAGCTCCAGATCAATCCAAAGCTCTGTTATCAGCCACAGAAGCCTTTGGGAAAGCCTTGATGGTCTTGCCGGCCACAGAAGAAGTTCCTGAAGGCCTCTGACAGAGAAAAGGAGGCTGGCGATGATGTGCACAAGAGCGGTGAGTCAGTAGATGATATCCCCCCCCCCAAAAAAAGACGTGGTGCCTTTTTTGGTGGCAAAAAAAGATCGTATTTTCATGGAAACACAGAATCTACTATCCAACAAGAATTCTTCCTCAACAGCTGGTCCTGATCTGAGGATGGTACTGAAATCCTCTGTTGTTTTGCAAAAGCAACACCTGTTGCATGGAACAGGTTCCCCCTAGATCAGGGGTGGGTAACTATGGCCCTTTTACAATCTGTGGACTTCAGGAGTTGAAGTCCACAGGTTGTAAAAGGGCCACAGTTGTGCATCCCTGCCCTAGATATTAGACTAACATTTATTGCAATGGTCTCCCAGTGGATCTATGATAAATGTGAGAAAGCCTAGTTTGATTTATTTAGCCAGGTTCTGGCTTTGTATTTGATAATACACTGCATGTGTATTAATTATATCATGGATATTTTGTTTCATTTAAATATTTAATTATTGTAAAGAATTATCTTGAAGTAAGATGGGTGGCCTATAAATTTTATAAATAAACAAACTGCTGAGAGTGATTGCAATAGGGATTGATGTATGATGATGGAATGGAATGGAGTGGAGTGGAGCGGCGTGGCATGGCATAGAGTAGAGTAGAGTAGAGTAGAGTAGAGTAGAGTAGAGTAGAGTAGAGTAGAGTAGAACAGAACAGAATAGAATAGAACAGAACAGGAATAGAACAGAACAGGAATAGAACAGAATAGAGCTTTATTGTCACTTTAAATGTACAGTAATCAGCATACATTTAAATTAAATGTCATTGCATTCAGCTCCCAAAAGATAACCATTATACATATACCCACATGCACACATATATATGACACCGATAACCATCATGTCTAGTTCAAATACATACATACATACATACATACATACATACATACATACATACATACATACATACAAACTTACCAGAGATCTTTAGGCAGGCTATAATAAGTTGCCCAAACCCACCTAAATTGACTAAGAAATATTGGCTAGTCAATTTTCATTTACTTTAATGTATTTGTACAACTATAAACTATGTTCACACGATGATACCTCTTATTCCTTATCAAATTGAGGGTTTTAAGCTTAGTGTGTCATATGAAATGATTGCTATTTTGCCTCTATAGAAACTGTAGACTCAGAAATGATTCTGAGAATGAGGTAGCAAAACAAACGTAATACTTCATAGTGAAAGCAAATTTACAGTGTAAAATGAAGCAGTCACATAACTGTACTGTGACATGGGAGGGTGGGAGAGAAAAGGTCTTATTTGAAGGGGCTGACATAGATTTTGCCTTTTCAATATTAAAAGAAAGTTGAGGAGAGCTTTTTGGCCATTGCATTTCTTTTTTTAAAAAAAGTTAAACCCCTTTCAGCCACTAGAATTTTTAGGCTGTTGTCCCATTTCTAGTAGTGGCCAAAATTGTGGAAACCTTTTGGGAAAAGTGTATTTTCTAAAACTAGCCAATAACACCACTTTTTTTGGAGTAGTACCATGAAATTATATATCAATGAAAAGATAATTTAATCAAGAATGTAAGGCAATAACTTTGATGAAGGATTTTCTGTTAGAATAGCAGTTACAGTATAAAGAAGGAAAGTGAGACACGTAGAAAAAATTAGATATACAAAATTTATCACCATAGAAAAAACAAGATATACAAAAATTATCACCATGTCAGCTAATACTTATGGTAATTATATTAGCATGAATTACAGCCTTAAAACGGGCCTGGTAGCTCAGCAGACTAAAAGCATTGTGATTAACACCAGCTGTCTGCAATTACTGTAAATTCGAATCTCACCAGGCTCAAGGTTGACTCAGCCTTCCATCCTTTCTAAGGTAGGTTAAATGAGGACCCAGTTTGTGGGGGCAATTAGCTGACTTTGTATAAATATACAAAAGTATGAAGGCTATTGCTTAATGCATTGTAAGCTGCCCTGAGTCTCCGGAGAAGGGCGGCATATAAATCAAATTAAAAAAACAAAACAAAACAAAAAAGTCTTCTCATGGAGTGAACCAAGTCTTTTAGTTCTGCAGTTGTTATAATGTGAAACCAAGATTGAATGATTGCTTCTATTAACTGGGTTTTATTGCTGGTCACTTCGGACTAACAAGTTTCTTTAATCGGCTCCATAGATTTCAATTGGGTTAAGGTCTGGGCATTCCCAGGCCATTCCAGCAGTTGAATATGATTATCTTGAAACTCAAAAAAAAAAAAAAAAGTGGTGTTATTAGCCATCAAACCTCAAAAATACACTTTTCCCAAAAGGTTCCCTCAATTTTGGCCACTACTGTACTTTCCTGATAGGTTGATAGACATTTCAATCTCTAATAGGATGTAAACTGCAAGATATTTGGATTCACACTATATCATCTTTGCTTCCACCTGGATTACAGATGGGTAGATGAGAGACTTGTTTCCTGTAAATTTCAAACAACACTATTCAAGTTACACTATTTCTGCTACAATATAGAAAGGTCAGAAAATCATTCATTTCTAAGGATGCGTCTATGGAAAAATCCATTGATCCATCGAGTTAATATGTCATGTAGGGGATTGATATTCCTGGCTGCCTTGAAAACCTTTTTCAATGAATTGGAGTTTTATTGGAAACATTTGACACTACAATAATGGCTGGTATAAAGTGTATGAATAGCAAATACTCTGAAGTTTTATACAGAAAGGAGCTATACTTCAGAGGGAATATATTTTGAAGCAAGGACTAAAATATTTCTTTTCTTCTTCAAACTTTCAAGAAACACAGATAGAGAAACTCCGATGCCCACCATTAGTTCACCAACTCTTCATCTCTGCAAGGGGGAAGCGTTGTATATTATTATCTGCCATCTCAAACATGTTCTGCAAATTATTTCATGCATAATGCATGGCTTTCTTTTCAGCTAGTGTAGCAAACCAGGCACTCCTGCTATGTAAGCACAAATGCAACACACATTTACCACATTGGCGGAAAAGCCTAACTTTGGATAAATACTTCTACTTCTCAAGTTCGCCAATATTTTCTATACGGAAAACAGATCACGGTACTGATAAATTACTGCTTTAATGTTCATTCCAGCCTTTACTGCTAGATCAGTTGTTAATCTGCACAAGGGAAATAAAACCTAAACTGAAATAATATTAGATGGTCAGCAAGATCCATGCTTATAGGGTGAATGTAGATTTCATACCCAGAAATGTATAGACCATTCTTCCTGGATGGATTTTCAAGATTACTAATATCTACAATTTTGGGGATTAAATATTTTGGGATAAAATGTGTGTACATAAATAGGGATACACACATAATATTAATTTTGTATCCCAGGTGTAATTGAAATAAATTAACAATGCAATATTTTTAGATATATAATACTACCTTTTGCTGGGCTGGATTATTTGACCCTCTAACAAAAAGGTGCACATTTTTTCCTCGACCTATGCATGTTCATTATATGCTGAGACTATATTCCATAAGCAAAAGTATAGGAATTGGCTAAACATTAGGTTTAATTTGTATGTAAGATTAATTACTGTAAATAAATTGGATTTTATTTTATTTTGTTAATTTTTTCCCTCTTTTTGATATTCTATACTTAAAGTCTCAAATTCTGCATCTTTTGTCAATCCATTTAAGAGTTCCTATTTCCTTCTGCTATCTGGTCAGTAAGATGGAAATGCCACAATTTAGACAGTCAAAGCTATATATTCTGTTTCTAATAAAAGTTTTCCTTTTTTTTTAAACAATAAAAACATATCTAACCCTTTTTCACTAGAACTCTTGCAAATCTATAGGAACTGAAAAAAGTTCATTCTACATTGATCATGAAGAATGAAATAAAAGTTGTTGCTGTAGAAAATCAATGCATGTTCTTGTACATGCACTCATGCTCTGTATTTCATTCCTATCTAACAGGGAATTTTGGTATGACATTTAGAATGGGTCAGTACTGCACGTCAATGTCTATGCTCCGTGGAGAGAGAAATTTCAAGGATTAACAATTTAGTGAGTGGGGAATTGTGTAATTCAGTAACACATCTAATTGGAAATAATGTCATGATTGGCATTCATATATTCATATTTTCCCTTTTGAAAAGATGGTGCTCAAACCAACCATAAACTTCCAAATGCATTTTTATTAAAACAAAACAAAAATAAAAACACCTTTCCCAAAAACACCTTTTGAACCAGAAAAGGTTCAAATATGTTTAGTATTTAAATGCTATATGTTACTTATGGGGTGGGTGGGATTATGGAAGAGGAAAGAAAATATTTCAGTGGGGAAAAATACATGGCTGGTGCAAGAAAAGCCAAAATATTGTACATGAGTTTTAACAATCTCTCATTTTCTTCCTACTGTGAAAATGCATCAAAATGATGCCAGCTAATAGGCCTTTGAATATTAATTCAAATACTAGCCCAACACAATCAACAATGTATTCCATTTAAACTGTGAATAAGTGAATGCTTATTTATAAAGTCTTGTTTTCCTAATTAGCTCCACACCTACTGTGCCAAACTCTACTTGATTCAGTTTAACCTTTCCATCAACTTCCTCAATAAAACTTAAGTCAATCTATTTTAACCACTAATGAAAGCCACATAAAAGAAGCAAGCAGCTGTACCCTAGGGCAGCAGTCACCAACTGGTGGTCCATGGACCACTGGTGGTCCACGAAAGAATTTTGGTGGTCCGCAGAAAAATTACTTGCATTTTTTATATTGCACTAAATCAGGGGTCCTCAAAGTATGGCCCCTAGGCCAGATACGTGCAATGAACTCTTGTGTTGCTGCAGAGAGTCTTCCCCTTTGGAGTCTTCTTGTGTGGGTTGGACGGGGGCAGAAATTCTGACTTAGGGTCTGCTTCAGCCTCCTGGTGTGGGGCTTTGGGCAAAGGCTAGAAGGAAGTGCCACTGGTGGCGAAGAGCCGGAGGACCTTGTTCCAGTGGGACTGAATCATGGCCTGGAACTGGCTGACCATTTCAGCCCGCTGAGCCTCCAGCCACCGGTACCAGGCCTTGCACTCCCGCAGGTCTTACCTCTGCTTGGAAAGCCTATGCTTGAAGTCCTCAGTGAGGTGCTTCTGCTGAGCCTCCTTCTCCGTCAGATCCAATTTGAACTGAGCTGTTTTGCCAACTCTTTCTCATGGTGCCTGCTTAGCGCCAACAACTGCTTTCTGTTGGGGCCCTAAGGAGCCCAGGCAGGGAGGTGAGGAGTTGGCCACGCCCACCCAGTCACATGACCACCTAACCACATCCACCCAGACTGTCATTAGGCAGATCACATTAGTGGTCTGCGGGAATTAAAATTATGAATTTAGTGGTCCCTGAGGTCCCCCTGCCCTAGGGGAAAAAATTGCATAAAATTTCTCAGTGGTTCTAATAAATTAGAACTTTGAGGAACTCAGGCTCCAGAGCTTTGTTTCATGGGGGGTGTTCCTTGGAACCCTGATAGTTGATTCAAATCATAAGAAAGCTAGTTTCTTATTTTAACTCTTCCCTGAGTATAAAACTAGAGGTACATGAGCTTCAACAAATGTGAATGACTTATTTATAACCGCTGTCATGAACTGCTAGTATTCTTTAGGACAGGGATTCATAGAAAAGGAATGGAGCAGATAAATGAACATACAGTTTTTCTGAGAGCTAGTTCAGAGTGGCAATTGAAATATTGAACTCAGAATGGGACTCACTGAATGAATCTGGCCCCGGCACTGTCTCACTCTCTCTCAGAATAACCTACCTAACTCATTAAGTTGTTGCTACAAACACACACAGAGACAGACTGTTCTGTCCTTCCCCACACAGGCAAACACACAACCAGGCATGCCTGCCAAGATTTTATTAAGCAATCAGACTAGAAACCCTTGCAGATAAGAGTTTTGGCAGTAAACTGTGAAATGCCTGCCAAGTCAGTTTCACTCACAGTAAGCAAGAGAGAGTTTATCCTCAGTCCGGTTCAGAAACAAAAAGTAATCTAAGAAGCAAGAGTTAGCCAAGATCCAATCCAAATATGCACAAGCCAGGTTTCAGGTAACGCGATGTGATTCTCAGGTTTTTAACTTTGACCGTCACAAAGCCTGAAGAGCAATCACACCCACTTTTATTCCTTGTGGGGTGTGGCTCAGTGACTCAGCTCAATCTCTGGCCCTCCCATGCCTCTTTCGTTGCTATGCATGCTTCTCCCTCTGCCGCTGCCTGGGATCAAGCCAGGATTCATCATCCTCGCTCCCTATCTGTTGTTGTTCCGATATGCTTTCCTCCTGGCATATCCGAGGCTGTTCCTCTTGGCCTTCGGATGGAACTTGAGGTATTGCCAGAGGGGACGGTCCTGGAGAGGGAGGCTTTATCAGTTCCTCCCCATCACCTTCTGAGTCCTCCTTTTCCTCTGTTAGGACAGGCTCAGGAGTCAGGGTCACAACACAGACATACAAAACCTTGGAGAAAGAAAAAGAGAAATGCTATATATTTCAGGTGGCCTGAAAATCTGAATATCCATTAGAACATATAGGATATGTTTTACAGATAAGAGCCATGGTGGCACAGTGGTCAGAATGCAGTACTGTAGGCTACTTCTGCTGACTGCTGACTTTCAGCAGTTCAGCAATTCAATTCTCACTGGCTCAGGGTTGACTCAGCCTTCCATCCTTCTGAGGTGGATAAAATGAGGACCCAGATTGTTGGGGGCAATAAGCTGACTCTGTAAACCGCTTAGAGAGAGAGAGCTGTAAAGTGCTATTACTAGTGCTATAAATTTAACAAACAAACAAATAAAGGGGCAGGTTAGTGGTGCTGAGCACATTGTAAGCCACCCTGAGTCTTCGGAGAAGGGCGGCATATAAATCAAATAAAAAAAAAACTTTCTTAAGGCAGCGGGAGCTATAAAGCTCTTCCAAAGAGGGGAGAGGACAACCAATGATCCTCTGGGCAATGACGTTGACCCCCTGGAGTGCTGTCCTATCTGCCACTGTGCAATTGGCAAACCATACACAGATATAGTAAGTTAAAATACTCTCTATGTTACAATGGTAGAAGGTCATTCAGTTGTGATGGAAAAGAGTTGTTTCTCTTTTCTGTAAGTGAATATCAAATTTCATGGCCAATATAAAATTCTTATTCCTTTAACTTCATTTTTCCCCTCCTCCTTACATTTTATAAATTTATTTTGTAAATGAATGCTCCAGTCCTAGTTTTCTTAGGAAACTTGCTGACTGATTATTTTAATTAGCTTTTCAGTGTCCAATAAAACTTTGTAAAGACAAGAGAGAACATGATACAGATAGTCTAAAGATAAAGGTAAAGGTTCCCCTCGCACATATGTGCTAGTCATTCCCGGCTCTAGGGGGCGGTGCTCATCTCTGTTTCAAAGCTGAAGAGCCAGCTTTGTCCGAAGACATCTCCGTGGTCATGTGGCTGGCATGACTAAATGCCAAAGATGCACGGAATGCTGTTACCTTCCCGCCAAAGGTGGTCCCTATTTTTCTACTTGCATTTTTTATGTGCTTTCGAACTGCTAGGTTGGCAGAAGCTGGGACAAGTAATGGGAGCTCACCCCATTACGCGGCACTAGGGATTCGAACCGCTGACCTTTCGATCGACAAGCTCAGCATCTTAGCCACTGGGCCATCACATCCTTTTATAGATAGTCTACCTGAGTAGAAAACGTCTTCAGTCAGAGATTCTGCAGTTTTGTCAGATTTCTTTTTTATAAATCATAATCTATTTATTTATCTTTTACATAATTATGATTTATCTATTACTTGATTTTCACCCTTCCATCCGATCATTGTTCAGTTCTTTTGTTCCCTGCATTGTCTAGTTCTATGCAGTGGATGTGCCAATAATAAACTAGCACACCTTGTTTTTTGACCTTTCAAAAGGCCATATGGCATGATTTATTTGTTTCTGATGTGTATGCTCAGATGTTGTGTTCCTGGGTTAAGAACATAGAACTATTATTGGTTTGGTAATTCATGTTTTCCATCTCTAAATCAAAACTTATCAAGGGAATATTGACATTTTTGCAGATCAGTATTACCTGAAGAAACCCTTTGCATGATTTATCCAGTCTGGAGGCTGGATAGAATCCATTGATAGTCAACTCAATCCATCTCAATATGGATGAAATGACTCCTAAACATCAATAAAAGCAACTTGTTCCACTATGTAGTATCACTGAAAAGGATGTGCAGCTCTTCACATATGATTCCAAAAAGTAACAAAGGCTTTGATGTAGCACTTATCTGCAACTTTTAAAAATACTTGTTTCTTTAAAATACCTTTGTTTCTTTTTCTAGCCGAATTTAAGAATTTCTAGCAGTTCCTTTAAGAATTTGCAGCCTGATGCTATGAGTCTAAGCTGAAGTTGTCATTACCCAAAGAGAACAGAGAGGACAAAAGCCAGGAATTTTGTAAAGATAATAGTTGAGGAGGAATCTGGATATTATTACAAGATACTGTAACAAAAAACGGATTAATGATGTTCTAATAGACCCATAGTAACATATCCACACTAAACTGGCAATGCAGGTTGAAATCCTTGTTTATATATGCAGCTGATTGCATAAATACGATTCTGCAGTTATCTTTTAATCTAACCTACACCAGATTTGGCATGAGAATCAAAGAAGTTTGGAAACCTAAGAATTCCACTTGGTTCCCAGGAGTATCTCTCAGTATCTCAGTATCTCTCAGGAGTATCAGAAGTATCAAAGGAGTATCAAAGGAGAAATGTCATCAGACTTAAAGAAAACTAGGTAATGATTAATTTTCAACCTTATTGATAGCTATCAGGGAGCTATTTGATAGATAAAAGGATCCTGTTACGAACCGGTAGTAAAGGTAAATAGAACCCACCCCTGAGCTGATTGCATAAATACAATTTTGCAGATTATATTTTAATCTAACCTACACTAGATTTGGCATGAGAATCAAAGAAGTTTAGAAAATTAAGAATACCACTTGATTCCCTGAGGAAGGAGGAGATGAACTCTAATGAAAATTATAATATGTGAAAATTATTAGAATGGTTGCAGGAACTGGGTATGTCTAGTTTAATGAAAAGAAGGACCAGGGGTGACATGATAACTGTGTTCCAATATCTCAGGGGCTGCCACAAAGAAGAGGGAGTCAATTCTCCAAAGTACCTGATGGCAGGACAAGAAGCAATGAATGGAAACTAATCAAGGAGAGAAGCAATTTAGAACTAAGGAGAAATTTCCTAACTATTAGAACAATTAATCAGTGGAACAACTTGCCTCCAGAAGTTGTGAATGCTCCAGCACTGGAAGTTTTTAAGAAGAGATTAGATAACCATTTGTCTGAAGTGGTGTAGGGTTTCCTGCCTAAGCAGGGGGTTGGGCTAGAAGACCTCCAAGGTCCCTTCCAACTCTGTTATTCTATTCTATAATAATTAATATAATGGTTATAAAATGATTATTAGGAATTCTGGGCTGGTCTTAATCTATGAAGTTTTTCATAGCTTGGTGATTATGTACATGTATCTTCACCAAGTATATGCAAGATGTTCTGGGAAAAATGGTTGATGGTGCCCCATTTTCATAAAAGGGTTGAAGTCAAGAGATTTTGTTATGGCATCAATTCTCTGGAACACTTGTCACCTGGAAATTAGATTAGTCCTTTCCATGATTAACCCTTTTAGAAGCTGATTATAATGAAGCTTTTCAGGGGGATGGATGGGAAATCACACTAATGTAGTTTTGTATATTTTTACTGAGAATGTTTTAATGTGTGATTTATATGGTTACTATTGTCAGCCATCAGGAGTCGGTTTTCATTTGATAATTTACAAATCCAATTAACCAATCAAATGAAAATATTAAAATTTCTTGAGGGAAAAATAATTGGATAATCTACCTTGGTGGTGCAATGGTTAGAATGCAGTATTACAGGCTAGTTCTGCCCACTGCCAGGAGTTCTACCTGACCAGCTCAAAATTGGCTCAGCCTTCCATCTTTTCAAGGTCAGTAAAATGAAGACCCAGATTGTTGAGGGCAATGTGATGGCTCTGTAAACCATTTAGAGAGGGCTGTAAAGCACTATAAAGCAGTATCTAAATCTAAGCACTATTTCTATTGCTATTTTTGTGTGATCTTTAGTGGTTCAGCTGCTTGGTGTGTTATATTGTATTTCAGATATATTTGTGAACTTGGATCAGGTGTATTCAACTGAGATAGAAACAACCAGGATTTTGGGAAGAATAAAGTCATATTTTTACTATGCAGATCACAGCAGGAAAGTTAGCTCAAGGACAAAACTAACTTTAAAGCATTAAGCGTAAAGTTTATCACTAGCATCTACCATAGCAAACCTACATTACTAAACCAGAAATGTATTGCACTAATGGACTATTATTGATTATTGCAAATAAGTGAGACAGAATGGAAGTGATTTATCGAACAAACTAAGGGAGGCATTAAAAAACCATCAAAGTTATCTTTGGATGCCTAAGTAAAATGGGTAAAATTCAACGTTCAGTGACACAAAGTTGATTCTCTAGGGACAATTACAAAGGGAAAATTACACAGATTTTTTTTAAAAAAAAAAAGTACCCCAAAAAACATTTGCAGCTGGTAAGCACTCTTTTTTCTCCCCCCAGCTTCTAAAATGGGGGAGTCAAATATATTGGCCCTTTTTTCATTTGGGGGTTTGAAGAGTAAATAATCAACTTCAACTAGACACAAAGATAGTTTTCCTGCCATGCCATCCCTCTGCTGAACACTGAATTCCCACAGCACTGCCTTAGGCCTAAATATATTTACCCATGTACTAGTGTATTGCTATTATCCTTCTCATTTTCTCATCTTCTCATCTTTCCTACTACCTTCTCCTATCTTATGATTTATCACTTGTTGTTTGTATCTTACGATTCATGATTGTAACTATGATTTATGATTGATGACTTATCACTTTTTATGTCTTTTTATTATTATTAAACTAGTTACCTTTTTAAGACTCCTCCGTCAACTTGCATGCTTCAGTGCGTTTGTGTGCGTATCGGGCCATGGTCCATTCGAACCCAGAACCCCTCCTTCACATGCACACTGAGAGCTCATGCATTGCAGAAAAATTCCTTGTGTGACCAAATTACACTTGGCCAATATTCTAGTCCAGTGATGGCTAACCTTTTTGCCGTCACATGCCAAAAGCGGGAGAGTGTGGGAGGTCACACGCCCATTTGCCCACACCCATAATTCAATGCACCCTGCCCCCCCGTGCATGTGTACGTGTCCCTCCCCGCGCTTCCCCTTCTTTTGCCATGTGATGGCCTGGTAATAATAATAATAATAATAATAATAATAATAATAATAATAATAATAATAATAATAATAATAATAATTTTATTTCTATACCGCCCTTCTCCCGAAGGACTCAGGGCGGTGTACAGCCAATTTAAAAACACAAGACACAACAATGATTAAAAATTAAAATAATTAAATAAATTTGGCCGGTTTAAAACCCCAAAAATTTAAAATACTCCAATTTAAACTCATTATGTAGATAGCCCAGCCTGGCGGAACAACAGGGTCTTCAGTGTGCAACGAAACACCCAGAGGTCGGAGATCTTACGTATTTCCGGGGGCAGTTCATTCCATAGGGCTGGGGCTCCCACAGAGAAGGCCCTCCCCCTGGGTGTCGTCAGCCGACATAACTTCGCCGATGGCACCCTGAGGAGACCCTCTCTGTGGAAGCGGACTGGCCGGTGGGAGGCTACTGGTGGCAGAAGTTGGTCTCGAAGGTACCCGGGTCCTATGCCATGGAGCGCTTTAAAGGTGGTAACCAGCACCTTGAATCGCACCCGGAAGACCACTGGGAGCCAGTGCAGCTCGCGCAGGAGGGGTGTCACACGGGCACAACGAGTTGCGCCCATAACCACCTGCGCGGCCGCATTCTGGACCAGTTGGAGCCTCCGAGTGCTCTTCAAGGGGAGCCCCATGTAGAGAGCATTACAATAGTCCAGCCGGGAGGTGATCAGGGCATGAGTGACAGTGCGCAAGGTGTCCCGGTCCAGAAAGGGCTGCAACTGGCGGATCAGGCGAACCTGATAAAAGGCCTCCCTGGCCACGGCCGTCATATGCTCTTCTAAAGACAGCCGTGCGTCCAGGAGGACACCCAGATTGCGAGCCCTCTCTGTGGGGGGCAAAGATTCACCCCCAATAGTCAGGGATGGCACCTGCTGACTATATCGGGACACTGGCAGCCACAGCCACTCGGTCTTGGACGGGTTGAGTCTGAGTCTGTTTCTCCCCATCCAGACCCGCACGGCCTCCAGGCAGCGAGACATCAAGGGCATCGTTGGGGTGGTCTGGGGTGGAGATGTACAGCTGAGTGTCGTCTGCGTACAGATGACACTTCACCCCGAAACCACGGATGATCTCACCCAGCGGTAGGCCCAGTAGGCCTGTTTTTCACCCTCCCCAGGCTCCAGAAGCTTTCTTGGAGCCTGGGAGGCAAAAACAGCCCCCCCACCCCCCGCCGAGGCTGTAAACGGTCCGTTTCCCAACTTCCAGTGGGCCCGGAAGGCCTGAAAATCAGTTGGCCAGCGCATGCATGCGTGCCTGAGCTGACCTAGGGCAACACTCGTGTGCCCACAGATATGGCTCCGCATGCCATCTGTGGCACGCATACCATAGGTTCGCCACCAAGGTTCTAATCTAAATAAACAACTTTGTGACTTAAGAGTTGCTGAAGTGTAAGGTCCTCCTCAGTTCCATGTCTTAAATACTCAAACTCTCAAACTCAAACTCTCCTCCCAAGGTTAATTTTGGAGAGTGGTTCTCAGCATGCCTTACAAAGCTTACAAAACTCAGTTCAGCCCTCAAGCTGATGGAGATTGCACATTTCTGATTGAGAGTGGTACTATTTCTATTTCTGTACTTAGAAAAGAAATAGAAATATATTTCAAATAATGTTGGGTATTGTTGTTGTTGTTTTTAGAGAAAAGAGAACACAAAGGGCTTCACTGGTCAATTATGTTCAGTTGAAAATCAGCAACAAGCAACAATTACCTTGCTTTATACATTTTGGACCACTGAAACACAATGGGGTCCTTGATGGTTAAGAACAAAATCTACTTTAACTTGTTTGTCTCAGTGGTAGCAACTTCTGAGTGGATAAAAAGCCTCACTTAAATAAAATAGTTTGGGTCTGAACAGGAGCTTTCCCTCTTTTTTAGGATGTTGAAGTTACTCTTATTTTATGTATAAAAATCATTGCACTGTTTATAATGAGTGGGTTTTGCCTTCCACAATTTTGAATTGGACCGTCTATCCCTATTCTATCTGAAAGTTACAAACTTCCAAAGTGACATCATATTTCCCAGATTTTGGGATCAATCAATTTAGTTTATTCTATGCTGATCTGGACGTGAGGAGGATCATTTCATTTGTCTAGATTTTTCTATTTGCAGGAAAGCAACTCTTCTTAAGTCAGTGGAATGCTTAAAGAACATAAAATTTAATTGCATCAGAGATGGGAGCCTTTCATGCTGCCATTAGTATCTTGTTACGCTGCTTTCAAACTAAGAGATATCATCTCTTGCTTTCAAAATAAAAAAAAATTGATAATTTGCCTTTTTTTTTTAAATGAGTCAACACACAAGTGCATATACAGCATTAAGGAAAAAAAGGAGTATCAAGGATATAATGATATCAAGATTACAGTAAGAGTAAATTTTCTCATAGTTAAGTTAGACAATTCATCTATTTTATTCAATGAAATCAACATCAGCTGGCAGCAACTCATGGATTATTTCATAACTGGAGCCAACTCATTTGTGCATATTCATCTCTTGATGATACCTTCTCAGAATGGGACATTATATGTATTTTAATGCAAATACAGACTTCCTGTATCATTATACCCAAATACATTCTTCTTAGCATTCCTAGCAAGCATTGTTTTATATTGCCAAAGACTTAGGATTTATGTAATTATTGGATTTATTCATAAAGAGATTTTTATTAACAACCTAGCCATAAATTCTTGGGTTTCTGGAAGGAGGTTAAATAAGATGACCAAGCAAGTCATCCTTCCTTTCTTTAGTATTGAAAAAAGCCTGATTTAAAGGAATAGCATGAAACAGCATATCCCCCTTATCCCAAGAAAGTCTGGGGGGGGTGGGGTCTGGATGGGGCACAACCAGGGTTGGGATTCAGCCAGTTCAGACAAGTTCAGGTGAACCAGATACTAATTTTACATCTGGTTCGCTGAACCGGTAGTTGCAAGGACTGGCTGGTCCCACCCACCTCCTCCCCCTCCTCCCAGGAGTCTCCACGTGGCCTGTTTTGGATGCCAGGTAAGTGCAGCACCCTGGCTCTGGGAGGTAAAAAATGGGCCTCCCAGAAATTCCAGTAGTCCAGAAACTGGGTCATTTCTTGCCTCTGGAGGCCCTCTGGAACCCTCCCAGAGGCTCAAGGAGTGCCTCCGGAGCTTGGGGAGGGTGAAAAGGCACCCCTCCATGATACAGGAGGCCACCATGGTGCAGGAGGCCACCATGGACACGCCCACCCAACAACCGGTCAGAGAACCAGTTGCTAACATTTTTGAATCCCACCCCCGAGCACAACAGGCTCCACCTGATCCTTGGCAAGACTGAGCATCTCTGGATCTGGAACTATACTATCTTTGATACAAGATGGGGTGGCACTACCCAGACAGATTCATTGTGCAATCTGTGATCCATTCTGGATTCTTAACTCCTTCTTGAAAAGTAGGTGGCAGACATCATAGGAAAATCCTTGACAACTTTTGGTTGTGCATCATTTGTATCCTTTCATAGGCCATGAGTCTTTACTCATAGTCACATCCACAGTGGATTACTCTAATATGTTCTACATTGAGAAGCACTTGAAGAATGTCCCTACTACCATCAACAGCCTCCCACCGACCAGTACGCTCCCACAGAGAGGGGCTCCTCCAGGTGCCGTCGGCCAAACAATGTCAGCTGTCGGCCCCTAGGGGGAGAGCCTTCTCTGTGGGGGCACCGACGATCTGGAATGAGCTCCCCCCAGAGATACGGAGGATTCCGGATCTGCGCACCTTCCGCCGCGAGTTGAAGACGCTTTTGTTTCATCAAGCTGGCCTCGCCTAAATCTTCCCCCTTTTAAGTGTAAATTCTAAATTTTTAATGTATTTTAAAATATGGGTATTTTAAATTGGATATTAATTCAGCCAAATTTATTTAATTCATTTTATTCGATTTTAAATTTTGTATATTTATGTGTTTTATTTCATGGCTGTGCTCCCTGAGTCCTTCGGGAGTAGGGCGGTATAGAAATTCAATAAATAATAAATAATAATAATAATAATACTCTTCAACTGGTACAGAGCGCAACTGCACAAGCAGTTTTATGTGGCCCTAAGATGACACATGTCATACCTCTATTCTATGAGTTATATATTGATTGCTTCTAGTTACAATTCAAAATGCTGCCTTTAAACCTTAAAACGCTATGTGGCATGAAACAGGTTATTTAAAGGACCACCTTTTCCCAATTATATCTATTGATTCCACTGACTCTGGCAGGAGGAATATGTTGTATGTCCTGTCTGCTAAAGAGTTTCCAAATGATGGGACCCAGACTTGTCTCCTGTGGTTTCCACCATCTGGAACACCATTATCCCTGAGGTAAGGATGGCCCCATTGACAGCAATGGGCTTCAAATAATTTAACAACCAGTTCTCTGCCCTAATGACCGGCTGAGTAGGCATGGCTGGGTAGTCATGTGACTGAGTGGGCGTGGCCAACTTTATGTCACTCACATCGAGGGGCACTTAGCCTCACCTGGTCTCTCGTGACTATGGGGATGCTGCAACTCTCAGCCATTTCTTCTATGGCTATGCCAACCGTTCTGTAAATAGCTGTTCAAGCCCCAGGGATAAAAGTAGCAAAAAAAAAAAAAATGGGAGGGGGAACGGGACTCCAGAGAAGCTCAGCTACAGACAGAAAGTCTGGGCATACTGCCAAGAACCTATAAGGCTGTTAGATACTTAAATACTTAAAGCAGCAGGGATGGCAATTTATTTACCTACAAAGGTTATTTGGTTATTACCTACAAAGCCCTACATGGCCTAGGCCCGGGATATTTGTCGGACCCCCTGCAGCCAGCGACAATTCCCGATTGCCCGGTGCGATCCCACAGACAAGGCTTCCTCAGGGTGCCATCGGCCAGACAGTGTCAGCTGGCGACCCTCAGGGGGAGACCTTTCTCTGTGGGTGCACCCACCCTCTGGAACCAGCTTCCTTTGGAGCTCTGGATGGCCCCTGACCTTTGCTTGTTCCGCCGCGATTTGAAGACCTGGTTGTTCTGCAGCCTGGACTGATGGGTGGGGGGAGGTTTAATGAATTTAAAATTGTTTTAAATTGGGATTTTAATTTTATATTGGCTTTTATGAGGAATTGTTCATTTTACCGTTGTGAGCTTCCCTGAGTCCTTGGAGATAGGGCGGCATATAAATTGCATAAAATAAAATAAATAAATTAAGATAAGGATTAGGCTAGAAATACAGGCACACTAGAATCTTTCTTTCCTGTGTTTGCAGGATTAGCCCTGTAAAGTGGGAAAATATTTCTTCCAACAACCGGTTCTCCGAACTGCTCAGAAAATTAACATCTGTTCGGGAGAACCGGTGCGAACCGGCAGGAGCCCACCACTGCTCAGAAAAGAACCAACCTAGCTTTTTCTGGCTATAAAGGAGATGATGGAAGAATTGTACTTTCAGACTTGCAGATTCTGTTAAGGAAGCATTACAATAAAGCAGAATTAGTTTATTTGATCATGTTTCCTGTCTGGTCTACCTGGTAATGCTGACATTAATCTGCAAGTCTGAAAATACAATTCTCTCACTGTCTCCTTTACAGTGTGAGAAACTAGGGAAAGTGCTCTTTAAGACTCTTGCCTGACCCAGCATCCATGTTGGCTATGGATTATGCTAAAAGCTATGCTTTTTATAATGGACTACTCCTTAAGCAGTATTTTTTTGTATTTTCCACATAACGAATGCAACCTATTGGAAGCCAACTGAAGGTCGCAAATGGAATTCACGTGACCACAGGTTGCTGTGAAGATTATAAATGTGAGCCAATTGTCAAGCACATGAATTATTGTCATGTTGCCATGGAGATGCTGCAATGGACATAACTTTGAGGACTTATTGTAAATCTCCTGTTTTAATACCATCATAATTTTCTACTTACGATCACAATTGAGCCCAAAATTTATGTTGCTAAGTGAAAATTTTGTTTTTCCCCATTTTATGACTTTTTTTTTTTGCCACATTTGTTAAGTGAATTACTACAGTTGTTAAATTAGTAACATGGTTGTTAAGTCAATCTGGTTTCCCCATTAATGTTGCTCATCAGAAGGTTGCAAAAGGTGATCGTATGACCCAGGGACACTGCAACTGTCATAAATATGAGTCAGTTGCCAAACATCCAAATATAAATCGTGTGATCATGGGGACGTTGCAATGGTCATAAGTGTGAAAAATGGTCATAAGTCACTTTTTTTTCTGTGCCATTGTAACTTTGAATGGTAAACAGTAAACTGTTGAAAATTGAGGACTACCTGTATTGTATCATAATAGGTATACAGAAATAGTAACACACACTTTTTTAAAAAAATGCACAAAATGCATAGAATTTATACTGCCAGTAAGTCATGATATCAGCTCTGCCTCCCCAGGGAAGCAAATAGTCAGGAGGTTGTAGACTCTTCTATATTTTATAAAAAATACGTTTAATTGCTTTTGGAATCACTGTAATTTTAAATTTGTGTAGCTCACTTTCCTCATTGATGAAGCACAATTTTTTCAGAATTTCTTTTGTGGATCTTTGGAGGCTGAAATATTGTCCTTATCTTCATCCATGATAGAACAGAATAGAATTCTTTATTGGCCACGTGTGATTGGACACACAAGGAATTAGTTTTCGGTGCATAAACTCTCATTGTACATAAAAGCTATAAGTGATAAATCATGATCATAGTCATACATAAAAATACATTCACCATAAATCATAAGATTCAACACTTGGTGATAGAATCAATGTAAATTGTACTAGGAAACCAAATAAAACAATATAAATAGTAAAGATACAAGCCACAAAGTTATCGTTGTAAGTAGAAAAGGAGATAGGTAATAGGAAAGATGAGAAGAATAATATTAATACAGTTTTAGTAAATAGTTTGACAGTGTTGTAGGAATTAGTCGTTTAGCAGATATTATGATATCACTAACTTTAAAAAAAGTGCATTTTTATGTGAACCCCTGGAGCTCTTTGGCTCAACATAGATTGCATTACTGTTCCCTGTACATGAGAAGCATTTTATACATGCATTTATGTTACCCATAGCCATTTCCCAGGGTTTTTTTTTTATTTTTGTAGACCCTTCATTATGATTCATATTGACTTATCCCAGCATAGTGACTATAATTATGAAATATGTACATTCTCCTTGAAGAAAAATTGTGTGCCATCTGACACATCTAGATACAATGCTGCCATTTATCCCATGAGTGACTTGTTCTGTCAATCCTCGCTTTAGAAATGGGTGATGTATCCTTCAGGAACCTGCATAATAGACAGACAGAACATGAAACAGAGTAGCTTTTTAGAAACATAAATTATCTAGGCTCAGTTAATCATTTACCATCCAACAACCTAAATTGTTAGCTTAACAGGAATTCATTTAGGCAATTTTTTTTAAGGGGGAAGAGTTAAATCTGCTGTTTGTTTGTTTAACAGAAGACATAAACCTTGCTTGGAAGAAGAGATTATGATTGAAATATTCAGAATAATATATTACTTGGTGGAACTTCAAAATACAAATAAAACAAAAGATACCATAGAAAGAATAGTGTATAAACATTAGGTCCAGTTAGGAGCTTCCAGTTATCCTTGCCTTTGGATAGAATAGAATAGAATAGAACAGAACAGAACAGAACAGAACAGAACAGAACAGAACAGAACAGAACAGGACACACAAGGAATTTGTCTTGGTGCTTACACTCTCAGTGTACATAAAATAAAAGATACATTCACCAAGAATCATAAGGTACAACACTTAATGATAGTCATAGGGAACAAATAAGCAATCAAATCATATTAGTCAATATAAATTGTAAGGATACCAGCAACAAGGTTACAGTCATACAGTCATAAGTGGGAGGAGATGGGTGATAGGAACAATGAGAAGATTAACAGTAATGCAGACTTAATAAGTAGTTTGGCAGTGTTGAGGAAATTATTTGTTTAGTAGGATGATGGCGTTTGGGAAAAAAACTGTTCTTGTGTCTAGTTGTTCTGGTGTGCAGTGCTCTATAACATCATTTTGAGGGTAGGAGTTGAAACAGTTTATGTCCAGGATGTGAGGGATCTGTAAATATTGTCTGTAAATATTAATAGCAATGCTAATTCCCCTTACCTCTGTTCAGCTAGTGCAATTTTGTAATCAGGTTGCAAGATCTAACCCTTCATTACCTTATTCCATCCACAATTCTTCCTGATCTACTCTAGGTGATTGAATGCCTACTGGCTCTTGAGCTTGACAGTTCATCAGATCAGACCTTTCAGCACACACTGAAACACAGACACAGTGACATATGTTTAGACCGTCCTCCTGTTCCTAACCCCATTCCCTTCAGACTGCCAATTAACTGAAAGTTTGGCTGAATGCCAAGCCTTCAGACTTCCTTTTGCATGGACAGAATTCCATTGCAATGTAATGAAGATTGTGAAGTTCAGGAAGGCCCAAGGGATGAATTGGTTCAGGAGAAATAAGCTACTCAGATCTCTAAATTATTTGTTTATGTTGTATATATGTTTGGGTGTTTGTGGAAATTATAGACTTAATAGTGGAGAGTGAATAATATACAAAATTGTAATTGTGTAATTCTATCATTAGAGGGATGTGGTGGATCAATGGCTAAGATGCTGAGCTTGTCGATCAAAAGGTTGGAAGTTCAGTGGTTCGAATCCCTAGTGCCGCATAATGGGGTGAGCTCCTGTTACTTGTCCCAGCTTCTGCCAACCTAGCAGTTTGAAAGCACGTAAAAAATGCACGTAGAAAAATAGGAACCACCTTTGGTGGGAAAGTAACAACGTTCCGTGTGCCTTTGGCATTTAGTCATGCTGGCCACATGACCACAGAGGTGTCTTCGGACAGCACTGGCTCATCGGCTTTGAAATGGAGATGAGCACTGCCCCCTAGAGTCGGGAACGACTAGCAGATATGTGCGATAGGAACCTTTACCTTTAATTCTATCATTGCTTACTTAAAAATATGTCCAAATAGTCTAAATAAAGCTTACTGCTAAGAAGACATACATAAAACTCCTGTCCATAACTAGAAATAAGTATTACACTTATATCTGTAAATTACAGATTACAGATTAACAGAGTTGGAAGGGACCTTGTAGGTCATCTAGTCCAACCCCCAGCCCAAGCAGGAGACCCTACACCATTTCTGACAAATCCAATCTCAATCCAATCTCTTTTTGAAATCTCTTCATCTCTGGTGATGAAGCTCCCACAACTTCTGAAGGCAACTTCTATTCCATTGGTTGATTGTTCTCACTATCAGAAAATTTATCCTTATTTCTAGGTTGCATCTCTCCTTGGTCAGTTTCCAGCCATTATTCCTTGTCTGGCCTTCGGGTGCCTTGGGAAATAGTTTGACCCCCTCCTCTCTGTGGCAGCCCCTCAAATATTGGAAGACGGCTATCATGTCTCTCCTGGTCCTTCTCTTTACTAGACTAGCCATGCCAGTTCCTGTAACCGTTCTTCATATGTTTTAGTCTCCAGTCCTGTAATGTTAAATGTTAAAGAGTTTCCAAAGGCAAACATTTATGCAATCAAAAATACATTTGTGTAAATTAATTTTCAGCAACCTGACAAAAGAAATGTTAAAGTATCATTTCCCTAAATATTTGGGGGATAAGTGTATCCCTCTATGGCACGGTTTCTCAACCTCAGCAGCTTTAAGATATGAGGACTTCAATTCCCAGAATTCAATAGCCAACATACTTCAAAGCCATGAGAAAACATGCAGATAGTGGTTCTTTTCTACCTAGTCCAAGTTTCTAAACCTTGGGTCTCTCCTGCTGCTGATCCAAGGTTCTACACAGGTTTATAAACAGGAGAAGTGGTTCTACAAATATTCAGACCCCCAAAGCCATTAAAGGTTTTAAAATAAATTTTGCTTAAATTAGTAACCAGTTCATGAAAAATATCATTACCCTGAACCATACATAGGAATTAGCCACAACATTTTGCACCAGTTTCTGCACACTTTTCAACTGTTTCAATTCAACTCATTTTCTAACTTTAATTCAATACATTGCAGCAGTTAACAGCACTATCTAGACTCTGGCAATGTGTCTTAAGTCCAACCAATTCAGGAAGGGTCCCATTTTGGTACACTACTAATAATTATGCAAACAAGCTATTCACCACAGCTGTCACTTGCAAATCCTGTGACAGCTGGTATTCAAAGAACATGCCCAAACCGTACTGTTCTGGCAGAATATTTTATTTTTTTAAGAACATGCCTTACATCATTTCCAAGGACTTGCTTTCTTTTTAGCAACCACACTAATGATGGGTGTAGACTTAATTTCAACTTATCTTAATGAGTTAAACTTAAGCAGTATTCAAATATATTGATTGTTCTTTGGAATTTAAAGATACAGAGCTGTAGAATTGAGTGTCACAAGTAAACTGATAATGTCATGCTCCTAAGCTTAGAATGGTTTTCCTTAATTGTTAGATGTTGAAAAAGATATATAGGAGACGAGAGGTATCATAAACACAATCTAGATGTTAGAGATAGTACTCTAAGTACCACTTTCTGGGCATATCCTGACAGGGAGTTTCATTACCACTACAAAATAGCATCCCTGCCCCTACCTAGTCAAGCAATTCAGAAGGCTACCATCGCTAATGATATTGAAAGTTGCTAAGAGGCCCAGGAGATTTAGAAAGATCATACTCCTCTGCCTAGCTACTAGCACAGATCATTTACAAAATGATAAATATAAATAAATAAAATTTATCAAGGTGATGAAAGCATTTTAAGTACCATTATTCAGGCAAAATCCTGATAGAAATAAATCCAGAAAATTGGTGTTGTTCAGACATATTCAGTTTTTCAATGATCTCGCTCAAGAATGGAATATTAGTGATTGATTTATAATTAGAAAGCTTTCATTTGTAAAGGGGGGATCTTTTTCAGTAAAGGTCATATAAGCCACCTTTAAGCATGTGGTAACACATTAATTAACTAATGTAGTAAAGAAGACAGATTCCCCTCTTTATGATGGATTATTGTTTCATTTGAATCAGAGAGTAGTCCTTCTGCTTTGTGAACAAACTTTTTAAATTAGTATACAGTACATGCAGGGAACTGTTGTGGGTATTTGCTGACCATGCTATTTGTCTCATGTTGCTGTCTTATCCCAATCATATCAAAATTGTTTTCAAGCTCTACACAGCAGTAATCAATCAGGGCAGACCTATTTTAAGTAAATGTGCTAAATTCCTAATTGACATACATGAGAATAGAAAGAGGGGGGAAAGGAAAGGAAAGGAAAGGAAAAAGTGTTTAAAATGTTTAAAATGGAAAATGAAGTATTTTGCAAAGGGGAAAACAAAATAACGAAAGAATATCTGCAGCTTTTCTACTTTTATATATAGGTGTCCTGTCTTCTATCCATATATAAATGAATTTATATAATTTATAGAAATAAATGGGCAATGCTTTCCTATTCATAAATCCAAAATAAATAACTATTCTGTTTTATGAATTGAAGTCCAATGTTTTTCTTCCAGATCTGAATGGTTAATGAAAAAAGAGAGACAAAAATCTAGTAGACAGGTGACAAAATCAGAAAGACAAAAATCTCTTCACATCTTCAAGATCTGCAAGCTGAAAGGATTCAATCTGAACTTAACAATTGGTTTTCATAGTTATTTCTCTATGAACCTACCCTGTTTTCCCCAAAATAAGACATCCCCTGATAATAAACCCAATCGGGCTTTTGAGAACATGGCAATAAGGCCAAGCGCTTACTTCAGGATTCAAAAAAATATGACAGGGTCTTATTTTTGGGGAAACACGGTATTCTAATACTGGTGTGCAATTTGAGATCAATTTAATGAACTTTGTCTACAAAGAATGATGAACATTACAATCTTTCAATCAGCCAGGACTTTCACAATGTCACCAATAGATAAGGTGCAAAATTTCTGAAAAATTAATAAGAAACAAATGGTTCCCTCTCTCTCTCCTTCCCTCCCTCCCTCTCTCCATTTTATATTTTTCTTTACTTATGAATCTGTAGACCTCTTCAATCACTGAGGCCTATTTTAATTCATCTTCTAGCCCTGAATATGTTTATGCCAGCCCAACAATCTAAAACCTACAACACTGACAATTATTTAAAACAGACTATATAGAGAGCCTTTATTTTCAGAACCTGGGCTTCAGAACCTTCAGTCAAACAGAGTATCAAGTCCAACATACTGTATACCCTGATACAGTGGTGGGTTGCCCCCGGTTCAGGTCAGTTCGCAAGAACCGGTAGTAAAACCGGCGGGAGGCTCTGCCCACTGACCCCGACGTCATCAGGAAGCTTCTGTGCATGCGCGTGTGGCCCCATTGCAAACCGGTAGTAAAGGTAAGTGCAACCCACCCCTGCCCTGATACATATGTGGAACCAGGTACTAATTGGGATGGATCCATAATATCATGAAAATTTTGTTTGTTTAAGATAATACAAGGTCATCCCAATGCTTCTATCTTCTCTCAACATATTTTACATAGTTTTGTTATATTTGTTTATTTATTGTCTTCATTATTTTTACAAATAATTCAAGGTAGCAAACGTATCTCCTTCTTCCTCCTATTTTCCACACAACAACAACCCCTGTGAGGTGAGTTGTGCTGAGAGAAAGTGACTAGCCCAAGGTCACGCAGCTGTCTTTCATGACTAATTCAGGATTAGAACTCACACCAGGAGTTTCTATCCTGGTGCCTTAATCACTATAAGATCTTATACAAACCTCTTGTATTGATTTCATTTGTCTGACATATTTTTAAACATGTAACAGACATGATGAGATCCAATTTAAGTTTTACACAGAATGTGAAATATGCATGCACCCCTCAGTAGGACATTATTCCTTTATGTAGAATTTGCCTGGATTAACTTCTTTAATCTTTATCATCTTTTGGCTTTCTCTAAAAATCCTGCTCAAGACCCAAAACCTATTTCTGTCTTACATTTTCTGTCTGGAGACTAATATGCTTTTCTGTCATTTATGTCTGACAAGTACAGCTCTTAGGAGTTGAAAGAGTAACCCTTCTGAAAAAAATGTTTTGTTTTGTTTTTTTTGAATGAAAAGTCTATATTTAACCCACCAATGAAATCTATTCGGTACTATTATATTGTCCTCATTCATGGAATGCAACATAAGTCTACAGACAAAGCCATTTACTATACTTTGGTGAGTCTCTCTTTAAAAAAAGTTCTCTAGACACTAAGTCCATGGCTTTTCTTTTTTGGTTCCATTTCAACTGCCTGAATTTAACAATAGAAAAGATAGACTTCCATTCACATGTTTCACTGACTCTTCATTACAAATGAAATCTTAGAAACAGGAATAGTTGTCACTTTTTTCCTCAGCTACCCATGCTCATCACAGTTGACATTCCTTCTACTTCCAGTATTGACTCCAGAAATCTCTTGACAGATACTAAAATTCATGTTGTGAAATAAATTGACAGCCTAAGTAGGTTCTTTCTTCGTCACTTAAATAGATTTTTCCATGCTAGTAACTCAATTCTTTTCTGTAAGACTTCACCCCACCTATTGATGATTTTGAGCACCATGGGATTTCCAGAAAGTAGGACTTCCTTCAAAAAGATGCATCATTTTAAAATCTCTCTCTCTCTTTCTCTTTCTCTCTCCATGTGTGTGTGTAAAACATTTTTCAAACTTTTTTTTTTTTTTGAGAACTTCACTTTTTTTTATCTTTGCATTCAGTGAAGTTGAAATACTCCTGAGGTTGAGATCGTCAATAGATGAGATGGAGTAATTATTTACTGATTTCTTTAGCTTCCTTCCAAGATGGTCTCATGACAAATTTATAGATTGGGAATTCATCCTTAGCCTAACAATCTCAATCACATTCTTATTTTTGCTTTTTACATGTTTAAGGATAATGTGAAGACCATTCTATATTTGTGAGGATTTGTGCCCTTTTAGAAACATGAATCAGCAAACCTAAATGTTGTATATAAACTACATACATAGAGCAGACTTACTGGGTGAGTCAAGTGTTGCTTTTTTATGCTCATGCCAAAGGAATATGCCTAGGTAATGCAATTACAGGCAAGATAACTTTAAAAATTATAAATGTACACCTATACCTAACTTGACTTAAAAATGTAGATCAACCACCAGCCTTTTGGACTTTTTAAGCAGTTATATGAGCCCACACTACAAAATTGCACTCACGGCAACTTACTCACAACACTTTTATTAATTTAAAAAGGGAACACTTTTAAACAGCACAAGAGTGTATCCATCTTTAATTTTGTACATACATACATACAAACATATATACATACATAGACAGAGTGTGGGGTGGGTGATAGATACATCTTGCAGGTAGGATTATGCTTCAACTAGGAGTGTTCTTGTATATAACCATGCCAGGTCCACATAAAAAACAAACAAACAAATAAACAAAACTTAATACAGTAGAACCTCTGGTCATGAATGCTGCTGACCACAACCAAATCAGTTTGCAACCAAAATATTCACAATTTTTTTCCAGTGGCCAATTTTCCCTTCTGCACCTTTTTTTTTTTTTTCCTACGCACCAAATTTCTAAAATTAGGTTCGGGTCACGACCAAATCAGGTTGAGACCAAAGTTATGAAACGAATTATGTTCATGACCAGAGATTTTACTGTATTTGAAGAGATGAACCCTGACAGATGCCAAGGTCCATAGGATATTGGACCTTTTTCCAAGTTAGATACATCCATTAGCACTTTAAATGCAGATATGGTTAAAAATCAATGAGCAAATGAATTATACAGATGTGTACATTAGAAAGATGCCTATGGTCAATGCAATGTATTTGAAATATTGTATTCATAGGTATATGTCAGTGATGGCTAACCTTTGCTGGACTAAGTGTCCAAAGCGCACATGCACACGTGTGCCTGAACCCCCAAAAGGCAATGTGCATGCGTCCCACGCATATGCATGCAGCCCCTGAATGCGCCCTGCATATGTGCATGCAGTCCCCCTGTGCATGCCCTGTGCCCCACGCATGCGTGCATTCCCCAGTGCATGCACGGCAGAGACTTGAAGACCAGCTGGCCAGCGGGAGGCATGTATGGCGGAGCTGAACTGGGGCAACGCCTCACGTGCCCACAGAGAGGGCGCTGTGTAGGTTCGCCATCACAGCTATATGTGATGCTAGGATGGGCATCAAAATAGCTTATCATAACACAGAATAATCTGTATTTCAGATTAGTCTTCTTTTAGAATTTTTAATCAACGGGATTTTCTCCACCAACATCACCAAAAAAAAAAAAAAGTGATTGGTTTCTAGAATAACAGACTGACAATATTCTCTTTTGCTATATTGCAAAGTGTTTCCTAGCAACCTTGTATTTGGCTGCTTAAAACAAAATAAGGGCATAATGGATGCAATCTAAATTTGGAGCAAGTAATCTAAATTTGATTGGTGTTTTTCAAAGCCTTACTATAAATGTGGAATGATGATATTATTCCCTATCAAATAATAAAATCCATTAATTTCAAAATTTTAAACGAAGAAAGCAAAGCAAAATTAGTGATAGGAATGTTCAGTCAGGAGAAAACTTCTTGCAGAAATTCTCATCTTTGCCTTTCAATTTGTTTGGAACAATGGCTAATTGCCCATGGGATGATTTTATTGCAGTGCTTTGTGAGCCTCCCTCCCTCCTCCCCACTTTTGGATTTCCCGTGAAATGCCTTTATTTTTATGTATTTATTTACTTTCCCAGAATAAGGGGTGCTAAATTGTCTTTAGGTTTTATTACTTTTTGCTTTTTAAAAAAATCTTTAACAAATTTAAAAAATACGTTTTTTGTTAACAAGAAGGAGATTTTATCAGAATTATTATTTACTATTGAAGTGAGAGTCAGTTTGGTGTAATAGTTAGGATAACCGGTTAGAAAACTGGAAGCCCATGAGTTTTAATTCTTCTTAGGCACAAAGTCAGCTGGGTGACCTTGAGCCAGTCAATTTTTCTCTCAGTCCCTAGGAAGAAGGCAATGACAAACATTCTGAAATCTTGCCAAGAAAATGGCAAGGACTTATCCAGGCTCTATCCAGGAATCAAGATCAACTCAAACACACACACACACACACACACACACACACACACACACTTTTTTTCTTTTCTTTTGGTGAATAATATGTCTTCGTTTGAGGGATCACCATGAGTTTTCAAATTCAGAAAAGCTTGACAAGATTGAGCCTAGACTGAAGTTGTACCATAGAAATCAGCTGAAGAGAGCACACCTGAATAGATCTAGGTCAGGGGTGTCAAACTCACATCGTCATGGCGGCATCACATGACGTATCAGGACTTATTTTTCTTCTTCGCTAAATCGGGCGTGCGTGTGGCCAGTACGTGAGGCATCCAGCCTGCGATCTGGGAATTTGGCAGCCCTGAGTCAACAGATTCAGAGCATCTTCAGGATAAGGTCCCCATCCCAACAACATGTCATATATATGAAGAAAAAAAGTCAAGCCATCTAGATGAAAGAAAAAAGATCTTGGACAATTAACCAAGCAGATAAACAGATCTCTGTTAAAGTGTTGGCTTGTAGTACTGGCTTTTTGTGACAAATGATATTCTGATTCCCTACTGTGATTTTGCCTTTCTGTTACTGTTTGGTTTGTCTGGAATCTGAGATGGGATCTTTTGCAATCATTCTGAAGTTGAACTTTATCTCTCTGGACTCTTTTGCTCAAGTAAGCTCTTGTGGCTTTTTTCCTGGGCAGAAAGCTTTGAGTTCCCAGTGTGCTTTATGTTACTTTGGTGGAAGATTTATGACTGCAATAAATATGTTGAGTTTGTTATCAGAAGCTGGCTGGGTGAATATAAGATGCAGTACAGAACACTATATGAGGGCATGGCTCTGAGGAAATTCCAGCTTAGTTAAAAATGAGAGAGGCAGCTCCCGGGAGTTCTGTTTTTAATATTTCATTCTTAATTTGTTCCCCTCTGTTTCCTTCTTTCTTTTGCTTTTTGCTTACTTCCACCCTGCAACTCTGACATTGCATTAATTTCAAAATCAAAAGTATCGATTATGAATACTACCGTGTTTCCCCAAAATAAGACTCTATCTTATATTTTTTTGAACCCTGAAATAAGCGCTTGGCCTTATTGCCAAGGGGAGACCAAAAAACGGGCCTTCCGGTCCCACCGTGCCATCACGTGCCAAAAGCAGGAGGAGCGCGGGGAGGTAACATGTGCATGTGTAGGGGTGAGACACATTGAATTATGGGTGTGTGCACGCATGAGCCCAACCCGCTGCGCTTCCCCCACTTTTGGCACACGACAGCAAAAAGGTTCGTCATCACTGACTTAGACCATTTGTGGGAACCTAATGACTATAGACTGATAGGTCATTTAAATACCTCCCTCCCCCTGCTCAGCCTGCTCGTCTTCTACACATATATTTTTAAATCTTCCTGAATACTAGGTGCAAGAATGCATGCATTTCTACATTTAGAAAGACACCCATAGACATGATGCAAGCTCCTTCAGATTTGCTCTTTGGGGATCTTAGAAGCTTCTCCCGAGTGTTACATTTCACATGGGGTGGGGTCTCTCAGCACACACTTTCCACCTGTCATGAAAACACCATCTTCATTCCAAGATTTTTCCTTATAGAATCATTGGTTCTGATAACCGTGAGATTGGGAGATGACTCCTAATTCACCTGTTCAAACAAGAGTAGAGAAAGCAGATGGTACAGTTTATACATATTGTATTTTTTGGAGAATAAGACGCACCTTTCCCCCCCCCCCAAAAAAGTGAAAATCTGGATGCGTCTTATATGCCAAATGTAGCCCCGCCCAGCTTCTCAAACGGAGGTTTCAGAGGCTGAAAAAAAGCATCAGAAATGAAGCTTCAGAAAAGAAGCCCCCAAACAGAGCTTCAGAGGCTTTTTTTCTGAAGCTCTGTTTCAGAGGCTTTCAGAGGCAGAAAAAAAAGTTTTTTCTGAAACAGAGTTTCAGAAGTTTCAGAGGCAGGAAAAAAAAAGCAAAAAAAAAAAGCAAGGCACAGAGCTCATAACCAAGGAACCTGTTCCTAAAATTCACCTCTGGGAACAGCTGATTGGGAGTATTCCAGGAGGCTTCCACCTGCCAATCAGCTTTTTTCTTATTTTTCTTAAAAACTAAGCTGCATCTTATACTCCAATGCGTCTTATGCTCCAAAAAATACGGTATTCAATTTTGTAATAACGGAAATAAGACTTCCTAACTCCAGTGATATGGACCAATGATGTATAGGTACAAATTGAATCAGATAATTTGCAGAATGCCTTTCCTTTGATTTCCATGCTGATTGAGACTTTGATCAAAAGACCCAATTAACCTGTAATGGATGAGAGAGGAGGGCCAAAAAGTACAACTTCACTTAATTGTATTTAATCATCTGCATTGGTCTATAACGAAATAAAATTGTGACCTATGTCCAATAGTGCTGTTAATGCTACCATTCTACACATTATTAATCTGATATAAAAATGAATCTTTGGTTGAACAGGAAAAATAGAAGAGAACGGGACCTTTATGAAGCTAGTTTGTACATCCATCCATCCATCCATTTCATTACAGAGAAATAGAGATTACATATTCTCTTGTTACACATAACATATATGTGACACAGAACTTCCCCAGGTTAAATGTCTAATGTGTGGTAAGTAAGTGTGGTTTGGGGATGAATGAATCTGGTGGTTTTGGTTTTCCTTCTTCTTTCTGTCTTACATTTGTTCCATCCATTCTCCATAGTAGTTTGAAATTAAATCCAAAGAAATTTGTATTTCCTTACATAGTCATTTTGAATAACCTTTTATCTAGTCTTTTTTTTTTCCAAACAGTGCTTTTAACTAAATGGATTTATCTTTTGTGCACATATGTAATGCATATTTTCTTTTATTGTCGAACCTGAATTGAAAAATTCAAAATATTGCTAATCTTACACTATAACTGGCTTTTTTTTCCTTTAATTTATATGCCGCCCTTCTCCAGAGACTCAGGGCGGCTTACAATGCGTTAAGCAATAGCCTTCATACTTTTGTATATTTATACAAAGTCAGCTTATTGCCCCCACAATCTGGGTCCTCATTTCACCTACCTTTGAAAGGATGGAAGGCTGAGTCAACCTTGAGCCTGGTGAGATTTGAACTTGCAGTAATAGCAAGCAGCAGATGTTAATAACAGTGCTTTAGTCCACTGTACTACAGGCTTTGGTGGGCATTGGTTCTCAGACACATTTATATTCTGTTCCTCCTCCCCTACACAAAATCATTTGATGTGTTCATCTATTTCTCCACTATTCAAAAAGGAAACCAAACGTGAAAATGACTGATTAATTTAATAATAGTGAACAATTGAAATACTAATGACAAGAGACGACTCAACATCTACTACTTTCCAAAGTAGGTTATAGACTTATTCCTGTCTCTGACTTTGCCAGTAGGATTTTGTGAAGCTTTTAAGGGTGTTCAGTTCAAAGATCTGATTGAATCACCCCATTGAAGCAGATTTGTCAACTGAACAAAGGATAATTTTGAGGAAACAAATCAAATCAAGTGACTGGAAAGTTTTTCACAGATTTAGTAGATTTTCTCCCACTTCTGGGGTTGTTAAAGACGATATATACTGCTACAGCTTCAGTTCAGTTCACATGGCTAGACATAATCCTTAAGTTTATTCTCTCCTGTATTAAATGAATGCAACACATTTGTGCTGCTCCTGCCAACAACTGAAAGTTCACCTTAGTTCTCAGCACTCTTGAGTATGGGTTAAAATTAATCAGCTCTATACAAACCCTTGGGCAGGTGAAAGTTGTACAGATTGAATAGGTACTAAATTCTTAGTGTTGGTTCAAGCACTGACTGCTTACAAAGACTGCAGGGCTACAACATTTTTGAAGCTGGAAGAGACATTTTTTTTGCATCTGTTCACAATTTTTCTTAAGGCTCTTATGCAGGGGAATTTGGAGAGTGATATTCTCTCCATTTAAAAGGAATGCGGTGGCTGAGTGGCTAAGATGCTGAGCTTGTCGATTGGCAGTTCAGCGGTTCGAATCCCAAGGGCCGCGTAATGGGGTGAGCTCCCGTTACTTGCCCCAGCTTCTGCCAACCTAGCAGTTCGAAAGCACATAAAAAATGTAAGTAGAAAAATAAGGGACCACTTTGGTGAGAAGGTAACAGCGCTCCGTACTGGTTTGGGCGAACCGTTAGCAGAGATTGTGCTTGGGTCCACCCACCCACCCTGGTTCTATGATGTCTTATTTAGGCACATTTTCAAGGCCGGGTGCATGCGGGGAAGGTGCGTGAGTGAGCAAAGCACATGCATGGAAGGCCGGGCACATGCACGGAAGGTGCGCATGCACCGGTGGTTAAAAATATTGGAAACCCACCACTGGTTCAAATGATATAAATTAATACTGCTCCAGAGATCACAATGTGCAAATAAATTACCCAATGTAGGATTGCAATACATTTCAGGTCAATCATGCAATAAAGCTACAAATGAAATTAAAAGGGAAACTATAAGAAATTGTGTTAATGGTGATAAGGCACTTGAAGACTCTTTGTTTCTTGCTGTTTAAGATTAGAACCTGGTCTATATTTGAGTCCATGTTTCTGGTTGTCTGTTAGATATGACCCTTTGAAATATATCAACTATAGGGAGATTTTTAATCATAGGCCATATTTGGCATTTCAATTATTAGAGCATCGTTATCAGAATGATGATCTGCACCTGCTTGATTAGCCACCACTTTGCACACAGCACTGTTTCTCACAGAGAACATTTCTGTTTCTTTTTTGCTTTTCTCATGATTGCCAACAGAAAATGAGAAATATAATTTCAGGGAGGCACACAAGAGCATTTTTGCTGCACGTGCTGTATTTGCAAACCAGATGGCATTTTTTTAACCCTTTTTTCTTTAGAAGATGGAAATGTTAATTGCATTGCAACCAACATATCCCCGGTTTCATCATTCTTCTTTTGCCTGACTAATTTCCCTTAATAAACCTATCTTTGAAAGAAAGGAAATGGATCAATTTGTATTTTTGTGATGGGAGGATAATGTTTGCTGTAGGTATAAGCAGGAGATCCAATTTGTTCCTCATATAGGTGGAGGCGGATTGCTCCACTGTGAACCAATGAAGCCTGGCTAATATAGATAGATAGATAGATAGATAGATAGATAGATAGATAGATAGATAGATAGATAGACAGGCAGGCAGGCAGGCAGGCAGGCAGGCAGAATTCTTTATTGGCCAAGTGTGATTGAACACACAAGGAATTTGTCTTAGTCATTGGCCCCCACGGAGAGGGCTTGCAACTTGGGCGTCCTCCTGGACGCACAGCTGTCTTTAGAAGAGCATATGATGGCCGTGGCCAGGGGAGCTTTTTATCAGGTTTATCTGATACACCAGTTGCGTCCCTTTCTGGATTGGAACTCCTTACACACAACCGTCACTCCCCACTCAAGCACTCATCACTTCCCACCTGGACTACTGCAATGCTTTCTACATGGGGCTCCCCCTGGGGTGCACCCGGAGGCTCCAACTGGTCCAGAATGTGGCTGCACGGTGGATTATGGGAGCGACAGGGCGCCCCATGTGACACCCCTCCTGCGCGAGCTGCACTGGCTCCCGGTGGTCTTCCGGGTGCACTTCAAGGTGTTGGTTACTACCTTTAAAGCGTTCCATAGCTTAGGGCCTGAGTATCTACGAGACCGCCTTCTGCCGCCAATAGCCTCCCACCGGCCAGTACGCTCGCACAGAGAGGGCCTCCTCAGGGTGCCGTCAGCCAGACAATGTCAGCTGGTGACCCCCAGGGGGAGAGCCTTCTCTGTGGCGGCACCCGCCCTTTGGAACGACCTACCCCCAGAGATACGTATGATCCCGGATCTCCGGACTTTTTGTCGGGCCCTTAAAACTCACTTATTTCATCTAGCCGAGCTGGCTTGATCCCATCTTTCGGTTTTAATTCATAATTGATTTTATTGGGGTGTTTTTAAATTGTGGGCCGAAACTATTTAATATCTTTTTAAATTGTTTTAAATTTTGTATGCTATGTTTTTACCTTAGCTGTTCACCGACCTGAATACTGCTGGAGAAGGGCGGTATAAAAATCAAATAAAATCAAATAAATAAATAAATAGTGTACATAAAAGAAAATATGAAAGTAATCACAGAAATGGGAGAAAAAGGGTATTTCACACTCACTACCCTTTCATTCACTAATATTCTTTTGTTATTAAAAATACTACTTATCCACCTTTCCATTGGAAAAAAAAATGTTCAAAGCAGCTAATTAGTAGTAACATTCAGTAACATTATAATAACTATACATTTAATGACAACATAATTCATAAATAAACCGGGGAGAATAACATTTAGCAGGCTGGAAAGCCAACAAAATAAGAAAGTAGGAGTCCATCATGTTAGAAGCCCAACAGAACAGCTGCAAGGTACTCTTTAGACCATTTCAAATAATGGCTTGGCCAAGAAAATGGTATTTGCCCACTGCTATGAATGTGTTTCATCACAGCTAATAAGTAAATATTGTGGAAATATTGTGCTTACTTTATAGTGAGCAATTAACCCAATGGTTTATTACATACTTGGGTTTCTAATAAGCACACATTGAGTAAATATTTCATTCAGCTAACGGATTTTAATTATAAAATATGTATGCAACCTTGGTTTATAAAAAATACTATTTCTCTTACCATTCTTTGTTCCCCCAAATGCAGTGGTGGAATTCAATTTTTTTAACTACCGGTTCTGGGTGTAGCTTGGTGGGCATGGCAGGGGAAGGATACTGCAAAATCTCCATTCCCACCCCACTCCAGAGGAAGGATATTGCAAAATCCTCATTCCCTCCCCACTCCTGGGGGAAGGATATTGCAAAATTTCCATTCTCACCCCAGTCTGGGGCCAGCCAGAGGTGGTATTTGCCAGTTCTCCGAACTACTCAAAATTTCTGCTACCAGTTCTCCAGAACCTGTCAGAACCTGCTGAATTTCGCCCCTGCCCAAATGTTATCCTCAAGATAAAGATCCTCCAAAATGGAAATTGGGGTGTTGTCATGAATTTTTGTGCATGAATTGTACTGCAGAATAGCATATACTGTGTTTGCAAAAACTACTACAACTATCTTGGTACTCAACTGCTTCAAAACTCTTCAAATTTGGTACTCAACTCATTTTGACATGAAAATGTCCTGGTACTCACCATTTGTTTGGCACTCAACAAACTGCAATAGGAAAAGGGGGATGGCCATGGAGAATGGACAAGAAATAACCATTATGGGAAGGTCACTGCAAAAGGAAGATGGGGACAGCCACAGAGGCGGACAGGAATTGGCCATGCTGGGAAGGTCATTGGCATAGGAAAAGGGACAAATAAGAAGTCCGTCCTAGCTGAAACAAAGAGCCACATGGCAAGTCATGGGGTTTGCTTGGCACTCATCATTTTAATACTCATTGTTCCTCCCAGAACCAATTAATGATGAGTACCAAGGTACCACTGTACTACTTTTCAACTTTTGTTGGTTCCTTCATACAATCACAGAGATAATACTGCATACTTATATAGATTACAGTATACTAAATTCATTGTTATAAGATATTAAAAAGTTATTCCAAAGAATTATCTCCCTCCCTTAGACTCATTGGTTGTCACTGAGATGAAATTGGTATCTTCTGAAGATCTTAATTTTGCAAGCCTCTGCATTTATATGGAAAGAATGTTAAAAAGAACTAACAACTGTGCTTATAATCTTTAATATCCTTTTCACTAAAATTTATTTATTTATTTAGCATATGGCTGGTCACACACAATATTAAAACACTTCATTTTTACAGGTTGAAACAATTAAAACAATTAAAAAAAGAGCAGTAAGAAAACCTAAGAGGAAAACAGAAACAACATTTCAGAGTTTAACGTCGAGTTTGGAGATCCAGTCAGTAGCTGTTGTTGTTACGCAGAGGAAGTCCCTAAAATTTCCTGCATACTTTCTGTTAGAGCATTCCCTCACTATATGTTGGATAGTCTGTCGGGCAACCCTGCAATCGCATTGTGCTGAAGGTGTCTTTCCCCATTTATACAAGGAGTCAGCACACACCCCATGAGTCATTCTAATTCTATTGTATGTCACCCATATGTGTCGGGGTAGATTAAATCCTGGAGGTATACTATTAGGATTAATATGCTCAGAAATATCTTGGGGGGAATAGCTACTCCACGCTTCCATCCACTTTTGTGTGGTGTTCTGATGATCGGCCAGCAGCTTAAGCGCTGTCAAGAGTGGTGGGTTTCTTGACTTTAATCGGCATCTTAAGAGATCAGGAATGTAGCCATGAATGGGTAGAGAGGAATTTAATAGGATCTTACTATACTCCCAAATGAGAGCTTCTTGTCGTCGTAAGTGCGGGGGAAGTATGTGACTAAGTATGTTCACTAAAAAATGAACAAGTTACAGGAGTATAATATCCAAGGGTAACCAAAATGCTTGAAATGTCCATTGAACTTGACTTATCCATTTCACAAGCATAAGAGAAAACAGTCAGTCACTCACTGTGAAATTAATGCTTTGTTGGTACCATGTTACATTTCCACAAAGGATTTGATCCATGATCAAAGATCTAATGCCTGAAGGCTGACAACAAAGGCAAATACCAGGAGGTAACAACCTTCAGATAAGAGACCACCATTCTGAAGCTTGATAATGCTGGATGACAAACAGCAGCTCAGCACCTTGATTGTATTAAGTGCATCTGCTCCAGGAGTTTTGAGACATTTATCTGATAAAGGTTGCTAGAATAAAACCTCCTGAAGGAAATAAAGAGTCAGAAAGGGAGAGGAAATATTTTAAATCAAAGCCAGAATATGATCAGCATGATTATTTAGAGTTTGTCTGAATTTTCTCCCTAAATGACCTATGAAAAAAATTGTCATACTTCAAATGACATAAGTGAAGGACATCAGTCATCTGATAAAATCTACCAAGGTTGCTAGGAAAGACCAGCAAGAAAAAAAGATCCCCAGAGAGCAATCGAATCATGATAAGTGAAATTTAAGGTTGAGGTTGAAGTTGCTCTTCAAATCCAGCTCTTCAAATCCAAATTTGACCAGAAGCTAAACAACTGTTGGGCCTGGAGCCCTGATAGGGACTTACTACATTAGGAGTATCTGACCAGGTAGCAAAAACTTTTATCACCAGGCTTCTCATCACCTTGGTTTTTGATTTTAATTTTTAACTTTTTATTCCATTGTAATTATTTTTGCGCTAAATAAACTTTTATTTTATTTTATTTTATTGTAATTGTAAGCTACCCAGAGTGGCTGAATTAGTAATATGGATGACACAGAAATCCAAATAATATTACTACTACTACCACTACCACTACCAATAATAATAATAATAATAATAATAATAATAATAATAATAATAATAATAATAATAATAATAATAATAATTCAGTTGACTGAGCTTCATGTTTAATGAATAAAGTAAATAATAGAAGAATAAAGTAAATAAAGAAATCGTGTGTTGTCCCGATTGTAATTGGAGCCCTCGGAGCAATACCCAAAGGGCTACCCCGCTATTTAGAAATTCTAAATTTGCCGGATTTGAACATTTTGACTCTACAAAAAACCACCTTACTCGGAACAGCTTACATCCTCCAACGATACCTTAACAGTTCCTAGGTCCTTGGTTAGGACTCGAGCTGCTGAGCTATTAACCAGCCTCAAAGGCTGTGAATCTCACTAAAGATTAACCAATAAATAATAATAATAATAATAATAATAATAATAATAATAATAATAATAATAATAATAACAACAATAACAACAACAACAACAACAATAATAATAATAATAATAATAATAATAATAATAATAATAATAATAATAATTCAGTTGACTGAGCTTCATGTTTAATGAATAAAGTAAATAATAATAATAATAATAGATACTTGGTTGATACCTAGGATGCTGGCAGTATCAACCCGTATCAACCATTACCACCAGTCAATGGTATTCGTGATGCATTTTTGAATGTTCAGTTGACTGAGTTTCATGTTTAATGAATAAAATAAATAAATAAATAAATAAATAAATAAATAAATAAATAAATAAATATAATAATAATAATAGTAATAATAATAATAATAATAATAATAATAATAATAATAATAATAATAATAATAATAATAATAATAATGGCTTAAGAAAGGAACCATAAAGTAAGAAACAGAAGGTTTAATACTTGCTGCTCAAGAACAAGCACTGCAAACTAATGCCGTGAAAGTGAAGATATAAAAATGCACTGACAATCCAAACTGCTGACTTTGCAATGACAAAGTTGTAACTGTTTCACATAGCAAAATCGTGCAAACTGATTACAAAGCTAGACATGCTCGGGTTGATGCATTAGTCCACTGGTCATTATGTTAAAAATACAACATACCTGTATCCGAGAAGTCATGCACAAAGTGGAAAAAGTTATTGAAAATGAGACAGTGAAGATCTTGTGGGACTTTTGAATACAGACGGATCGTCATTTGGAACATAGCATGCCAGATATTATGGTTGTTGAGGGCCAAAGCATACAGTTTATTGATATTCCTGTACCAGGAGATGCCAGAGTCGAAGAAAAAGAACTGGAAAAAAATCATGAAATATCGCAATCTGGCCATCGAAACTACATGGCTATGGATGAAACATGTTACAGTGATACCCATTGTCATCGGGGCACTTGGTACCATGTCCAAGAATTTTACAAAACAGATCAAGAAATTGCAGGTTCCTGCAATAACACCAGTGGAACCGCAAAAAACTGTGCTACTCAGAACATCATATATTTTAAGAAAATATTTGGTTGATACCTAGGATGCTGATACGGGTTGCTGATACCCAGCGACCCGTATCAACCATTAGCACCAGTCAATCGTATTTGTGACACATTTTTAAATGTTCAGTTGACTGAGTTTCATGTTTAATGAATAAAAGAGAATAACAACAACAACAACAACAACAACAACAACAACAACAACAACAACAATAATAATAATAATAATAATAATAATAATAATAATAAAAAATAATAAAAATAAGTGCCTGGATGTCATCGGAATATGCAAGTGCATTGGTACTTTCATTGCAAATGTGATGAAGTCCTGGAAAACAGAACTGTTTATTGGAAGTGAAAGCTACGGACTGGTCAACATCAAAAGAGGGATTTTCCAGGGTGATTCTTTGTCACCTCTGTTATTCATCATTGCCATGACCCCCTGTCAACAATTTTACAGAAAACTAACCTGGGTTATCAAACTGCTAAAAACTCACAGAAAATCTCTTACCTGCTGTACATGGATGACCTGAAGCTATATGGAAAATCGGAAATTGGGATCCAGTCATGGACCAATACAGTTCGAATTTTCAGCACTGACATCAGCATGGAGTTCAGCCTGAACAAATGTGCCACAGTGGCACTGAAGAAAGGGAAGATCATAGACAGTGATGGAATTGAAATGCCCAATGGACAAACCATCAAGTGCCAGCAACCCAAAGCCTACAAATACCTGGGCATACTGCAGCTGGACAACATCAAGCACCGGCAAGTGAAAAATGCGGTCAGCAAAGAATACACACAAAGGGTCAGGAAACTTCAAAAAGCAAACTGAATGGCAGTAACACCATCAAGGCTATAAATACCTGGGCCATACCCATCATCAGATATACTGCTGGGTTCGTGAACTGGACACAGGCAAAGTTGGACAGCCTGGATAGGAAAACAAGAAAACTGATGACCATACACTATGCATTGCACCCGTGTAATGATGTTGACAGGCTATATTTGCCCAGAAAAGCAGGAGGCAGAGGACTTTTGCAAGTGAAGCAGACAGTCGAAGAAGAGAAGCATGCTCTGGCAGATTATATGAAAGACAGTGTTGAACCAGCTTTGATAGAGGTCAACAAGAGACAACTGCTCAAAGTGCAGCAAACCAAGAATCAATATAGGAAAACAGCGATGCAAACTCTGGCTGACAGCTGGTGTAATAAAGCACTGCATGGACAGTTCCTTGAAAAGATACAAGGAAAAGTAGATAAGGAAAAGACCTGGTTATGGCTGACCAATGGAACATTGAAGAAAGAGACAGAAGGCCTGATTCTTGCAGCCCAAGAACAAGCCATCAGAACAAATGTAATCAAAGCCAGAATAGAAAAATCTGCTGATGACCCCAAATGCAGACTATGCAAAGAAGCGGATGAAACCATTGACCACATACTGAGCTGTTGCAAGACAATAGCTCAGACTGACTACAAACAACTTCACAACACAGTCACTCAGATGGTCCACTGGAACTTGTGTCACAACTACCATCTGTCTCCAGCAAAGAACTGGTGGGATCATAAGCCTGAAAAAGTGGTCGAAAATGAGCATGCAAAACTGCTGTGGGACTTCCGAATACAGACTGACAAAGTTTTAGAACACAATACCCCGGATATCACAATTGTGGAGAAGAAAAAAGTGTGGATCATCGACATTGCCATACCTGGTGACAGCAGAATCGACGAGAAACAACTTGAAAAAGTCACCAGATATCAGGACTTGAGAATAGAACTGCAGAGACTCTGGCATAAACCAGTGCAGGTGGTCCCAGTGGTACTCGGCACACTGGGTGCTGTGCCTAAAGACCTAGGCAAACACTTAAAAACAATTGGCGCTGACAAGATCACCATTGGTCAGTTGCAGAAGGCTACCTTACTGGGATCTGCTCGCATAATCCGCTGATACATGCTTGGGAAGTGTTCGAGTAGTGATTTGTGATATGAAACCCAGCATGGTTATCTCGTTTGCTGTGTATACTGTCATTTTTGTGTAAATAAATAAATAAATATTTTTAAAATGTTAATTAACAGATGATATTAGCTAGTCCTGAATGCTTAGAATGGTAATGAAATAAACTAAGAGCATGGCATGTAAAGAAACAAATCTATTTTAGTATTTATGAACTGTAAGTTTTGTTATTGCTGAATTTAATAACAATTAATAATAAAGATGTTTTGATGGCAACCTTCCCATTCTGCAGACATCCTTGTCTGACCATGACAGAACAATTGCCCAGCAATTAATTTCTCAGAATTCAGTGGTAAAGCTATGAAATACAAAAGAAAAATGCATCAATTCTTAAAGAAAATATTATAAGGAACATGTCTCAGGCACCTCATGTTAAATTTGAAAATAAATTGCTACTTATAATTTCACTGACATTCTGACATGCCTTTAACAAAATAAAGAAAATGGCCATTTTCTTTTCAAGTGAAGAAAGAAAGAAAGAAAGAAAGAAAGAAAGAAAGGAAGGAAGGAAGGAAGGAAGGAAGGAAGGAAGGAAGGAAGGAAGGAAGGGTAGGTATCATCCTATAATATAAGATTTAAAATATAGCTCAGTGCATATATCCCTAGGTCCACTATAGAAATCAACACTGTATTTTATAGATGTCATTATTTTATTGGACGTCGTAGCCATTGGTGTATTATTTACTTGATTTGAATAAAAGATGGTCCATCTCTATCAAAATAATAAAAAAATAACCAAAAAGAGAGCATGATGAAGAAAAATCAGCTGCCATGATGTTTAATAAAATATGGTTTGGGGAGCTATTTTGACCAGCATTAATTTCATTTTGGTCAAAAAAATAACAGGATGCTTTTCTTAAGTTTTCCAAAACTATCTGCAACATATTAATCCCTGTTGAATATGTTCAGTTTGACTTTCTATCCTGGCAAGTTTGACACCTGATCTTGTATACAAATCAATCCTTTCTAAATTCCAAACAGACATTTTCACTGCTCGGGTCTCTATTTTTCAGTTGAATGCAGTTTAGCATTCAACTGAAAACTGTACCTAGACTACTGATGGCTAACCTTTTTGCCATTGCATGCCAGGAGGGGGGTACGGTGGAGGTTCATGCATGCGCACACCCTTAATTTTATGTGCCCCAACCCGCCCCCATGCATGCGCACGTGACCCCCCTCCTGGCGGGGGGGATGTCACGATGACCCTGTAGGCCCGTTTTTCTTTCTCACTTGGCTACAGATCCTCTCTATGAGTCTAGGGAGGGTGAAAACAGCCTTCTCCATTCCCTCAGACGCCCTCCGGAGGCCAGAAATGGCTCATTTCTCAACTTGCGATTGGACAGGAAGTGACATTTTTTGCTACCCCCAGCCTTCAGAGACTCCTAGAGAGGCTCTGGCCTCCGGAGAGCCTCCAGAGGCTGTTTTCATCCTCCCTAGACTCAGAAAGGATCTGGAGCAAAGTGAGAAAGAAAAACAGACTTTCTCCACCCCACTAGGCCCTCCCTAGGCAGGAAACAGCCTGTTTCCTGTTTCTGGTAGGCCCAGAAGGCCCAAAAATCAGCACGCGCCAGAGCTGAGCTTGCATGCTCACTGATATGGCTACATGTGCCACCTGTGGCATGCGTGCCATAGGTTCGCCATCACAGAGCTAGATTAAAATTCAGGGCTATAATTCGTAGCGCTTGTCCAGATTAATCCTCTGGTTTCTCCAGATTTAAATACAAAAGCTTTCTCTTTGCCAAGAAAATGGAAACTATGCAGACTGAAGCTGTGCCAAAATTGATCTTGTGAGTACATTTTTTCCCCATCCTCATGTAAAAAAACCTTTTATTTTCTATCTTACGGTCAGAGCTTTTACAAATTTCGCTTAACTATGTTTTTGAAAATTCAAAAAATGAGTTCTTCCAAGTTTCAAGTGGTCTCCACTCAACTGATATCTTGAAGAACTTTGAAGATGTGATTCTTTGTCTAGGCCTTTGGTGTGGACAACTGATGCCCCACTTTTCCTTCTTTCCATCTTGGAATAGTTTTCTGTGCCATCTCTGTTCCATCATTTTGTATTGTTACTTGTTTTAAAACACTTCTACCAATTTATAAACTTCCCAGAGTTATGAGTAACATAAACATTCGAACTTGTTTGCTTGTTTGCAGAGGTTTCATTACCTGGCTATATAATATTATCTCTATTAGTGAGTGTGGGGTTTGTCCCGTATTTATATACAGTAGATTCCCCTGCCAGTATTCATGGAGGTAAAATTCTTTCCTTAGTTATTACAGTGGTGCCTTAGTACTCCTTGTTAATTGATTCCATGAAGCACAAGTACGAAAAATGATGAGCACCAAACAAACCATGTTGACTAACCATATGACCCTTTGTTTTGGCTGGGAAGGACTTCCTGTCTGTCTCTTTTCCCATGTCAGTGACCTTCCCAGCATAGCTGACTTCCTCTGAGCCCATCTCCTCTTCCTTTTGCAGCAACCTTCCCAGCCTAGCTGACTTCTTGTCCATTCTCCATGGCTGCACCGTCTTCCTATCACAGCACATTGAGTATCAAACAAACAAGTACGAGAATTTCACATTTTCACATCAAAATGTGTTGAGTAATATATTCAATGAGTTTTGAAGCAGCAGAGTACCGAGGCACAACTGTACTTGATTAGGATATTGTTTTTTGCTATCTGGTTTTAATTCTTGCTTGTCTGGCGTAGGCTGCTGGAAATAATGTGTTCTTGTCTTTTGGTTTCATTCTTAGTGTTTTTTTAATTGTTTCTTTTGAATGGTGCATCGAATGATGTGAGGTGTTTGCCACCCATTGTACCCAGAGGTGGGTTTCACATAATTTTACCACCGGTTCGCCCAGCACCAGAAATGTGAGTGTTTGCATCACAAAACACAGCAATTTGCTCACACATGCCATCCACACATGCATGCGACATCAAAAACACAGCGATATAGGATGGGATTGCACCCAGGTGGGTCGGCGGGCCCATCCGTAGGTCACCACTTCCAGTTCACTCAAACTGGTCTGAACCAGCTGAATACCACCTCTGGTCATACCATGAAGAAACACTGAAATGTAAATGTGTTGCAATGGAGTAGATGCAGCAAAAGCCTTATAACAAATACATTTCAGGGTTTCATTCTATTGCTGAAAAATTCATTTCACTTTTGAAAAAAAAAGTCATATGATGTAGCTCTAGACAATAAAATATATTGACACTTTCAGCTAATATGAACAATATTGGAAGTCGCCCTTATATTTTTTTTTTATTTTATATTTTGCATAACATTTTCCTTTTCTTCACTTTTTCATTTTTCTTTGATTTTTTCCCCCTTTCCTTTTCTCCTGCTGACTGCCAGTTTGTATTAGTTTTTGTCTACTTGTTTAAAAGCTTTTTCATTATCTATGGAGATTCTTAGTCATCCAGGTGCCAAAGGTGCTTTTTCAAGATGCAACTGGACTTTTTGGTTTTTCTTTGAAGATGTTTTGTTTCTCATCCAAGAAGCTTCTTTGGGTTCATTTCATTAATTTTAAAAAAGAATCTCAACAAAATTCAATTAATTTTTGAAAAAAGCAAATTATGCAACTTATAGAAATTATACTTTAATTTATACTCCAATGTATACTTGTATATAAAAGTGGATAAAAACCAAACCAAATTGTTCCTTTTTACAAATTACAATGTAGTAAAAACAACAGGGTTACTAGTGAAGGCTATAATAGATTGCAATTTTAGAGATTCTATCAACATTAAATCATACTGATAACAGAATACATTTTGTACTTTGATGTTGCAGTGTAGACCTGTAGATTATTGTTCTGTTTATTTATTTTATTTATTTATTTATTTTTCAGATTTCTATACCGCCCTTCTCCTTTTGGACTCAGGGCGGTGAACAGCCAAATATAAAACATTCGTACAGAAAAGTTAAAATAGATTTAAAATAATTAAATAAAATTTGGCCCATAATTTAAAACATTTCAATTAAAATCAATTTCAATTTTAAAACCAACCATAAAATCAGGACAGCCCGGCTAACTGAAAAAAATAGGTTTTAAGGGCCCGACGAAAAGTCCAGAGTTCTGGGATCACTCATATCTCTGGGGGTAGATTGTTCCAGAGGGTAGGTGCCACCACAGAGAAGGCTCTCCCCCTGGGGGTCACCAGCCGACATTGTCTGGCCAACGGCACCCTGAGGAGGCCCTCTCTGTGGGAGCAAACTGGCCGGTGGGAGGCAATTGGTGGCAGAAGGCGGTCCTGTAAGGCTTAAGTGTTAAGCCTTAAGATCCTCAGCATATGTATTTTAGTAATAGCAATAGTATGTAGACTTATATACCACTTCATATTGCTTTACAGCATTCTCTGAATGGTTTACGGTGTCACCGTATTGTCCCCAACAATCTGGGTCCTCATTTTACCAATCTTGGAAAGATGGAAACCTGAGACAACCTTTTGCAGCGAATGTGAATTTATATGCCATTTTCCCTCTTCCAAAGGAGAGGCAAATAACTAACAATCTAAAGCATAAACCTGTGTCAGCTGAAAGCAAATCATCCAAATCAAAAGACAGAGAAGAAATTACGACTAGTCCAATTCCCAGTATATTTGCTGAGAAATAAATCTTGCTATGATCAGTGGAGCTTGAACCCAAATAAATGTGCATATGATTGTAGCCTGATACTAATACATTATGCAATAAATCAATCAGTACTCTGACAAATAGTTTTTTTCTTTCTTTTTTTTTTAGCAGTAGCAGAAACTAGCAAGGTAGAAAGCAAAATTACCTCCCTGGATAGGGAATCCACCTGCTAAATGTCACACTTGGAGCATAGGATGCCATTTCCCTCTAAGTTAAAATGGTTTCACAGTAGAACACACTGCCATAAGAAATGGTGGTGTCTACCTCACTCCACGTATGTGTTGTGGCCTGTCAGCTGCTGGCCCCTCCAGCAGCTGAATCAAATAAGGAGGTGGCATGGGAGTTGGACCCAGCATCAAGGTAATCTGAGAGCTCTGAGGGGAAAGAAAGAATGGAGCTGTCAGAGATAGAGGCAGAGGTGGAGCCTGGGCCATTCATCAGCCCTGAGATGGAGAGTAAACAGCTCCCAGGTTTGCTGATGGCTGATGCACAGAAGGCAGAGAAGAGGAGAACAGCGGAAATCTATGAACCAGTCCTTGGGATAAAAGGCAGGGGGCAGAGAAGAATAGGTTGGCAGGCAACTATTCATCTCCTCATCAGTTAGCCACTGATAGCCTGACTTCTGAATCCTGTCTGGAATTTATCAGAATTCTTCCATTGACTCTGTGGTGCTTAGAGTCGGGTGCACCTTTTGTGTGTGTGTGTGTGTGTGTGTGTGTGTGTGTGTGTGTGTGTGTACACACATGTGTCTGCTGTTGGAAAAAAGTGAGTGCAGAAAGAGAGAGAGAGAGGGAGGGAGGGAGGGAGAGAGAGAGAGAGAGAGAGAGGGAGAGAGAGAGAGACTCTTGGTGTGTTGGAGCCATTTCAGGGGGAAAGGGAGCTAGTTTTGCTTTTCACAGGCTTTTCACACCCATTATTCACTATGTGGCATTTCTTGTCGGAAACTGGAAGTATATACTGATTTCCAGCAAAGATGTCATACATCATGGTCAGGTTACTCTGGGATACTACAGATAGCCATAAATGCAAAGAGCTCAAAGTGCAGTCATATGATGTTGGGTTTGGGGAGTGGCCATTGGAACTTTGAATCTGGATAGTAAGTATTTCTTCAAGGTATGTTGTAACTTCCAATTGTCACTAAGTGATTGGTCATAAATTAAAGATTACCTGTAGATTGCTTAACAATAATCAACTTGGTTAACTATAATCGACGTCCAGATTGATTGACTTGCAATTTGGCAATCCCTTGCTGCTGGCTTTATTGGTTGAGACAAAAATGATACCAAATCTGAAACATCTGGAGGCGAGTCTCCTGGCATTTGTTGTAGCTGAATCCTGCAATTAAAGCCTATGTTGTACAAGGTAGTCTCAGAGTTTCATTCCTGTTCTAAAATTCCAACTCCCCAAAAAACCTGGGCTTTACCAGCATGATATGAAGATCTGAAGAAGCTTCTTAGATAAGAAGTGAAATATCTTCAAGGAAAACCAGTTTACTTTTGAAAAAGCACATTTGGGACAACCATGACTAAGAATCTGCATAAACATGATATAAAGATGTTGATGCTTTTGAATATTGGTGTTGGAGAAGATTCCTGTAAATTTTATGAAAACACAAATTATGAGGCTCGGGTTTGGACACATGATGTGAAGATTTAACTTCTTCTAGAATGCTGAGAAAGGTGGAAGAACTGAGTCTCTATGAAGAGAAGTGCATCCTGATGTAGGAAGGAGTACAACTGACACACAATACAAAGGCCTTCCTGGCTATGGCTACTACCTGTGAATTGACCATAACTGGGGGAAGGGAGAGTAAGGATAGCTCCCCTATCAGAACACAGTGTCCCTGCTCCAACAAGGAAACCAAATCAGAATTTATAATACAGATTTGAAAACTCTTGCAATAATTACAGTACTTGATTTCCAACTCTGTCATGTCTAGGCTAGTTACTCACTAGTATGCCAGAAAAACAAAAATTATTAACATTCCCTATTACTGTGATTTGCTATGCAGGAATTTTCATATATATACGAATTTTCATATATATACATTTGCTATGCAGGAATTTTCATATATATATGACGTTTCAACTTTGTCGAAACGTCGCCAAGGTACTTCCAATTTTACACGGGAGAAAACCTGAATAACCAAAGAACTACACACACACACACACACACACAATTTTACTAAGCTTTTGTCAGCCATCTGTTGACATTGTCAGAGAATTAAACTACCATTGCAGAGATCTCTTAGTAAAATAAAATTTTAATTCTTTTAAAATTTTAAAATCTTAAGTTCCGGAGTTCGCAGTATGTCTGCTTCTTTTTTTACTAAAATACCTGGAACTCGTATTTTTATAATATTTTGTAATGTGTATGCTGGATTATTCTGATCTCTGATTATTTCCTCCTTTGACAGTGGCCATAGGTGATGTAAAAAGTATGAATTTTGTACTAGAATACAGTTATCGTCTGGCATTCACAAATTTGGCAGCCTCATCCATCACTTACATAAAATAGCATATGAAAATGCTGTTAGGTTCTAATAAACGAGAGAGAGAGAAAGAGAGAGAGGGAGGAGGTAGGGAGAGAGGGGGAGAAGAGAGAGAGATTTCTAAATCTCAATGTGAGTTCAAGAATTACAGAGATTGAAGACATTAGGAAGGGGGAAAGACTGTGTTTTCCTATGAAGTGTGATGAGAATTGTGACTGCAGTTTGGTATATATAGAGGAAAGAGAGTACAAAATAGCTCCAATTGCTAGTTGTATAAGATTTGATGGAAATTTAAAAACGAAAAGCAAGCACAATACTCTCAAAAGTGAATTACCAAAACTGGTGAAAGTTCAATAAATAATGCAGTTTCAACAGAAGCAAAGCTATAAGTGCATATATAGTTAAAAATACAACAAACTCCAATAACAGGAAAAAATACTGTTTTTATTTAAAAGGCTTATATAGCCACTCAACAAAAAAAAATGCAACACTGAGTTGCATCTTAAAACAACAGAAAAAAACAAAATACAACCAAGATGATAAAACCAGATATTGGGTGCCATGAACATTCTCCTCTGATGCATCCAACATCATTATGAGCCACCATGGCACAGTGGTTAGGCTACTTCTGCTGCCTGCTGGCTGCCTGCAATTTGGCAGTTTGAATCTCACCAGGCTCAAGGTTGACTCAGCCTTCCATCTGTCCAAGATCAGTAAAATGAGGACTCAGATTATTGGGGGCAAGATACTGACTCTGTAAACTTCTTAGAGGGGGCTGGAAAGCACTGTAAAGCGGTATATAAGTCTAAGTGCTACTGTAAGTGCTACTGCTATTAACTTCAAGTTTGAACCTCATTGTGTCCCATCACTTGGGTGAAGAACTAATTTTGGAAAGCTAAGAGAATAGGACCTGCCAAATCTCAGGTAGAAGAGTGGTCACAGGAAAGTTACACATTCTAGGTCTCCCTTAATGGCAATATTTAAGGAAAGAAACATAGACCTATGCCTATTCTATTCAAATTGATGAAATGGATAGATACGTTCAAGGAGAGGACATCCCACAGATAATTTAGTCTCATGCCATGTAGGGATTTAAAGCCAATAATGACCACCTCGAATTGTATCTTGAAAATAACTGGGAGCCAATGCAATTTATGCAAGAGTGTGCAATATGGGCAAGTCAAGAGGCACCCAACATAGCACATACCTCTGCATTCTAAACCAGTTGTAACTGCCCGGAAGCATGCAAGGGTTTTACATGTAGACTACATTGCGGGGTTCAACCAGAAAATGTCCAAGGCATGAATGATTGACCAAGGCCTTCCAGTGTCAGGAATTAACACACAATATGAATGTGTAGCCACAAATGCCATCTGCTCTTCAAGTAGGAATCATGAGTCCAAGAGAATCACCAAAGGTGCATCAGCTCTGTCCAGGGAAGTGCTATCCTGACAAGAGTCAAAGATGACACATTACCAGATCCTGGAGCACTGGGGTGGGGAACAAAAACTGAAAGCTACTACATCTTGCTAGAGTTGGGTTGAATCTAGTTCTTTCCCGTCCAACCCTTACATCCTCAAGTGTTGGTTCAACACTACAACAGCATCCGTTGCCCAGCCAAGAGCAGAGATACATTACTGGGTATCATCAAATTAGTAATGATATTGCACTCTGTGCCATCAAATGATTTCATACAGTAGTTTTATGTAGTTGCTAAAGAAGAGCAGCACAGGACCTAAGCTGTGAGGCACCTCACATAGCAGGAGCTTAGGGCCAGTCTTTTCCTCACCTTCCCCCCCCCCCCAACATGATTAGAACCAACCACAAAGGAAGGAAGAGAAATATTGCAAAGCTGATTCCTGGAGAAATATTCCTGGAGCTGATTCAGCGTATACCATGGTCATTGGTATGAAAAGTTACTAAGAACCAGAACCAGGGCCGGATTTTCCTATAGGCTAACTAGGCTTCAGCCTAGGGCCTCAAGATCAAGAGGGGGCCTCAAGATCAAGAGGAGCCTACATTCAAATTGTTAGCAAAATTAAAATTACACTTTCACTATAGGTGAAAGGGCCTCATAAGTGGAATAGCCTAGGGCCTCTTTTCATCTAAATCCGGCCCTGCCCAGAACCATTTCATGCATCTTGCATATGCATAAAACCTTTTCAAAATCTGAGCAGTTTTTTTAATTAAATACTTTTCTTCAAATCACATGCAATGATCAAATACATTAATCATAGTATTAATTTATTAGTAATTTGTGTTTTAATTCAACTTAAAAGATATTATTTTCCTCTGACTAATGGTGATCTTTTGAATTTATTCCCAACCAATATGTATTCCTTAAAAAGCAATACGCTATCCTGCCACACTTCTTTTATGAAGTGTTTGCATTTGAATTGCAGATCTAAACTAAATTCTAAATTACATCTGATTTTCTATGAGATTAAATTTAACCATATTAATGCAAAAGTTGGCTCTTTGCAATAAAAGGAATTACAGTGAATAGAGAAGTATTCAAAATGACTCATAGGAAAGTACGTTTCCACCCCTCCTTATTATAGATAATTGATTACCTAAAATGTTCAAAGCAAAGAAACAGGCAGTGTTCATGAAATACTCATTACATTTTATTCTTCACCATATAATTGCCCATATTAGCAGCATCAGCTTTTATAGAAGTGGCTTTTGTTTTCGGTTTCTTTCAGATAAAATAAAAATAGGTTTATTTCCCTTTAAAAAATATGAAGAATATGGCTGATCCTGGGCCGCAAAGTAGCCTTTGATTGAGCCTCTCAATACAATTCTCTATTGATTCTATTGATTAATGGAACTTCTGAGCTCATTTCAAGGTGTAAGGCATTCATTTTAAAGATTGAATTGGGAAGCTTATTTGAAGGATGTATAATTGTGCGTTACTCTCTAATTCATTAGCAACATTTATCTAGCTTTGGGGCTCTATAAAAAGAGTCTTTTTGAACTGAATTCATTACTACATGCTCTTTCCCATGAGTTTGACTCATTGGGTACTCATTATTTGAGTAATATATAGCTATCCTGACTGATAACCACTGAATACATATATAAATAAACAAATGTGGATCTGCTTATTAAAGTCATCCAAATTGTGGTCATCAATATATGTCATGGTAGTTAATTAATAATTGATACGATTCTATCCTATGTGGGGAAATCATTCATTCATTTGCCTGAAATTTACTACATTTTAGCTTTATCGGATGATACTAGATTTAATATTATAGTTGGAAAATAAGTTTTCAGAATGTTCCTGTTTTTATCAACATATTCCCTTGTTCATTATATTTGGCAGTTCTAGTATGATTCACTGAAAATTTCAGATTTTATAAGTACATTTATATATAAGTAAGTATCCTTATTCCTTAATTCTTCATTTGCAAAGCGGAGAAAGGAGGAATCTGCTTAGACCAATTGAAATTAATTGAACAATTTATTGTTCAAGACCAATGGCTTAAATGATTTTCAATTACTTTAAATATGACTCTAATCAATTCAAGGTCAATGTTCATATATGTTGACTTTAGCGCAGTGGGAAGAGCAAAAGTCACAGAGAGATATGTATTGGGATCAGTGGTGGGTTGCCCCTGGTTCGCACCGGTTTTATAGAACCTGTAGTAAAACCGGCGGGAGGCTCTGCCCCCGATGTCACCAAAATGCTTCTGCGCATGCAGAAGCCCTGTTGCAAACTGGTAGTAAAGGTAAGTAGAACCCACCCCTGATTGGGATACATTAGTAAACAGATTAAAGAAATGTCTTTCCTTCACAAAGATTTGAGAACTGTAACATTTTTTTCCCCTGAGTATCATTGATGCTAAGTATACATACTCAGAAATTAAGCACCAAACAACTCAGTTCATTTTAGGACTGATTTTTGAAAGTGTTTAATGGCAAGTGTTGAAATTATAATTTTCTTTTCAACATGGATAATCTATTCAAAGTGTTTTATTATTTTACTGAGATATGAATATAAGAAAGGATGGAGTAATTTGGAAATATGCCACCTGGAATTGCAAATGCAAATTGTGTGATTGTATAAATTAATACAAGTTTTTACTTCTTTAGATCTTCTCCAAAATAAGAGACAAATAAAATAACATCTATTTCTGACTTTATCTTATTTGTCACACATGTACCAGAGATAAACATACCTAAGAAGACATTGTATATACACTGACAGCATGGTTCAATTCTAAACTTTAATTCTCCTGGTTATCCAAATCCTGGAATTTCCTTGGGGAAAAAAACTGGGGGAAAAAATCACACTATATCAGACAAATTTGTGGAAGCCTTTAGCTTGAAACTAACTTGTTAAGATGAAATAGATCATGTATTCTGCTTGCAAAGTATAGTTTCTAATAGAATTGTACATCAGATTTAGCTGAACATAGATCACAAGTGAAGTGGTGTAAATTTGGAAAAGACTTTCATTCACTGAATATTGAGAAGACTTGTATGGCAAACATTGTTTCAGTTCTGGACTTCATGATACCCTAATATCTGGAAATTGCCCAGACAAAGGAAAATGGAACCAAGAAATGAAGCAGGATTATAAATGGGAAACAAACATTGAGATTCTAAATACAAAGAAAACATACTTCTCAGAAACAATAATTTATATTTGAAATTCTGTATTATGTCTTCAGCCTTAGAAATAGTTATAGCAAATATTCTTCCATCCCTCTTCTATTTTACCTTGTTAACATTTTTTTTTTAAAAATTCCCTTGTCTTTCTCAAAATGGTTGCTTTGTGATTTCAGGTCAAAGTTGACTCATGGCAACTGCCTGGAACAGTCCCTGCAGTTTTCTTGGCAAGATTTCTGAAATGGTTTGCCATTGCCTTCGTCCTAGGGCTGAGAGAATCTGGCCAAAAGAAATGATGTAGTGGTTAAGGCACAAAGCTAGAAACCAGGAGTTCTAGTCTTATAGACCAGATTATAAGACCTTTATAGGTTTTATAAGACCTTATAGACCAAAGAACTTCCAGCTTCTATCCTTGTGCCTTAACCATGACATCAAAATGGCCCTCTCCAAAAAATTGGGTTCTAATAATTTGTCAATTTCCATACATCCTGTTTTTGTGAAAAGAGTATTCCGGAATTTTCTAGTTCTGAGTTAGATAGAGGCCAGCTAGTATACTGGTCACCTCTAAGCAATACAACTGAAGTCTTCTCCAGTGCAGCCATACACCAGTCAAAGATGAACTATTTTCATTTTTTAAAATTGTTGTTAGATAGTACAGTCTTTCCATTGTTGTTTGAATCAGGGGTGAAATCAATTTTTTTCCCCTACCGGTTCTGTGGGCGTGGCTTGGTGTGCATGGCAGGGGAAGGATTTCACCTCTGGTTTGAATGCTTGATTTCTTTGCCAGCAAAATCAATATGACTTCCTGTTTGGGGTGCACTGTGAGTGCACGTCTTTCACATCTCTCTTGATTAAATTATTTTCAAACTTCTGAATTATTGGACTGTGGATAAGGACTTCCATCATTGGATAAATAAAACTTTTCATTACACATTGTTTTTAATGAGCTATCAGAAGGGCAGTTAAATCTAAATGTTTGACAGATGGCTTAATTTCAACTGCATCACTATCTGCTGAGTCAGACAAGATGGCGGAGGAGAATTCTTCCACTACTTTGTTAAAAGAGATGCTAGCTAAAAGTCTTGAAGCTGATCCAACAAGATCTAAAGGAGCTTAAATGTGATTTAAAATGGATACAGTACAAGAAAAAAATTTCTTGCTATGTGGATTATTTACATGCCCAAAAGACTTTTACACCAGCCAATCATAATATTTTGGATAAATTGATTACTTATTCAAAGTCACAATTGTGTAGGAAACATCAATGTGTGATTGGTATTGAGAGCCATGACATCAGACCCTCCCCAAAAGATCTGGGACAATAAATAAAATAGAAAGAATGTATCTTTTGAGTAAATGGAAGGCAAATTTTTAGTTCACCATAACTTTAAATTAGGAGAGGAAAAATGTAACTGATGGTCCTCTCCCTCAATAATTCTTTTATTAATTTTATTAATAATTCTAAAAATAACTTTCCTGTAGCTTCACTAAGAGGAAATGTCACAAAAATAATAAAATCTGTTTATTTTCCCCACCTCAGCCTAGTAATTAATGCTTTGGCAGAAGAATATATTGTTTTACCCTTTGTTCCTGATTTCCTAACTGTATCCCAATTGCAAAGGGAGAAGGAAACAGCCTGTTTATTACCAAATCTTTTCAGTAGGAGTAGGTTATAACAACTTCTATTTATAATATTCCCATTGGCTTTCCAATCGAGTCTGACTTTTAAATACTTTTTCATCTGTGGATTAAAATCTAATATATCAGGTATTTAAGTTTGAACTTTTGGACACAGTCCAGAGAATATTTAAAAGACAAAGGAAATATGTATTTTGCACTATACTCTGAATGTTCATGATGTTCTTGATTAAAAAAAGTAAGAAAGAGAGAAGCCCACTAAGATTTTTTCATTGCGCATCTGGCTGTAATATGTTAATCAAAGGAATCTCAATGGGAGTACTCTTTGATTATGATATTCTCTAAGCCTACTGTCATATGTTCTGAATGCCAAAAGGAGACTGAAGATCTCTACAGAGATAAGCCTGGAAGACATGGAGCTATCTGGAGAGAGGCTTAGTTCTTCTGGGTTCTGAATCTGTAGGCTAAGTTAAACCTTCATATGAACATTTCAGAAAATAGAAGACCAAAGATTTGAAAGGATTAATAAAGCATCTGTCTTTTTCCCATTAGGGTTAAGAGGTTTTTGGAACACCTGCCATCTAAATATTTTCATTTGTTTAGAATCCATCCTGCAAAAAAATGTTCTCCTGCTTCAATCATCATTCATGCCTGGAGGTTTATATAAATGACATGAAGATCAGTTTGTATCTTTCCTGCTAGTGAAGATGTAAGCCTTTCAAATAAAGTCACATTCAAACATAAATCTGTCTTGCTACTTCTACAGCTATCCTTTTCTTCTGCCCAGGATTTTAAAGCACAGACAAGCAATTTTACTTTGGCCAGGGGCCTTAATAATACAGTGGTGACAAAATGATATTACCAGAAGATTGAAGCAAGGTTTTTTGGTCCATCTCTTTCTCATTTTCCTCCAAATTAAAATAATGTTCTTTTAATTTGAATGTTGTTGGAATGTATAGCACATCTATTTCTTTTAAATTCATGTCAAATATTACTTGGAAATTGAAATAATATTGTTCACTAATTTTATGTTGATTTCTGGTGTAAAATCTTGCAATGCACTAAGTGTCTGCATAAGACAACGTAAGTTGTGAGGTGCTAACTTCCTAGTCCAGTAAAAAGACAGTTAATACATTAATCATATCTATATAGCTATATAGTTCTATTATCTGTCTGTCCGTCGGTCCGTCTGTCCGTCCGTCCACCCACCCACCCCTCCCTCCCTCCCTCCCTCCCTCTATCTATCTTCTATCTATTATCTATCTATGCATATGTACATAAATACATACACACACACATATATATGTTATACACACACATACACACATACATATAGACATATGTGTGTAGTTATTAAAGTTTTGTTAAATTTAAATGCTGCCCGAGTTTCAGCAACAGTTGTATAACATTAAAGGCCTTCTAAAAGTTCTTTCCCTTCCCAGAAAAAGCCTAGAATTGAAAAGACATCTTTAGACATTAGAAAAATGTCCAAGAAAAGAATGATAGAGATTTGACAGTTCCCACCACTTATAAGAGACAATAAAATAATGTGGGCAACTATAGGCAAATGTAGCCTGATCTCATTGCAGTCAGTCATTGTCTGCAGAAGACATAAAGGAACATGGCTTATGTTTTTATTCTTAGACAGGTTGAATGCAAATAGACTATGTATTTGAATATTAGATTTTTTGGCTAATTCATTCTGTTAGAAAAAGTTAAGACCCATAGCAATAGCACTTAGACTTAAAGCATTTCATAGTGCTTTATAGCACTCTATAATTAGTTTATAGATTTAGAATATTGCCCCCCCTACAATTGGGGTCCTCATTTTACTGACCTCAGAAGGATGAAAGGAGTCAATCTTGAGCCAATGAGCCCAATTATAGGTTGGGTTACTTATATATTTGAATATGTTGAAGTTCTTAATATTTTAAGTATCTCTAGAATATTGTCATGGAAAAATTGTCATGTAGACAATCTACATGGTGAAACATGACTTTATGGCACATAATCAATTAACCAACCAACCAACCAACCAATCATAGATTCTCACTTAAGAAGATTTTCAGGGTGTGCCCCTTCAAGTCAGATTTTGACTACTGGTGATTGCCTGGATTATATTCTGCAGTTTTCTTGGCAAGGTTTTTCAGAAATGGTTTTCCAATGCTTCCATCTTGGGACTTGAGAGAGTATAGCTGGCCCAAAGTTGCCCAACTGGCTTTGTATCTAAGGCAGAACTAGTCATCCACTTCCAAGCTTAGTATCTTAACATTATACCAAACTGCCTTTCTCAATTCTTTAGCAAGAAGCTTAAATACAATACAATACATCATATCTATATATCTATATATCTATATATCTATATATCTATATATCTATATATCTATATATCTATATATCTATATATCTATATATGTATGTATATATATATATATATATATATATATATATATATATATATATATATATATCATTTTAAAGACAGATTTTATAATTTCTGAGTTTATGTGAAGACAAGCAAGGTAGCACATTGTCACTTTAAATTCATTCATTCAATCAATCACAGATTTTGATCCAGACTTTCTGAAATGGAACATTCCAGAGTCCTCCAGAATGTCCTTGAATGTTATTGGATTTCTAAATGCTGAAAGACTATTCCTATCTTTACAAGTTGTGAAATCTGCGACAAAATAGACCATATTTTAGATCAATGTCAATTCCGGGCATAAGTGTAATCATATGGATGGGGTCATCTTAAAAGTGTAAGTTCAAAGGACAGTTGTGATTGTAGCTAGAAAATGTCTATCTCATTATAGTCCTCCTCTAATAGAATCTACTGATGAAAGTCAAATCAACCAAAGAACAAAATTGAAATTGCTGAACAACAGAAGTCAGCTGTGTATAAAAGGTAATTCAATCCAATTTGAACAGAATGCCTTGCAATTAGATAGGGCCAAAATTGTAATAAAATAAGTACTTCTTGCAGCATTTTTATAATTGCGCTTCTGTTCACTGTTTTTTGCACAGCATCTCATGGGACCCTCAGGCTTAAGGAAAAGAAAAACAGGGAAAGTAAATGTCTTACTAAAGTTCAGTGTATGGGATGAATTGAAAATATTTCACTGTGCTTGTTATTACAAAATAATATATAAGTGCTTCTATCATTTTACTTTCAGCGAGAAAAAAACCTCTTCCCCTATGAAAAATGCAGGAGCGTTCATAGCAAAAATTGAAAATGTTGCATTTGGCATAACTCTTTTTAAAAATCCTTTCAGAGCAACTCTAAAAATTAAACCAAAATAGCTGCTCTTTTTTCACGCATCTTAGTCACATTAGCAACTGTAATGTTATTAGCTTCTGCTCTCAGTAAATTAGATATGCAATGAGAAAGGGCAAGAGGTATTTTGCCAATGCATAAAATGGTCTGCAAAATAATAATTAGCTCAGTGATATGCAAATGCTTGAGATCATGGCATGTGGAAAACTTGTGCATATAAATATTGGTGAAGCTGCCAGTACTGACTATTGCAATTCAATGTTCAATCAAGTGATTATATTGGGTCATAATTGAAGACAAATCTTAAGCCGGTTGGATCAGTCTCCAGAAAAATCAAGTGCTTGAAGTACTTGGAATCAGCATTTCAGTATTAAGTAAATAAAGTGGCCAATAAACTCCTTTTAATAAAATAAAAAATCTAATACATTTTCATGAGTTATTTGTCAGTAGAGCCTGTTCAAAAAGACAATTCATCAGCCATTTTAAGAATGCATCAGCCAGCCAATTTTGGATGCTAGCTTCCCAGGAATGAAAGGTGAGGGCAGGCTGTCTTCCTTAATTATTCAATTTTCCTGTGTAGGTTGTTGATATCAAAATATAAAAGGGCAAAGCATGAAACACCAATTGCAAACTTAGTCAGAAGACCTGGAGGTGTCAACCTAGCTCAAGCCAAGAGTTCAAAATATGAAAAACACTTTGGGCAGATCCCCTATTTTTGCTGGAGAAGGGCAGGTAGAGCTGGGAAGCGGAGTTAAGTGCGTCATTAGCTTAGAGTTGTTCTGTTCCCATAAGTGTTCTGAATGAATGAGTCTTCTATGCTGCAACCTTATGAATGGTCTGATTCTTTGCATCTGACATTAATAACACATCAAATATTTTGGGGCAGTTATCTCTGCATGCAGTCATCACAGGGAATATTCTTCCAGAAGCGTCCCTTAAGCACATGTGTGCCTTTAGTGCACACATGGAAGGAACCAACCTCCAAACAGGGGGGAAAAAAAAGAACAGAGAGAATATAAAATCTCCCTGGACTTCTTCCCACCTCCCCAACAATGTTCTAAAATGGAAAAAATTAGGCATATATTGATGTGGGGTTAGATTAAAAATTAATTTAATTTAATGAATGAATTTATTTATATCCCATCTTTATTATTTTTATAATAATAATAAATGCCCAATACCCTTCCCTCCTCCTATTTCCCCAGAGCAGTCCTGTGAGGTTAGTTGGGCTGTGAGAGAATGACAGACAGAAAGGCATATTATAATCCTTTGTGGTATCAGAGAAAATCTATCCTTTTCATAATTTAGATGATTGAGAATTTCTAATAGGTTGATTTTTTTTTTATGTGTCATTAAATCCTTTTCAACTTCTAGAGGTTTTCTCCATGACAAGCTAGCCCTAGATCCAATCATAGATTGATTGCATTTCGGAAAATAAATCAGATAGTTTCTGAATCCAAAACTTCAAAGAAAAACTTTTGATGCAGATCATTTAAAAAGACATCTTAAGGCAGGAGTGTAACATCTACAGTTCTAAACTGCTTGCTAAGACATAGCTGAAAGACTCTCTGCATCCTTATAATGTCACCTAAATTTTAAAATTAACATCTGAAACTCAGCTTCACTGAGTACATCACTGAGAGTTATTCCAAGAAGATGATTAAGGTTTCACTCATTGCATTTTACATTTGGTTACACTGATGTGTTGTATTTTTAACTGAAGTTTGAACTACTACTGTTAGGCTTCTCCTGTCATGGAACCAGGGCAGCAGAAGCTCTGTTGTTGCTATAACAGCAATATAAAAGCTCTTATTTGGAGTATCTGTCTGGATAATATAGTGGCCTCGCTACCCTTTGCTTCTAAACCATATTGTACAACATTCTGTCAAACCATGTGTGTAACATTGATATCAAACAAATGTAACTTATGCACTTGCCTCTGAAGTCAGGATAGATAATAATGATCTTTGTATGATTATGTCACTGCATTAATATAACCATAAAAAACTTTCTGTATAGGCTTGGAATTTGCCTGAGTAGAAGTCTCAAACATTGTATCTTGTTATTGGTTCTGACTCTAGGTTATGTTCCTAATCTTCTGGGTTTATGGTCACATTTTAAATGGTCTACTGGAAATCATATTCTAAAAAGCAAGTGGTTGGGACCAAAAAAAAGTTGCTTTCTTGTCATTTAAGAAAATAAATACTGTAGTATAATCACTAATGAATATGATTCATATTGCTATTCTTCAGTAATATTTTATTTCCCCCCCTCTCTTCTATTGAAATAAAAGAGTTTGGTCATCTAATTTTGAAGGTTCTAGAGACCCTATTCTAGACTTTCAGTTTTGCAAGTAGCCCTGGAATGTAACTTTTTAGCTAAATCCAGACCCCCTGTTATAACCTCTGGCCTAAGTATTGATTTCTCATGCTCCAATATCTATGGGTCTTTCTTGCTGGAAATCATGGAGTTATTCTCAACCAAGATTTTTGCTCTTCAGGTTTTTTGCTGGAATTCCACCTATATGTCATCTGATTCTCTTCTTTCCTTAGCTTGCACAGAAAAATCAGCAGAAAACATAGGTATTTCTTCTATCCCTCTACATCTTGCTGGCATGATTTAGCATACAGAGACCAGATTGTTTAAAGCAATATGAGTAAATTGAGGTAAAGGTCTCCTTAGAGATGCTATAAAATCAATGGGCCCATGTTGACTTACACTAGCAAAGAACATCTGTTCTTGACTATCTCCTTCAGCAAACATTTCTGTCATTCCCACTTCTCCCTGGAGTAGCTTTCTGCCTTAGCTGCTATTCTGAGCAAAGTATAGATAGTATAATACACCTTTTTTGGTTTCTGCATTTTCTTTTGCAAACAGATTAAGGGAGTAATACAGTTCCATAATGGTGTGATAAATCAGTCAATTTACACTTGGCAGAATAAAATTAGCATTGCCATTACTTCATAATGGGTTGTGGCTTCAGTTTTGGAATTGATTTCAGGCTAAAGTTAATATATTACAATTGTGTTAATATTGAACTTTAAATAGAATGAGGAATTGCAAATCAATTCCATTACAAAAAAAGATACTGAGAAAAACAATCCTATATTTTTAATTGCATTATTATTATTTTGTTTTTTTGCATCACCTTTCTTCTAGCTTGGAAAACTCAAGTCAGTAATATTACAAATTGTATATCAGATTTACTATTGAAAGAACATCACTCCTAATTTCAGAGGCAGAAGGAAGCCATCATTTTGTCTTGAAGTAATGAAGATTCACTTTCTTAAATAAGAGAGACATTTAGCTAAATTGAAGTGTGCAACTTTAGTCAGGCTGAGTTTTAGACCAGCCTTTGAGTAGCATGCAAAATTATCCTCAGATACACATATGGAATAATTCTTCATAGTAATTGCTTTGCCTTCCCATAAATTCTGATTTTCTCTCTCTTTTTTTTAAAAAAAATTTTTTTTATTGAACAGTTTTTTAAAACAAAAAAAAAATGATTTTTTACAATTTTCTTCTTTCCAGCATTTCCACATCAGTTTTCATTTCTTATATATCCATTCTCTCCCTTTTTTCTATTTACTATCTATGCATGTGATTCTAATATTTATTAATACATATGAAAATATCAATGTACTAAATTACAATCCTGCATGCTGTATCCATTCCCTTTCGACATATTTGTTACTATATTCAAACTCCTGTTTCTTCCATATTTAATCTTTCCTTGCCCTTTATACCTCACACATACCACACATTCTCCTGGGCAGTGAATTGCTTTTAAATCCTTGGTTTTCCATAATTTGAAAACAAAAACAAAAACAAGGAGCCTTGGTGGTACAGCGGACTAAGTGCTGTTAAGTGCTAGCACTTAGCTGCCAGCTGCCTGCAATTAGTGCGAGTTCAAATCTCACCAGGCTCAAGGTTGACTCAGCCTTCCATCCTTTCGAGGTAGATAAATTGAGGACCCAGATTGTGGTGGCAATAAACCAGCCTTGTATAGAACAACACCGCTTGGGGGGGGGGGGTCGAAAGCCCTAATAAGCAGGTATATACATAAAAGTATGCAGGCTATTGCTATAATGCATTGTAAGCATTGTAGCAATGCTGACTCTACGGAGAAGGGCAGCATATAAATTGGACTAATAAATAATAAAATAATAAATTTGTCCACAGAGACTCTTGAGGTTATGTAGAAAGTCTTGTCTACCTCCATCACAATAACTTCATCCCTTTTCATGGGAATATCCCAAGGTCTCCCTTGCTCTTTCTCTTCCTGAATGATTGACATTGAGATTCAACAGCAGAGTGACCAAGTAGAAATTAGGACTTGTGGGATTGATGAAGAGAGACACTGAGAGAAAAAAAATATGATGGAGAAAATAGGACGACTGGCAGGATATGTAAAGGAATTCACTGTTGTAACTGAATGAAGCTATTTTGGTAGAACTTACAAGTTGTTCAAGTAGTAGCATAGCCTTTTGTATCAAATGTAAATCCACATTAAGTGGCTGCATTAAGGACATTCTCATTGCCAGTTTTTAAAATTGATTGAAGCAAATGAAATCTATCTAATATTAACTCCAGACAAACAGGTAATGTACAGGGGAAAAGAAAAGAAAAAAAAAGAGCCATACATTCAGTGTTCAGGTCAAAAGGGCTTCAAAATACAGGCGTGACATTTCAGTGTTTTTAAAATAGTAAGTCTACTTTGTAGTCACTATTTAGGGAATCTAAGTTCAATAATGGAACACTTTGCCATATCATATGTAGCCAATGAAATAGATCCATTATGCCATGCTTGTCTTCAAACCTATAAATACTGTAGCCTTTTGAACTCCGTCATCTATCTTGCAATGCTTATTCATTGGCTCTTATAGCTAATTAGGTTTTTTTCCTCTTTTTTAGTTAACCTATACTCATTGGATATGGAATCCTTATTCACTATATTTAGATTAAGCTATTATTCTTTCTAGAGCATTTATCATTTCTATCTGATCTCTTCTTAACACTTTGTTGAGCTACAGGTTAAGTCTCTTGTTCATCCTTACCATAGCTGTTCAGAGCAGATAAAGGAATTAGCTATGTTCTCAAGGCTGCTTCATTTAATATGTGTAATGAAATCCATTTGCATAATACAATTTTTCATAGCAATCCTTAATTATTTATTATTTTTGGTAGGAAAAATCTCATCTAAACATCCGCCATAATAATGAGAGAAAAATGGTATTTATAAATGATTGCATCGCAAGGCAATCACTCATTGTCAAGCCTTATAATCCCCAGAATACACATCTATAAGCAGTCCTAATATCTTTGAATAGAGACGCGGTGGCTCAGTGGCTAAGATGATGAGCTTGTCGATCAAAAAGTCGGCAGTTCAGCAGTTCGAATCCCTAGTGCCGTGTAATGGGGTGAGCTCCCGTTACTTGTCTCAGTTTCTGCCAACCTAGCAGTTCGAAAGCACGTAAAAAATGCAAGTAGAAAAATAGGGACCACCTTTGGTGGGAAGGTAACACTGTTCTGTGCACCTTTGGTGTTTAGTCATGCTGGCCACATGCCCATGGAGACATCTTCAGACAGCGCTGGCTCTTTGGCCTTGAAATGGAGATGAGCACCACCCCATAGAGTTGGGAACGACTAGCACATATGTGCTAGGGGAACCTTTACCTTTACCTTTAATATCTTTGAACTAAAATGCCTATATATAGGTAGGCCTTGAGATCTCAGAACAGCACATTATTTCTATGGGCTTCATGTCTTGTAACATTCCTAAAATATAATAACTAGAGATGCCTCCTCCTCCTCCTCCTCCTCCTCCTCCTCCTCCTCCTCCTCTTCTCCACAGATAACTCTTTCTTTTTTGCTTGGCCGCTATAAAGGCCAAGCCTTTATATTTATTTTATATATTTCAAGGTCAGATCAGATAGTCAGTTGAAAAGATACAATAGGGTAAGTCATTGGCTATATCTATCAACAAAGATGACTGAACTAGGGGTCCACTCTAACATAAATTCTAGATGTAATGGCATGTGGCAAAGTCCCAAGGACCCAGGGTGAAGAGATACTGTCTAGGCAATAGAGTCATATAAAGGTAAAGTTTTCCCTTGTCCAGTTTGTCAACTCTAGAGACTCAATCAGAATAGAGCTGAAAAGGACCTTGGAAGGCCTTCCAGTCCAACTTCCTGCTCCAGGAGAGCCTATACCATTTCATACCAGTGACTGTCTAGTCTCTTCTTAAAAACCTCCAGTGATGAAGCACCTACGTCCGATGGCAAGCTGTTCCACTGGTTAATTGTCATCACTGTTAGGAAGTTTCTCTTCGGTTGTGGTGCTCATCTCTGTTTTTTTTAACTGAAAGAGCCAACACTTCCATGGTCATGTGGCCAGTATGAATATATGCCATGATGCAAAGAATGCTGTTACTTTGCCACCAAAGCGGGAATAAGAGACATCATATCTTGCACTTTGATAGTGGGCAGGGCAAGAGACTAAGAAGGGATATAGTTTCTTGGGCTAAGAAAGAAACAGAAAGAAAAAAAAACAGAAGGAATGTTGTACTTTCAGACTTACAAGGTTCTGTTAATGCATCTTTTCAATAAAGTTAAATTAGCTTCTCTGGTTAAGTTTTCTCTTTGGACTACCTAGTACGGTTGACACTAATTATAGTTAATACTTTTAGCAGCAAATTCTCATGCATGTCACAACAAAGGCAAAAATGAGTTCAAAAATGAAGAAGTGTGCTGGGTGCCTAGTAATGGGCACACAGCAAAGTTGTTTTAAAAAAGGATTGAATCAATTCCACAGTGCTGACAAAGTCACTATGATCCATACATCAGGTTTACCACTTTTGTTCTGAACAGTTTGGCAAAAGCTGGAACATTATTATTGTTGTTACAACTGGCAAATTTCATTGTAGTATTTGCAGCCTTCTGGACATGGGCTGAGAAGTTGCAAGATTGAAATTTCAGTGCAGTAAAGGATTGAAAATAGATTTCCAAGTATTAAAATATCTTGCTCGGTTCTGCCATTGTTGTTACAGTTATGATGGCAATAGAATCACTTCTTGTGAGATTTAAAAAAATAGTAAACCTCATAAAAAGTGAAATGGAGACCATGAACAAGTAAAAAGCAGATTTATTATAAAGATATATATATATAGGTTTCTACCATGAAAGAGAGAGAACGTCTTATCGCTCCAGCTACATGGTTTAAATACAGTTTCAGGCAATCAGCAAAACAATTAAAACGCTTCCACCTGTCATTGTTTTTCAGTTGTTACATAACATTTTAGCTTTCTCAGGAGCATTTGTTCCAACTTGGAGTTCCCCTCCAAAAATACCCTTTTCGATATGTCCTTAACTGTCCTTCACTATTTGTTTGTTTGTTTGTTTGTTTGTTTGTTTGTTTGTTGGGACTTGTATGCTGCCCTATCTCCATAGGACTCAGGGCGGCTCACAACAATTAAAACAAAACAGACAAACCATTAAAACAGAAGTCTAAATTAAAATTAAGAAATTCAATAAAACCCAGATTAAAACCCCCATCAGTCCAGGGCGGCCAGATGAAATAGCCAAGTTTTCAGCCCAGGGCGGAAAGAGCGAAGGTCGGGGGCTACCCGGAACTCCAGAGGGAGTTGATTCCAAAGGGCGGGTGCGCCCACAGAGAAAGCTCTCTCCCTGGGGGTCACCAGCTGACACTGTCTGGCCGACGGCACCCTGAGTAGGCCCTCCCTGTGGGGGCGCACCAGGCGATTGGAAGCTGTTGCTGGATGCAGATGGTCCACCAAATATCCCGGGCCTAGGCCATGTAGGGCTTTATAGATAATCACCAGCACCTTGAATCTCACACGGAGGGCAACCAGCAGCCAATGCAAGACAATGCAAGACTAAGACAATTAATTGGAATGGGGTATCTTCCTTCCTTCCAATGGAGCTTGGGTCAGCCTGACCCAACTCACAATGTACTAACACATTAATTTCCTCAGAACAGGTGTCATACACACTTCCCTTTTCTACATAACTTACTCAGCTTAATAGCAGAGAGGATTAACTTAGGTTATATAAAGGATAAATACGGAGTCACTCAGGCTATATATATATATTTAATTTGATTTATATGCCGCCCTTCTCCGGAGACTCAGGGCGGCTTACAATGTGCTCAGCAATAGCCTTCATCCTTTTGTATATTTATACAAAGTCAGCTTATTGCCCCCACAACTGGGTCCTCAAATTACCTACCTTAGAAAGGATGGAAGGCTGAGTCAACCTTGAGCCTTGGCGAGATTCGAACCTGCAGTAATTGCAGGCAGCTGGTCTTAATAACCAGCTTAATAACAGGGTGCCTTAGACCACTGTACTACCAAGGCTCTTATTCTTTACAGGAATAATTCCATTTCTCTCACTTGTGTTTGTAGTAGTCAGCTTTAAGTTCTTCATACCAATAAAATGTTGCAAGGGTTTGTAAAATTCACTGAAAGCAATCTGAATTATAGAAAGGATCACAGCAGTATTAGATTTAGTGGGGTGGAAATAGATCTGTGACCTAACCTAGGGTGTGCAGTGGGATTCAATCTGGAAAGGAAAAAAAAATTCTATGTATACCCCACTCTAAAATATTTCACAATTACTACATGCAGATCATGGTGAATTATATCTTCAGTTAGCTAAAGTCTCTCATAGATATTTCCTTTAAGTACTGTACACAATTGCACTAAACCGATTTAATGGCCATGTTCAACCACTAAACTGACTAAAGTGTGATGATAACAAGTGCTTGATGATATCATTATAGTATTTATGTCATTGTGTATAGTCACGTCCTTCCTCTCTCTCACTGAATGCATTGCACTCAGCATTCTATTTTCTGAACCGGTTTCATTTTGTCTGGGTAAAATGCTATTTCTTCTTCTTCTTCTTCTTCTTCTTCTTCTTCTTCTTCTTCTTCTTCTTCTTCTTCTTCTTCTTCTTCTTCTTCTTCTTCTTCATCATCATCATCATCATCATCATCATCATCATCATCGGTTAATAAAAGTCCGGTAAATTTTTTATATTATTATTATTATTATTATTATTATTATTATTATTATTATTATTATTATTATTATTATTATTATTTATTGGTTAATCTTTAGTGAGATTCACAGCCTTTGAGGCTGGTTAATAGCTCAGCAGCTCGAGTCCTAACCAAGGACCTAGGAACTGTTAAGGTATCGTCGGAGGATGTAAGCTGTTCCGAGTAAGGTGGTTTTTTGTAGAGTCAAAATGTTCAAGTCCGGCAAATTTAGAATTTCTAAATAGCGGGGTAGCCCTTTGGGTATTGGTCCGAGGGCTCCAATTACAATCGGGACAACACACGATTTCTTTTTCCACAGTCGCTCAACTTCAATTTGTAAGTCCCGGTACTTTGTGATTTTTTCTTGCTGCTTCTCTTCAATTCGTGCATCACCAGGTATTGCAATGTCAATGAACCATACTTTTTTCTTTTCAACTATTGTTATGTCAGGTGTGTTGTGGATCAAGTGCCTGTCAGTCTGAATCCTAAAGTCCCACAAGATCTTGAGTTTCTCATTCTCTAACACTTTCTCAACCTGATGTTCCCAGTGGTTTTTGCTGTACTCAAATCCAAACTTCTGGCACAATTTCCAGTGAATGATTTTAGCAACACGGTCATGGCGTTGTAGGTAGTCAGCTTGTGAAATTTTGCTGCACCCACTGATCAGGTGGTCGACTGTCTCTTCTTTTTCATTGCAGAGGCGGCATTTGCTGTTGGTGGTAACATGTTGAATTTTTGCCTTCATACAGTTTGTGGCTAGGGCTTGTTCTTGAGCTGCCAAAATAAAGCTTTCTGTTTCTTTTTTCAGTACTCCTGATCTTAACCAGTTCCAAGTTAGTTTCTGGTCAGCTTTGCCTTCAATACTTTTCAAGTATTGGCCATGCAGAGCTTTGTGTTTCCAATTTTCAGCTCGCTGCTCAATTACTTCTTTCTTATATTCTGCTTTTGTTTTAGTTGTCTTTAAAAGGCCTCCTTTATTTACTTCCTTAATCATTGGTTCTTCACTTTTCTGGATGTAACCATTCAAGCTGCATTTTTCTTCTTCCACAGTCTGCTTTACTTGTAGGAGTCCTTGACCACCCTCTGCTCTTGGTAAATATAATCGGTCAACATCACTTTTAGGGTGCAAGGCATGATTCATTGTCATAACCTTCCTTGTTTTTCTGTCCAAATTGTCTAACTCCATCTGGGTCCAGTCAATTATTCCTGCAGAGTATCTAATCACAGGTATAGCCCAGGTATTTATGGCTTTTATGATGTTTCCTCCACTCAATTTGGACATTAATATCTTACGAATTCGTCGAATGTACTTGGCTGAAGTTAATTCCTTGACTTTATTATGCATTAAGTCAGAGGCTTCTAAAATCCCCAAGTACTTGTAGCCTTCTTCTGATTTTACTGCCTTTATCATTTCTTCATTCTCTAGTTCTATTCCATCCTCTTCTATGATCTTGCCTGCTTTGGTTGCTATTGTTGCACATTTGTCAATTCCAAACTGCATACCAATGTCTTGGCTGAATTCTTTTGTGTTTTCAATTAATAAATTCAGTTCAGCTTTTGTTTTACCAAACAGCTTCAAATTATCCATGTACATCAAGTGCGAGATTTTCAGTCCTTTCTTTGCAAGTTCGTATCCACAGTTCATCTTCTTCAAAATGATTGTCAGTGGTAGCATTGAGAGTATAAAAAGTAGGGGTGAAAGGAAATCGCCCTGGAAAATGCCTCGTTTAATTTCAACTTCACCCAGTTCTTCTTCATTAGCCATAAGTTTTGTTTTCCAGAGGTTCATTGAAGATTCCATGAATTTTTGTATGTTGCTGCTGATGCCTAATATTTCCAGGCATTTCTTGATCCAGCTATGGGGAACTGAATCAAATGCTTTCTTATAGTCTATCCAAGCCATGAACACGTTGGTTCATCTTTTCTTTGAGTTCTTTAGGATTAGCTTGTCGATCAGCAATTGATCTTTTGTTCCTCTTGAGTTTTTGCAGCATCCTTTCTGTTCTACAGGAAGCAAGTTATTTCTTTCCAGGTATCCATAGATTTGGTTTGCAATGATACCAGTAAGAAGCTTGTATGTTGTTGGCAAGCAGGTGATTGGCCTATAGTTTCCAGGGTCCTTTCCTTTTTCTTTATCTTTTTGGATCAAAAATGTCCTTCCAGTTGTCATCCATCCATCATTTTCAGGTGTTTTTAGGATCTGGTTCATCTGGGTTGCCAATCTTTTGTGCAGACTTGTAAATGCCTTTAACCAGAAGCCATGCAGCTCATCCGGTCCAGGTGCACTCCAGTTCTTCACTTTTCTTGACTGTCTTTGCACCATTGCTTTCGTTATTTTCACGTCTTCCATTTTATGCATTTTAATAGAGTCCTCAACCTGTTTGATCCATTTTGCATTTCTGTTGTGCTTCTTGTTGTTTTCCCACAAATTCTTCCAGAATTTCAGAGCTTTCTCTTTATCAGGCTTTTCATTTGTTGTTACTCCATTTCCATTTTCTAAATTCTTATAAAACTGGTGCTGATTTGCTCTGAACTGTGAGTTTTCCTTGAACTGAGTTACTCGGTTTTCATACCTTTTAATCTTTTCAGCGATGGCAACAACCCTCTGCTTCAGCTCTTCAATTACTATTGCAATCTCCTTATTCCTTAGATCGTATCTTGCTTCCAGGCTGCTTTTGGCCTGCTTGTTCTTTAGCTGACCTTGCCTTAGGTTCTTCAAGTTGCTCAAATCTCCACGTACTTTTTTTATCTTCAATTCTAACCGAATTTTCCACTTAGGCTTCCCCTTCTTGCCTCTTTGGTTCTTTTGTATTTTCAACCCCAGTTCTTTGGTGGTTATGACAGCTGCTGCATACATCAGTTGGTTAGTTTCGGCTAATGTAGTGGTTCGAATAGTTTGCACAGCCTCATTGACCTTTTTTAGTACATTTCTCAATTCTTTCCGGTTCATTTGGTTCAGCTTTGGCAAACGTGTTCTTTCAGCATCTTCCATTTGGTGCTTTATTTTTCCAGCTAATTGAGCACTATCTGTTGGTGTTTGTTCTTTAGTGCTTCCTTGTTCTTTATCTTCATCCATTTCAGTATCCTCTTCTTCCCTTTCTTCCTCAATTTGCTTTTGAGTCTGGAAATCATTCTTGATGTTACTCCTCTTTGTTGTTGTACTCAGACCATTAATTGCTTTCTCTTCTATTGCTATTAATTCTTCTGTAGTGAAAAATTTGTGGTTTAGGATTACATGTCGTTGGTCCATTAACCTTTGTTCACTGGTGTCACAGTCCGTATGGTTCATCTTCCAAATCTGATACATTCTTTTTTGAAATCCATGTTTTGCTGGTTCAGACTGATAGTAAGCTTTCATAATAGAGGTGTTTTCTTCCCTGGTCCAGATTTTTCGCTTTTTGGGTTTTTCTTCCAGTAGCTTGTCAGCTCCATGCCCTGGTTGCCTAGCAGAGGGAGTTGAGCCCTGTAACTCATTTTGCGTAGAATGCGTAGAATGCCCAGGAGCCATTATTATTATTATTATTATTATTATTATTATTATTATTATTATTATTATTATTATTATTATTATTATTATTATTATTAGACACACTTTTTCTCCATGCTGCAGTCATAAAATGCTTAAAATATGATGGTTCTTATCAATAATGAATTGTCACACATTATTCCAGAAGAAAAAAAGAGGAAGAAGAAAAAACAGAAAGGATAGAAAGAAAATAGAACTGTTTGGTTGTACTTACAAAGAACTATCTGAGTCTGAGGTATGTTTATAGTTATAGTGTTGCACACTTCATTTGATGCTTTATTATCATACTACCCATCACACATAAATCACACCGTTGCAGTTCATCTATAGGTTCAATATCAAAAATAATTTTGGACAGACACTATTGGTTTAGAGGCAAGTAGAACAAGAATAGCAATGATGTATGAGTTTTACTTTTGATGGAAGCAGAGAGATTCATGTTTTTCCCTTCATGCTTTTATTACCTAGTGAATGCTATAAATAAGGCCAGTAGCTAATCAGTCAGAAAAGAGATATATGGTGTCATTGAAAATCCATTATTTGTGCCATGTAACCTTTGAAAATTAATGCATAAGAAGAATTAGTGAAATATTTGAATTTGTCTTAAATTCTATGCAACACCATATATATTATTTTCAGTTAATCATGCCCAAATACTTCCCGAGTCCTGAGGCATTAATTTAAATAATGGTTAGTAAGATTATGTAGTTCTCTAAATGATGTGCTGCAATGATTAGATAAATAATAAAGCAGAAGAGATACCAATGTGGCAGAGGGTATAAACTCAATTAAAAAATGATGTTTGATTCAGAATGTCAGATATCTAGAAAGAGATAGCAAGCTTTCAACCCCATCATGAACTATCTTGGGAGAAAATAAAATGCTATTTGTCTTTGTTTATAGCTCTTTTCAGGAATTATAAAAAGCTGTAACAATCTAATCTCACTTTGTTCCACCATCTTCATCTGTTTCTTGATAGCATTTGTAATGCAGAATTTTATTATCTTTCAGTCACTTTGTAACTGCAATAAATTCAAAAACCATACAACTCACCTATATTAATTTCACCAATATATTTTTGCTTAAAAAAGGAAAAAGAAAAGCAGTTTATTTTCCATCGCTTTGATGAAGAATATTTTAAAATATGCAAAAGATATCTTTGAAGTGTTCATGGTGGCTTTATTGTTGATTTCAATGTTTAAAAAGATTTAATTTGTTGTTGTTGTTTAATTTGATCTATGCATGGCTATTTGTTGGATTCCAGGCTTGATTTATTAGTTTAAGATTAAATTTTTAGATTGTAGATGCCACAGAACAAAATACTTGCCTCTGTCCATTGGGTAAAATTTGGATCTTATTTAAAAACTTCTGTTTTCTCAGAAGTCATGATCTGAGCTGCACTTGGCTATGTTGAGTGAATATTCATATTTTCTCATTCAAGATATAATTAATTCGATGTAGGTGTTGTCTACCCTGTGATGTCATTGCTTACATTATTAGATGTATTGTTAAAAAGATTGAATTTGCATGACATTTGTTTGTCTTTGTTTGTCATCCTATTGGTTTGTCTTTGTTTGTCATCTTATTATTCAAGAATATTCAAATTTCAACATTCCAGTATCCTATTGGTAAGACAAGTTTTGGGAAAGTTTATCATGAAAAAATACTGCAAGTTACTTGTTCAGTCTCCTCCACATGTGTGATTTGGATTATTAATATTGATTGATTTGCCTGGGACTTATTCTTTGGGAGGTTATATTTGACCACTGACTTTGATGCCCTTTTGCTTATAATGATAACTCTACCTTTTCCTTTGTGACTTTCATAAGTTTTGATATATCTCTGAATATCAAATGACATGTCTGGTTTCACTCCATTAAAATTTCCTGATGCCCATATATTCTCCCTTGATATTTCTGATTTAACAGATTTTACTTGTGACTACATCTACAGCTCAGACAAGATCCTGAAAAAAATTACAATTACAATTTAAAGAAATAAAATCAGACTAACAAACTTGAACAATAGCAATATTCCTATGAATATGTGTTGAATGTAACAAATAGGCTTGATTGCATCTGGTGCAGTGCCTGAATAACTTAAGTTTGTAAAATTCTTTGAAGAGTAAGAAAATAAAAAATATCCCCAAATGCAAAAAAAAAAACAAAAAAAACAAAAAAAAACCCAAGTTAATGGAGGAAAAACAAATTTTCTGCTGATATTTTGAAATTGCCTTTCATTTACCAGCTACAAAAAGCTGGTAAATGAAAGGCAATGCAGAGTCCATTAGAATTGTGTGGTTGATAAATTCATTTTTTTTAAAAAAAGAAAAACTATCCTAGCACATACTAAACCAAATAAATTCTTCCCCTATTTTTTGCAAATATTCATAATTTCTATATAGTTTCATATATCAGAATTTCTCTGGTTCTGGCATCATGATCAGTGGTGCGTTGCTACCGGTTCGCCCTGAATCGGGCAAAATGGTAGCGGTGGTGGTGGGAGGCTCCGCCTACCAGCCCAGACACTTCTGCACATTTCATGCCCACGAGCAAACCGGTAGCGATGGGTTTTGAAACCCGCCCCTGATCATGATCCTTTCTTCATGGACCAATCAAATTTAGTCTGTTTCTCCTCCTCTGGGCTGTTCATTTCCAGTTTGTCAGTTGGAAGATTTTTCAGCTTTCCACACTGCAGATTAGCTGAGCTACCAACAAATACTTAGGAATTTTTCACAGTCCATGCATTTTTCCTTTTATTGCTTGTTCGTTCATGAATGGCCTTTCTGCCAGCAAACAGTTTGCTGATTGTAAATGTTCTTCCATTTTTCTTTTCCTTTCTCCTTCTTCTACATGGCCATACCTCAATGCTGTGCATTCTCAATCTCTACTCAATCTCTTTTTGAGTTTAACCACCCCAAACCATAGGAATTTTAGGATTTGGGATGGTTAAACTTTAACTTGGATATCAAGATTTTGGAAGAGCTTCTCATTACTTCCCACAAGTTCTATTTATCTACCATAGAGATTCTATATCTTGCATCATGCAATTTAGTTTTAAAATGTAAACTTCTATGCTCTGCACCAGTGAATTTCATGTGGAGTACATAATGCAAATGAAAAGCCTGGTGGGCATTGAAAAAAGCTGAAGATAATTAAAAAGACTGACAGAAGGTTAGATGAATAGATATAGTACTACTGATGACACAAACATACACAAACTTTTTTTTTAAAAAAGTAATCACTAACAATCCTGACCAAGTTATTTACATTAGATCACAAGGTGTTGAAGGAAACTGAAAAACTGTAATAATGTTTCCTCTCTAACCTATTAAGATCATGCAGAATTCAGTCATGAATGCGCCCCCGGACTTCTCTCCAGATGTGAGTTCAGAGGAGGAGGAGTGAATTTGAATCTGCAGAGAAAGTGTGGAGCCCAGTAGTGGTCAGGATTGGGGCTCAGAGGATGCTAGCCTGATGGAGCAGCTTCAGCTGGTTGATCAGACAAGAGACATACTGAGGCTGAGAGAGGTGAGCCACAGCTGCAGCAAGTTGTCCAGGAGGCTCCAGGTGATGGCAGGGAGCAGTTGCTGCCAATTAGCAATGAAGTGCTGGTGGAATCCACACCTCCTCCTGCTCCAAGGACACCTAGAGCAGAGAAGAGCCTGGCACAACACCAGTCAGATAGACTATTCATGAGGAGGAAATCATGAAGGACTACTGGCATTGCTTACTTAACCCCATCCAGAAGACTTGAATGTTGCTGGACCATTGTATGCTTGTGTTGTGTATTCTGGTCTTTTTAATTGTGGACTACTTTCCTGAACTTTGTATGTGCCCTTCGGACTTGGTTTCCCAATCATTCTTGCTATACTGAGCTTGGAATCTGGACCAGCACAACAAGGGTACTTTTTAAGGACCTGTTTGGTTTGAATAAACACCTGTAAAACTCTTGCTATATTTGTGTGGGGAGCGGGGCAGCACATTTTGTTTCTATCGTCCGATTGATGATTTATGTGCCACCAAGTCATTTTCAACTTCTAGCAGCCACAAAAATATATTTTCTCCATGACATTATGTCCCTAATGTAGCCTTCGAAGTCTTCCAGCATCACGCTTATTGCCATGTAATTGAATTCATCTATCTTGCTGCTGGTCATCCTCTTCTTTTTTTTCTTCTACATTCCCCACTATTAGAACCTTTTCCGGAGAATTAGATCTTACATAATGTGTCCAAAGTAGGATAATTTGAACTTGTTATATCTTCTAAAATATTAATTATACCATAAAGAATCCATTTTCTCAGTTCAAGGTGAGATGGGTATTACTGGGTGACAATCTGAGTGAACTAATATCTATTGGTCATAAAGAGTAAGAATTAACTAGACACTTTTCTGAGTTTAGGTGGATCCTACTGAGATCTTTTCAGTGGAGAGACCCAAAGTATGCAACTTTTTCTCTAGACATTTACACCTGGTGTTCTTTTTGCTGCTTTTAGCCATCAGTAAAAATTCTCGAGTTCTCCTGCATCTTTGGTGGTTGTTTATTGTTTAATATCCTTTTAATTGCTTTTGTTTTAATTTGTTATTTTAACTTGCATTGCTGCCTAGTTTTATTGGGGAACCTACCCACTCATAAGCACACATGTGTGTGCGTACACACACATATAATATTTCAAGTCTTTTTATTAGTGTTTTTGATCTATTATTTATTCCTAGGGATTACACATAATATGACAGAATAAAAGTTTTAAAGAAATATATTGATACTAGTTCAGGAGTTCATAATTTTCTTTGTTCTATGTTTTATTCGTGAATTTCTTCATTTTTCAAACATATCTGCTCTTTTAAGGCAACGTTCTAAAAAATGCAGAATGTGCAGAATGTGGCTGCTTGTCTGATTTTTGTCTTCCTTCCTTCCTTCCTTCCTTCCTTCCTTCCTTCCTTCCTTCCTTCCTTTCTTTTTTTTTTATAGGTAGGCAGGTAGAAGAAATAAATTATTTGTTTTAAAAACAAATTTTGTGCAACATGGGGAAATAAATGTCCCATGCATAGCTGCATCAATTAAATAGGAGTCTGTATGTTTACATTAGCATAAATCAGAAGAGCAATATATTTTACACTTATTTCACTTTAGCTGCAAGGGGTGTATTATAATTAAGCAATGCAATTACAAAAGTAAAACAGCATAGAAATCAAAACAGATGCTGCAGAGAAAACAATTTAACATTTCTTCTGATTTTTCTGATCAACAGGCACAAACTTTTTTTTATTGTACAGGCCAAAATCAGAATATTGAGTTTTTTCCATGCCCTGGAATGAGAGGTTATATAACTGATAATATATATATAAGAGTGAGCAGTTTTTTTGGCATCATGGGATTCAGCATTAAGCAGAAAGGTCTGAAAAGTATCCACGATAATTTTTGGATTTGGTTGGATGCCCTGACATCACTCTTGCCACTGGGACCTCTTATAAGGCAGAATGCTAAATTGTGGAAGTAATATTAAACAGGTTCAATTGAACTTGTTTACTGGCTTTTTTCCATATTTTTTCCCACTGAACATGTAAAAATCTGATAGATAAGTATGAAAAACAAATGTATGAAAACTTTAGGAAAAGCACTACTTATGTGTGCATCTACATTCTGCAATTCAGTTTTCCTTTATTCAGAGGAAATAAATGGTAGTATAGGACTCACTACAATTTCTATAGAAGTGCCTGCTGGGAATTAAGACCAACTTGTCACTGCGTTTTTTATTTACAAGCTCAGCTCTCATTTCTGGACAATCAGACTATCCGTAGCTTGCCAAGAATTCTTATCAGTAAGCTAAACTGCGCATGTCCTCCACCCACATTCCTTCTTCACACCTTTTCTTTCTTCTCCTGCCAAGAGGTCCGGCTGGTCCAGCAGGAATGTTATAAAAATGTAACTATTAGATTAGTGAGATGTTTTATTTTCTTTATAACAAATAAATGAGTTTTCTTAGAAGATATATCTTCCGGTTTGTTTTCTTAAAGTATGCTGGCAAGGAAAGGTCTCGATCCACCCCTCTTAATCAAGGTGTGATTATCCCAAAGGCAGAATAGGATTAATCAGCGCCCTGACACAACTATCCATATCTCTATAACCCTTCATATTTTGGAGGGTGAAATTACAATAACAGAATAACAAAGTTGGGTTTAGGTTTACTATCCTCAGTTCAATGCAGAAATTCATATTAAAACATCCATAACAGATTGTTGACCAGCTGTTGCTTGAATGCATTCATTGCTAAAAGTCCACTTTTCCTTGAGGTAATTGATTTTAGTGTTCAATTGCTCTTACAGTTAGAACATTTGATTGGAATCTGCTTTCCTATCATTTGAAACCATTATTTGGTGTCCCGTTTCAGTAGAATCCTTCTCTACTTGTGCAGGCCTCTGAGTGATTCAGGTATCTGTATCATTAGAAATATGGAGAAGGTAAGTTTAGCTGGTTCAGCCTACTTCTCTGCCTGCTCCTTGAAACGTAAAATTCTGATAACTTAGTTGGAAAAATGGCTCCATAGAATTTTAGTCAACACATATATTCAGGGACCACATTTCAGAGATGTGTCATTGCCTTTACTTTCTCCATAAGAAAGATGACCAAGTGGGGTTTAAATGATCACAGTTCTATTCATTTTAACTTTATAATGCCTTCTCAGGCAATGAAAATGCTCAGTCAACCAAAAGAAAGGAAGACATTCACATTTTTTCCCCTTCTGTATAGATCACTTTTATGGGATTAATAAAATAGTGTTTTCAAAAGTTTGAAAAAGATGTCTCTTCCCAGGACCCCTTGGAACAACTCCGGAACTGAAAACCTGCAGTGATTTATCTAACCTGGCAAGATTCTCTATTTCTCCTTGAAATGAAATGATGGTGATTATTATTTTTTTTTAATAAAGCCAAGGTGCTATTTTTCAGTTGAGGTGGGAATACAAACAATTTTTTCCCCTCATTACCATTATCAAACTCTGGTGAGATCATGGACCTGTATTCAGACTCCTTTCTCCCACTATCTCTATTCTTGGACATTATTATTCATCTGAGGAAGAGAAAGAAGAGGATATATGTGGGAATACATAATACTGAAGGCAGATTCCATTCCAAACAGCCAGATGCTAAAAAATAAATTGTGGCATAATTTTATCATATCTCTCTCCCCTCCCTCCTCTATCTATCTATCTATCTATCTATCTATCTATCTATCTATCTATCTACCTCCTACCTACCTACCTACCTACCTACCTACCAGTGGTGAAATCCAATTTTTTTTACTACCAGTTCCGTGGGCGTGGCTTGATGGCCGTGGTGTGTTGTGGCTTGGTGGGTGTGGCTTGGTGGGAGTGGCAGGGGAAGGATACTGCAAAATCCCTATTCCCTCCCCACTCTGGGGCCAGCCAGAGGTGGTATTTGCCGGTTCTCTGAATTACTCAAGATTTCCGCTACTGGTTCTCCGAACTGCTCAAAATTTCTGCTACCGGTTGTCCTTCTCCTTCTCCTTCTCCTTCTCCTTCTCCTTCTCCTTCTCCTTCTCCTTCTCCTTCTCCTTCTCCTTCTCCTTCTCCTTCTCCTTCTCCTCCTCCTTCTTCTTCATCATCATCATCTGTTTTTTAAAAAGAGAATCACCCATCTACTTCAAAGGGGACTCTGGATAGTGTACAAATTAAAAAAAAATATTAAAAGATAAAAAGAGTATACAAAATTTATAATTTTAAAAGGTAGGGATGCATTAAAAAATAATATTCAAAGTTAATTTAAGATGAAGGGAGAATTTTCAGGATTGTGTGGTCTTTCTGCTAGCTCCAAGCCAGAGTACAGGGATACATTTTTACATCTTCCAGGGATCCTGGAAGATCAGGAGAATGGGTGTCCACCTCATCTCTAGGGAGACGGAAATGTTTGACAGGGCAGGGACAATAGCTAATAAGGCTCTTTTCCCAAATCCTTCCAGTCAGAATTCTTTAACTAATGGGGTCTGCATCATGCCATCCCTGCCTGATTGAGTGTGATGGGCTCCGATAATGATAGGGAGATGATTCTGTAGGTAACCTAGCCCTATACCATAGGGCTAGGTTATCTACATAACCTACATAAAGATCCTGATATCTTTATGGATCTCATAATATTGGTTATTCACCATTGGCATTCAGCTTGGACTTTCCACTGCACTGTGACTATACCTTGATCTTGTTTTGCATACTGATCTTGAATGCTGTTTGACTTCTCAGTGAACTCCACAAATTGAAAATGATGGTTTTCATAAAAATTGTCTAAGACTTGCCTCTTGCACTATATTTACTGAAAAATCTACCCCTGTTAAATAAGATTAACATTATTTTGCATTAAATCCTTAACCTTAATCCATGTTAGACGAAACTATAATAAAATAGATATTGATGTTACTATGAATTATATTGAATGAATGGCATGTAAACTCATATCTCTATAAGTTAAACTGGCTTATGATTTCATGATATCATTGCACACAAACCAAACCAACTTTAACCTACTATGCTTTATGAATGCAGTGCCTATGGTTATCTTATGTATTAATATGCCATAAAAGCCCAGAAAACTGGATTAAATAGAATGATTGATATTTCCAGATTGAGATTTTCCAAATAGTTATCAATAAATAATTATCAATAAATCTACTTTTTTGGAGGTTTAGGGGTTTTGAGCTACCTAATGGGACATAGTATTGTATACTTCAAGAAGAGAAGTCTTACAATATACCGTATTTTTCGGAGTATAAGATGCAGCTTAGTTTTTGGGGAGGAAAATAGGAAAAAAAACCCTGTCTACCAATATTCATCAGGCTAGTGTCCTTAGTCTGGTCAGCTTCAGCACATTAGTTTGCTGGTTTTGAGCATGTGTGCGTGTTTTTTATCCCCTGCTTAAATAAAAAACAGCTTCTAAAGCACAGTTGATCTTTGGTGAGAGAAGCAATGAGAAAAGCAGGCGAAGCTCAGAAGATCGCTTCACGCATTAGTGCCTCATTAGGGCTGAAAAAAAAAAAGCTTCTAAAGCACAGCTGAGAGGGAGCAGCAATGAGAAAAGCATGGAAGATCACTTCACTAGCTAGCGCCTCATTAGGGCTGAAAAACAGCTTTTAAAGCACAGCTGATTGTCGGAGGGAGCAGCACTGAGAAAAGCAGACAAAGTGCAGAAGATCGCTTCACTCGCTAGCGCTTTGTTAGGGCTGGAAAAAAAGCTTTGGAAAAGCTACATTCAGAGTATAAGATGCACCCAAATTTTCAGTCTCTTTTGAGGGGGGGGAAGTGTGTATTATATTCCAAAAAATATGCGTAAGGTATAAGGTTGTAGTCTCATATTGGATTTTCACAAGGAGAGAATTTTTTTTGAAAAAGAAGACTTGATTTCAGCACAGAATTAACTGAGACTCCCAAATGATCAGCAAGCTTTCTTTTTGTTGAAATTGCTCATCCCCTAATATGTTTACCTTGAAAATGTACAGTTGGTGCTTGACTTAAGAACAAAATTAAAACCAAAATTTCCCCTGTTAAGCAAGGCAGTTGATCTTTTTGCCATGTTTTTTGAATGAATCACTACAATTGTTGAGTTAATCATTGAGTCATCAAGTGAATCTGTCTTGCCCCGTTGACTGCTTGTCAGAAGCTGGCTATGAAGGTAGCAAATGGTGATCACATGACCATGGGGTGCTGCAACCATCATAAATATATGATGGTTACTAAACTCCTGAAATTTGATCATGAGATTGTTGGGATGCTGCAACAGTCATTAGTGCAAGGATTGGTTGTAAGTGATTCCCCCCTCCCCCCCCCGCAGTGCATTGTAACTTCAAACAGTGGCTTACTGAATGGTTGTAAGTCAAGAACAACAACTACAACAAAAAATGGAAAATAGCCTGGGGGTTTGTCACTACCTCTAGACTTGGAATTAAGTTTTTTTCAGTTTTGCTTTCACAGAATGAAGACAATAGGCCTATGAAAACAGGATGCAACTTGCTTCAGTGTTTTATTTCTATCTCCGAATGTGATGCAATCTACTTCAAACTTATATTTTTTTTGAAAAGTTTTTATTTTTATATTTCATAAGCACATTTAAATGTACAGTTTTTTATCCATTGTTAATCATTCCTCTTATCTTTTAACTATTTTTAATTATTATTTATTAATTGTTCGGGGCTGCTCTTTTACCATTTCCCCTCTTTTATTTTACCACAACTTTTCTTCTTCTTCTTCCCTTCTCTTCCTTCTTTTGACCCTTTCTTCATTCCTCCTCTCCTTCCCTTTCCTACTTCCCCTTCCCTTCCCCCACAACTCTCTTCTTCTTCCTTTTCTAAAAATGTTAGTATTTTTTAACGTCAGCAAAATTCTGGCTGGGGAATTCTGGGAGTTGAAGTCCACATATCTCAAAGTTTCTGAGGTTGATAAACATTGACTCAGAATATGAAAAATGATTTACCTCAATAAGCCACTTTAATTTGAGACAAATACTTTCTGCCCATGTGCACCACATGCACCAAAGATCACGAAGGAAGATGAAACACAGTGGTACAATTGCTCTGTCTGTATTATTGCTTTTAGAAAAAGGGACCTGATCTATTTGCTGATGACTAATATGCTAACTATTTTTTTAATAATTCCGTAACATGAAAAAGTAAGAAAAAAACATTGTTTTAATCAACAAAATAAAAATTAAGTTATCTTAGTTAATAATTCCTAAATAGGTTTGCTCAGTAGAAAGAGTAAAACTCCCAGCTATAGTGTATGATGTTTTGAGCATTCATTTCTCAAAACCTGATATATTCATCAGATGCAGATATATCCAAATATCCAAATTCATGGGCTATGCCTCGAATTCTCAAATATGTGAGTACCTGACCTTTTTTGAACATATTCATTAATTCTATTTTTTATTGAATATCACTCTCAAAACAACTTATTTGCTGTTGCCAGGAATTCATTATTTGGGTATTGGTCTGTTTATAATAACATAAATATCAAATGGTAAGAAGCCATGACTCTGATGAGAGGTCCACAGGTGACGGAAATTGTAAATGGCTTTAGAAAACCATCCTATGATTTTTGTAGCAAACAATACCTTTCTAATAGATGTTAATGCGTAGTGCTGACAGGTGTAATTCAAAAGCTGAAGGATGGTAATTAGTCTATTTGGCAAGTGAGGAACTAGAAAATTGGCACAGTTTAAATGGAGAACATCAAAATATGAATGAGATTTCCAGGATTGTACAAAGCTAAAACTATTGTGTGTATTTAAATAAATATTTTTTTAAAAAATAGAATAGCTCTTCAGTTTCAGGACAAAATTATTCCAATGACAAAAGTAAATACTGGGGCAATCTGGTAACGGAGGGTCAAACAGAAACATGTCCAGTTTATTTTATCAGCTTGGCTGACAGTTTAGTCATTATGAAACCTGGATCAAAATACATTACTGTGATGGCTCTGACTAATTTATCCCATAGGCATTATGGGGAAGACAACAATAATGATAAACCCAAGTTGCCCTTGCAGGAAAATGAAGAGTAACATTGAAGACAGGCAACAATTATCCCTGGAAATAGGAGAAAGCCTGTTTCTAAAGAATCTTAAATGCAATCAAGCTACTGAAATCTCTAAAGTGGTGTTAAGGTCTACTTCTTAAATGGCTTGCTAAAGCTGTCAAAGCAACATATAGTGGAAAGTCACATATCATACATTGTCTTTCCTTTAGGAAGCATAAGGTGGTGCCATATCTAAGAGAATATATACATCTCATATATAAACATACATACATACATACATACATACATGTTTTCTATCGAAGCAACCTGGTCTACCCAAATATGGGAGGGAGCATACTGCTTCCTTTTCGCCTTTCAGCTCCAATCCAGGAGCCCTCAAGCAGTCACTTTCACAACAAACTATTTTGTGTTAAATTTATATTTACTGACAAAGAAAATAAAGGGAGACTAGTATATATCTATTTCAAGCTATTTAGCTCTCATCAGCTAGCCATACCCTTCTGGGATTCAAACCTGGGCTTGCTTGCATATTAGGCAGATGCATTAACCTCTAAGCCACAGGTACTCCTTGGTTTGTCAGCTTGTACCAGGGAAGATTAAATGGGTTTTATTTACATACATACATACATACATACATACATACATACATACATACATACATACATACATTTCTATATCATTATATATCTATATCTATATCTATCTATCTATCTATCTATCTATCTATCTATCTATCTATCTATCCCATTTCAGAAAAATGGATGCCCCATCTCTTCTTAGAAACCTCCAGTGTTGGAATACCCAGAATTTCTGTAGACAAGTTGTTCCATTGATTAATTGTTCTAATTGTCAGAGAATTTCTCCTTAGTTCTAGTTTGGTTCTTTCCTTACTTAGTTTATTCATTAATAAATAAATTAATTGATTGATTTTAATTAATTTGATTAATTTATTTATTAAACGTTTAATTAAGGAATCAAAATTAAAATATCTGATTAGTATTAAGTAACTTTGGGCTTACCCCACCATATGATTTAATTATTATCTTGTATTGTTTTATGCTTTTATGTTTTTTATATTGTTCTTTGTTTTAACATGCTGTGAGTTGGGTGACATATACAATTAATATATTAATGTTGATCACATAGTCAACCAGATGTTTAGAACTGAAGAAGCTTCTTGGATAAGAAGCAAAATATCTTCAAAGAAAAGCCAGAAAGTCCAGTTGTCTCTTGAAGCACCTTTGGGTTTATTTCATTTATTTTAAAAAGGAATCTCAACAAAATTCAATTCACTTTTGAAAAAAAAAATGTCAAAGCAAATTATGCAACTTAATATATTATGGTTGGTCATATAGTCAGCCAGATGTTTAGCCTGGATTTGGCATTTTTAGCCATGTATCAAGTTCATATGGAGGCCATGGTGAATTTGCCATATTATCTTTTTTCTTGTGGAATAAAATGAGAAAGACAAAGAAATTAGGTTCTTGGAGACAGATTATTAGACCATGAAGAGTAATGTTTATCTAGAATCTACCTTGAATAGATGACACTGCTAAATGCCTTTTATTTTCTTAATATAATTTGAACAACTTTTTTTCCACTTTTTATTTTTTAACTGCCATTACCTCATGGTTATACATCTACCTCATGGCTATATAGCAGTGTGCCAATATTTAAGGGGCTGCCACAAAGAAGAGGTGTTTCCAAAGCAAGGGAAGAAAAACGGGTGGAAACTAATCAAGGAGAAAATGAAGCTAGAACTAAGGAGAAATTTCCTAACAGTGAGACCAATTAACCAGAGGAACAGCTTGCCTTCAGAAGTTGTGGGTGCTCCATCATTGAAGCTTTTAAGAAACTGGACAGCCATTTGTCTGGAATGGTATAGAGTGTCCTGCTTAAACCAGGGATTGGATTAGAAAACCCCCAAGTTCTCTTCCAGCTCTGTTTGTCTGTTAATATTAAAGAGAACTTCAGAAGAAAGAATATATAACATGAGGATTTATCGTACAGCAAAGGAAAAGAGGTTAAATAGCAAGCTACCCGAGTTAAAAAGCAAGCTACCATTTTTACTAAAAATGGTTGTTTCGATGTTATAGTGGACCGTGACATACATCAGCTGAATCATCTGCAATGTTCAACTGGAGCTCTTCAGAAGGAAAGGAGTAATGAAGAAAAAGGCTACCTCACAAGAGTTTTGTGTAGAAAGAGAATTGTACAAAAGAGAAATTCATATGAATAAAACAATTACTTCAATCTAGTGGTGTGCAGCACCTGCACAGTATATTTGGAAAATATAATTTGTTTACTTGCATGAGACTATTCAGGTGTGACCTGTTTGAATATTTAAAGCTGTCTCTCAGACATAATGGAATAACTGAAAAAAAATCACTGAAAAATTATTTGTAACTCAACTTCTTTATTGCTAGAAATATTATACTCTTTTCTTTGGTTTACCTTCAAAATATAGTTTACCTATCCAAATTTGCCTGTCTAAAGGAAGGAATATTAGAAAACAAACAAGACAACAAAACTTTATGCCCTTCTAGATTCACAAGAGTCAAGTATTCTAGGCTTATACACCTACAGTATTATTTGACTTAAGGCACTTTAGGGTAGATCCATCTTAATGTCACTGTGTAACATTTACAATTTGAGAATTAACATACCGCATATTTCTTTTAGAAATGCTTTCTCTATAGAAGAACCCAGTGGTGAAATCTAAATTTTTTACTACAGTTTCTGTTGTCATGGCTTGGTGGGTGTGGTGTGGCTTGGTGGGCGTGGCTTGGTGGGCATGGCGGGGAAGGATACTATGTTATGTATAAATTTTTCATCAGGTTCGCCTGATTCGCCAGTTGCGTCCCTTTCTGGATCGGGACTCATTACGCACGGTCACTCATGCCCTCGTCACCTCCCGCCTGGACTATTGTAATGCTCTCTACATGGGGCTCCCCTTGAGGAGCACCCGGAGGCTCCAACTGGCGCAGAGTGCGGCCACGCGGGTGGTAATGGGAGCGACATGGCACTCCCATGTGACACCTCTCCTGCGCGAGCTGCACTGGCTCCCGGTGGTCTTCCGGGTGCGCTTCAAGGTTTTGGTTACCACCTTTAAAGCGCTCCATGGCTTAGGACCTGGTTATCTACGGGACCGCCTACTACCACCAATAGCCTCCCACCGGCCAGTACGCTCTCATAGAGAGGGACTCCTCCGGGTGCCGTCATCCAAACAATGTCGGCTGGCGACCCCTAGGGGGAGAGCCTTCTCTGTGGGGGCACCTACCATCTGGAATGGGCTCCCCCCAGAGATACGGAGGATCCCGGATCTGCGCACCTTCTGTCGCGCTGTGAAGACCTTTTTATTCCATCAGGCGGGCTTGGCCTAATCTCTTCCCTTTTTAAATATGTAAATTTTAATCTGTTTTTAAATTATTGGGGTGTTTTAATTTGTCTGGGCCAAAATGATTTAATTTGATTTTATCTGGTTTTTAAATTTTTTGTATCTATGTTATTTTATTGTTTGGCTGTTCACCGCCCTGAGTCCTTCGGGAGTAGGGCGGTATACAAATCAAATAAAACAATAAAACAAACAATAAAACAATGTATAAATGCCCACCGTTGTCCATCCCAGGCATGATAAAGGTTAACACCACATCCACCTAGGTCCTCCCCTGACCCCTCCTTACCTCAGCTCCACCTCCCAGGTATTTAAGACGTGGTCCAGAGATCCAGAGGTCACTTCCAGCCACACACCTGTAATTGAAACTTTAATCAATAAAGAGATTTGATTCACTGCATCTTGTGTTGGAGTTATTGGGTAAGATCCTAGAAATAAGTCACATACTACAAAATCTCCATTCCTACCCCACTCCAGGGGAAGGATACTGCAAAATATCCATTTCCTCCCCACTCCTGGGGGAAGGATATTACAAAATCTCCATTCCCACCCCACTCTGGGGTCAGCCAGAGGTGGTATTTTCCAGTTCTCCGAACTGCTCAAAATTTCCGCTACCAGTTCTCCAGAACCTGTCAGAACCCGCTGGATTTTACCCCTGGAAGAACCCAACAGTAACATGTAAGGTATGTTTGCACTTAGGACTTTTTAAAAGTGTAAATAGCTTTTGCTGGAAGAAGGATTGCAGCATGTAGGAAGTGAGAAATTATTCTTCTCTTTGTCCTTGAATCCTTTCTTAGTGATTGCTATTTACATTAGGAAATAAATGAGTTTATAAAACTTTTTCTATCAGTGCAAATGGCTTCAGCTATTGAGGAAAAATTTGCTCAGGATCAGAGCATAGAAGGAAGATTAAGCTACCCATCCAATGTGCTGTGATCCTTATAAGGTTGACTTCTTCCCAGCATGTGGAATTTGTGCTTAAAAGCAATGGACTATGATTATAGAGAACATTACTAATGCAAATGTGTGTTTTACTTGATCAGTAACTAGTTCATTTGCCTTTGTGAACCTCAAGAAACTTCTGGACCAAGACTAACAATAACAAGATGAAGAAATACTGCTTTGTAGCTCCAATGTATTTATTGTAAGCTATCCAGAGGCACTTACAGTAGGTGAGATATGTCTTTGGAGATTCTCAGTCATCCAGGTCATCCAAGAAGTGTAGGTGAGAAGCAAAACTTTTTCAAAGAAAAACAAGAAAGTCCAGTTGCCTCTTGAAAAAGCACCTTTGGGAAAACCATGATCTGGATGACTGAGAAGATACGCAGTATAAAAATGTAATGATAGATAGATAGATAGATAGATAGATAGATAGATAGATAGATAGATAGATAGTATATAGAATGAAGGAGTGGGATAGAGAAGCTTCTATTTCAGATTGTTGGGGAATTTTGGAAGCTAAAATCTGCAGACAGAAGGTTTTCAAATGAAGAAAGCTATAGTTTTTCCCTGTTCCTTCCATTGGTATAGATTCCCTTATATACGTGATGGCTGTATCTTCAGAATAAATCAACAAATCATCCAATGAACCAACATAAGTTTTGTCCGACACATGAAAAATATTTTGTTCGTTTCTTCCCTCCTTAAAGTGGTTGACTAAAGCTAGTTATTCCAGTCCACATTCCAAGCAAAAAGTTAAAAAAAAATCAACCATGTATGCCTACCTTGTCATAAGCATCAGATCTCACAATCAGTTGTACACATTTGGTGGGGGTCTTCAAAGACATTTTTCACTCTGGCAATGAGATTAGTATAATTTTCCATATGTAGATACTTCTGTTGCTCATTTCGGAGCTCTTCGGTTATAAAGACCAATTATACATTCTATTCAGGAGGAGCTTGTGCACCATTTTCCTTAAACTACTCATCTCAAAATGATATGGAATACTATTGAATAATGAAACATGTAAATGTCTTGGACTTTCCATCTTATTTATTAGGCAAGGAATGGGATGATAATAGAACAAGAGTTGAAGTTGCCAGTCAGACAGTGGATTCCATTTCCTGAGCTACGATGGAAGATGATGGAAGCTGAATATCATCCATCTTTTACGGTTCATCATCTGATTTAAATACTATATCAGCTGTTACTGATGCCATGACAGAACAACTAATACAAGAGCAAGGTAAAATCTTTGAAAATAACTTTTGAGGATATTATTTGTATTTACTAAATATGGTTTGATGTTTCTTGAACAGAGGTGTATCTATGCCACTAGGTGGGAAAAACAGATTTGACATCAATGGCCAAAGTAACTTGGGAAACAAACATTAACTAAATCTGCTTTGCAAATCTCAAAGAAGCCTTTGGATTAAACTCTAAATCATTATGTGGAACCCTTCCCTCCTTTATTAATTATTTGCTTTGCCTGCACAGGATGCTGTTTTTCAGCTAGTTGACTTAAATCTATCTATATCAATATCCCTACTTATCTAAAGCTTTTAAAATTAGGCTGAAATCTAAAAATTGAAATATAAAATATGTCATGCTTTAAAAGCCAGATTTTCAAACTTGTTTATGAAATGGCCTCAGGCATTAGAATTTTGGTAATTATTTATGCTTATTCACAGTTGTATTTTTGCCCTGCATCAAATAGCATTGTTAATTCCTTGATTGGAGGAGGAAAACAGTGATTTCTTTTGATCAGTTCGGGTCTCTGAACAAAAGTTTTCCCCAACTATAATAATTTTATGTACTTATCCTGTTTTCCCCAAAATAAGGCATCCCCTGATAATAAGCCCAATTGGGGTTTTGAGCGCATGGCAATAAGGCCAAGCACTTATTTCAGGGTTAAAAAAATATATGTAACACAGGGTCTTATTTTCAGGGTAACACGGTAATGTATCTTTTAAAAATGGCAGAAGACAAATTGATAGAACAATTTTTTATACAAAAATTAAAAGATATAAGAATCTAAATCAGAATAGCAATCAGTGCAATAAATCATGACCTATATTTTCTTTTCTCTCTAATAACTTTTGTTCATTTAGAATTTTAATTTCTAAAGCCACACACTCACCAATGACTTTGACTGTTTTACAGATTTAAAATAGTTAATAGTGATAAAGAACAATAAAAGTAACACAATAAGAACAATCTGATAATAACAGAAAGATATTCAGTTAATGGACTATATTTTCATGACAGATTCACACATCTACTTGATTTAATGTCTGTGAGAAGAGACAGTTTATCCAATTGGACTATTTAATCATGTGCTCTAAGTACATTTGAATATATCTGAAGCAACGTCATTTCTGGATACTTGCTTTTAACCCCTTGGAATAATATTATTCAATTGTCTTCCTTTTTTTCTTTTTCCTTCCTTGCTCCCTTCCCATATTTCCTTTTTCTTTGTCTTTTCTCTTTCCCTTTCTCTTTTCCTGTCCTTTCTTCCATGCTCAAATGCAAAAGGGGAAACATTTCTCCTTTTGTTTTGTTTTTAGTTGTTTTCATAGACCTCTGCCAACGAAAATGGAGCTGGGGCGGGCTGCACACACCCCACCCCATTCCCCATTTTCAGCTATGATGGCCTCCTGCAACCCTCTGCCAGCAAAAACATTTTCTTTGGCCAAGGCACCGCAGGACAGTTCTTTGCTGTTTCCAGGCTGGCCCCGCCTGGAATCCTCATTTAAATTTTCTACAGATGTTGCAATACCCAGTTGATGGAAGGTATGATAAAATAACTTCTCTTTTAACATTTAAAAATACCCAGACATTTAAAATGTATATTGGATGTGCTATATTGATAACTGGAGTAAATATCAATTCTGGTACTAAAATCAATTCCATAAATGACAATATCACTTATTAAGCTTGTATCAAGTTCATGTTTTTAAACTTGTTTGCATTCATAACTGTTCATACTTCCTTTCCTTCATTGATTTTCCCCTTGTTTTCCTAATTATTTTATTTTAGCATGGATGTACAATCTATGAGATCTAGATCAGTGAGGGTTACTACCGGTTCACCCCAGATTGGGTGAACTGGTAGTGGCAGTGGCAGGAGGCTCCATCCACCCGCCCAGATGCTTCTGCGCATGTGCAGAAGTTTTGTGTGCGCACATGAACATTCACGAGCGCACGAGCGAACTGGTAGCAAACTAAATTGAAACTCACTATTGATCTAATTCCCTAGGTTCTTTTGGGTGGGTGTAGAAACATTATATTATTTATGTTTCATTCAAGATGAGCAAGAAAATAAAGGTAGAGCAGACTATTTCTGATAAAGGTTCTTTCTGCATGTGTTTATCCATAGAAACATTCCATTTTGTATTGATTTTCGGTATTTTTAAAAAATTAAATCTTTAACTAAATCACACATTTTAAATGATTTTTTTCCTTTCAAAACACACATCTCTGAGCATATTTTAATATATTTTTGAGCTGAAAACAGATCACACATTTTGAAGATGTGCAAAATCTGTTTTTGATCTGTGCAGAACTACACTTGGTGTGCATCTGCCACACATATTTTGTAATAAATAAACAAAACAATTCTGATCTTTACCTCATTTTTAATGGAAAAAATGGAAGAGAGTTACTGAGACTAAAGTCACTGTCCATGCACATATTGATTGTATGTATCTGTTTATGAATATATAGCTTAACACTTCAGAAATATTCTTACATGCTTACACTCCACTTTCTTCTAGGAAGTTAAAAAAATTAAAATGAGGTGTGATAGCTTGTTTAAATGTCAGCAATATTTGTTTGCTTCCAAACTGACTTAGCAGGCACTTAGCTGCTTATAGATCCACCTATTGGCACTCAAATAAATTAAGATGGGTCTTCTTGTGACTGGTAGCTGAAGTTTGGGTTGTTCATTGATAACTGTAATAAAGTTTCTGATAGATGCAGGATATTTCAGAAATTTCAGCTTGGACCCTGCTACAAGTTTTATTAGTCTGAGGTTGTTATCTCTTTCCGAGAGACAGTTGCTTATCCCAATCTATCTCATGAGCTTTGATAAGAGAATATTTTAGCAGGCTCACAAACAAAAGGTTCAAAGCGACTCTTCGGTGAGTCCCAGTTTTCATTTAGTAGATGCTAACTGCTCAAAAACTGGAGCTTAGCGGCTCATTAGGTTGAATCATTCTTTTCCCTTTTCTTTTCCCAATCTGTTCTTGGGTTTGTGTTGTAGATTATTTATGAGAGGAGTTAGACAGAATCAGATGGGGAGACTGGGAGGGATGTAGACACCCCCCCCTCAATCAGACCATCCTTTCAACTGCCCAAGAAATCTGAGAACTTTTACTTTTCTATTTCTCTTTGAAAGTTCCATTTAAGTGCCACAAATCTGTTGGAAAGTGAGGTAGAAGTAATCATTTTACTTTCAGTGGGGGGGGTTGTAGAAGGAATTCCCCAATTCTTAACTATTCAGCTGAGTTAGAGGATAATTGCAGACCAGAACTGGCTTCATGATAATTTTTCCTTTTCTCCATCTTATGTAGCTTTTAATTTCTTCTCCTCTTCTTCCTTTCTGCCTTGTCTACTGGCTTTCTGTTTTCTTTTTTCCACCAGAATACTAGCAGTTATTTGGATAATTAATATAACCTTTGGTGTTATCATATAAATAACACTTTGTCAGAGTATGAATATTCATAAATTGAAATAGATCACCAATGAATAGGCATAGCAACTAAGTCAGCCAATGAGGACCGATTGAGAGCTGAGACAGACTGGAGCCAGAGCATGTCTTAGTCTGCAGCTTCTGAGTCTGTGCAGAGAAACTGAAACCAGAGTGTGAACTAGTCTGCTCTGCTGAAATGAAACTGTTCTCTGATGTTGGTATTGTATATATATTCTTGTATATAAAGAAGTGTCTTATTTAAATCAATCCTGCTGCATCAGTCTGCCTGTGTGTGCTTTCTGGATTTAATTTTTGCAAGAAACTCTGACACACTTAATTGCAGAAGGCAGAAAGCACATAAAAGTTAACTGATTGCCATCTTCATTTCTTTTGGATTTTAATGCTAATGAAATGGTGTGACCTGTAAAATGCTCTAAAGTTGCAAAGAATGGAGTGCACAAGATAGTTATATTAAACAATGCATCAGAAGCAATTGTACTAAATTAACTAATTGTAACCAATAAATGAGGAGAAGAAAAAAATCTGAAAATAGTAATATGGATTTCCCAGCTTATTTTAAATACTTAAATGAAAAAGGAGGAAAATAAAGTGGAATTATATGGGAATAATGTTGACATTGAATTGTCATGTATGAAGAATCAGGACCACATGTTAAAGTCTAATTAAGATGATATAAACTGGCCCAAAATCACTCAATTATGTTTTTATAGTTAAAGCTGAACTTGAATTTGAGTTCCCAATTCTCCTATCTTTCCTATTATACAACACTACAGTTTAACACATACAATCCCTAGGTTGAATATTTTATGAACATCAAGAATTAGAACCCTTTTTATAAAGGGGGAAAAAATGAATAGCCTTTAATTATTTATCCTGAAATTCCAGAGCTGCATGTGATTTCCATGGTAGTTTTTTTATGACTAAATTTTGATGGCAGGTTTGCCAAATGTTTTCATGGAATTCCTAAAATAGTTTCCATGTGGTTTAAAAATAAACAATCCAATTAGAGTGTATATGTTTGGACCACTCATGTGTGAATTGAATAACCCTACCTACCATTGTCATCAGGGGTGGATTCTAAATTTTTTTACTACCGGTTCTGTAGGCGTGACTTACTTTGTGGGCGTGGCTTGATGGTCATGTGACAATTATTTAGTATTTAGCAGAGGTACTGGTCTACCAGGCTTTTAACTGCTTGCAGAGCTGTACCGATCTACCCATTTATTTTTGCAGGCACTGATCTACTAATGTATTTTTGCAGGCACCGGTCTACTCATTTGTTTTCTTTTAACACTGATCAGCTGTAGGGCGGCCCTTTGAAGCCCTGCGGCAAGAGTTTAAACAGTTTTTTTCCCTCTAGCCATCAGCTGGGACTCAAGAGGCAGCAATAGATTGGGGGTAGGGCCAAATAAAAGGTAAGAATAATGTGGGGAGTGGGGGGGCGGGGGGTGGGGTAGGGACACAACCAATTTGGTGACGTCACATCATCACCGCTACTGGCTCAGCGGAACCGGGCAGAACCGGGAGGAACCCACCACTGATTGTCATGTAAACCACTGCAGCTCATAGTCACAAAAAAGTTCTGGCTTGGTAGGTATTAAGAAATGTCAGAAATGGTGTAGGGTCTCCTGCTTGAGTGGGGGGGTTGGACTAGATGACCTACAATTCTGTTAATCTGTTAAATCTGTATTCATTTGTAGTCCAGATGCTGCAAAAAAAAAAACAAAAACCCCAAATATCTAATTTTCTATTTCAGTGTATCTAAATACATGCATGCACCTACAAATATATATTGATAAGGAATTTACTTCCATTTTGTGTTTTAAATTTACCATATATATAATCCAGGGGTGAAATGCTCCCGGTTCGGACTGGATCGGGCGATCCAGTAGCAATTGTGGCAGGTGGTTCAGAGAACCGGTAGCGATGGAGGCATGAGGCTCCGCCCACCCGCCTGGGTGTCATCACTTCCTGCTTTTAAAAGGTAAAAAAAAGGCTCTGACGATTGCGCGGCACAGCTGTGATCGTCAGAGCCTTTTTTTTACCTTTTAAAAGCATTTTTTTACAACCTATTCTCCTGAATAGGTTGGAAAACAATGCTTTAAAAAAGTTAAAAAATAAAAAGTTGTCCACGCCCACCCAGTCACATTACCCCCACATCAAGCCACGCCCACAGAACCGGTAGTAACAAATTTTACATTTTACCACTGATATAATCAACTTAAACATGATAATTTATATCCTGCTTTTTCTCTGAAAACTCAGTATGGTTTTCATACATCTCATTTCATTTCAACACTATTCTCTGACATAGGTTGGGATAACACATAGTGACTTGTCAATAGTCACTGAATTTTCTCAGAGCTCAACTGGTGGCTTATTACTCAAACTACACAAATTCTTCTCAAATTCACAAAGAAAATAGGAAGCCTAAATCATACCTCTGAAACAGAATAGGCTCCTTGAAATGTATGGTTTGTATGGTGACTGTATGATTCACTATTTCTGTCAGGTCTGAAGGCTTTCCTTCAACCTTGGTGCCTTCCAGATGTGTGGCTTTTAATTTCCCAAATTGTCAGCAATAGCCATCCTGGCTGAAAAGATATTCCACACATTTGAAGGATATCTGGTATAGAAAAATAGAATTTTCAAAGACATAGTGATTTATAATTTCTCTGTGGAACACAATATCCATGAACCATGCACTTTACCTATACCTACCGGTAAGTGATTTTCCTTGATGGTATGTCAACACTAGTTTGAATTGCCCCAAAAGTTGCAACTTGCCCATAGGAGTGTTGTACTCCATAGCAACTCTAGACTAATACTGATTAAAGCAAAGAAAAACAACTCAGATTTGAAATGAAGAGAAATTGCAGAGGAGCTTTCAGGATAAAGAACAGCTCTGCTAGCAACACCAGTCACATAATGGAGATAATACTATTAATCTGCTTCTGTAGAGGTTTGCATAGATCAACAAAAATCAGTCTCCATAATCTAATCCTCTTAAATTCATTTATGTATATAGACATTCATTTAATGAGCAGAAAATAGTTACATCCTAGTGCAGGATTAATTGTTTGTGGTGAATGGACCACATTTGTTCTCATGCTGCTACACATGACTTAAAGGCTGGTCCTAAATTAAAAAGGCAGTCATAGGCATATTAAGGGCCAGTGATGTTTCTCACAGCATTTTTATAAAGTTACTATTTATTTATTTATTTATTTATTTATTGTTTATTTATTTATTTATTTATTTATTGGTTTGATTTATATGCGCCCTTCTCCGGAGACTCAGGGTGGCTTACAATGTGTTAAGCAATAGCCTTCATACTTTTGTATATACCTGCTTAGTAGGGCTTTTGGCTACCCCTAAGCGGTGTTCTTTTTTTATACAAAGTCAGCTTATTGCCCCCACAATCCGGGTCCTCATTTTACCTACCTCAGAAGGATGGAAGGCTGAGTCAACCTTGAGCCTGGTGAATATTTGAACTCGCAGTAATTGCAGGCAGCTGGCAGCTAAGTGCTGTTTAACAGCACTTTAGTCCGCTGCGCCAACCAAGGTATTAATGTATATTAACAGGAGAATAGGTGTTGTTTGCAGCAAAATACCGTGTTTCCCCGAAAATAAGACTGGGTTTTATATTATTTTTTGCTCCAAACTACGTCTATTAGGCTTATTTTATGGTTAGGTCTTGTTTTTGGGGAAATACAGAACTAAATGCATCCATCTGGCTGACAATCTTAACTGGGGCTTATTTTGGGTTTATATTATGAGCATCCTGAAAAATCATGCTTATTTTCCGGTTGGGTCTTATTTTCAGGGAAACAGGATACTATAATGCAAACTGATTAAGTATATTTTTTTCTTTTTTGTTTACAGTTTCTTTCTGCCTATTTGCTTTTATTATTTTTTTTCTTGATTGTTGATTGTTTTAATGGTTTTGATCATTTTTAGATAGTCAGTGAATTGGGTGACTATATAACTATGATTAAATAAATCAATAAATAACATTTTACCAACTTCAACCAGATGAATTTGAAGTAATAAATACAAATGGAAGCTCATTCCCTTTTGCTTTTTTCAATGCATGCATCTAAAATGTTTCTCTGTTTATTTTCTTATTTTCTCTTTTATACTAATCATAAGCACTGGACCAAATGTATCTCTGATATTTTTTATTGACATTAACAAAATTAAATCATAATTAAACATGACCAGCATGTTTAATTTCAGACTGGAACATTAAACTATTAGAGAATGTTTAAGTTCTTAATTAGCAACATGTCACATGGGACTAAATTACACACTCTAATAATTAATGCCCAAATATTGACATATGAGGGTGATGGGAATTATATAACCAATGAAATCACTCATGCACTCTTAAAAGTTGAAATAATACAACTTGATATAATGCAAATTGTTTTTGCATTAATTAATATCTTAAATGTTTATATTCATATCCAGCATTTTCATTCATGATTATGATTCCAGATTTACTTTAATGAAGAACACGGAAGGTATTGATTTATTCTTATTTATACTACATATCCAGTGTAGGTTTTGCAATAAATTTGGGCATTGATTCATTTATTTTAGGCCTCCAATAGACGGATTTGTCCAACTTTCATTAAATATTGCCATAATATTTGAGAACTGATAAGCTACAAGCATATTGTTGTTGGATGTGTTTTCTACATTCCTTTTATTGCTTTTCTTTAAAGGGACTATATATCTTTACTCAACTGCTTCTTAGATTTCACTCACATATACAATAGCATAGAATAGCACATCAAAACTCAAACAAGCATTAATAAATAAAACAGCCCTGGAATAGCAAAAGAGCTCCCTAAGGCTAAAATTTATATATCATTCTGACAACTAACAAAGTTGTACACCAACTGTGTGGTTCTTGAATACTTAAGGAGCAGCTCAAGAATTATCAAGGAAAGAACTTTCTGGAATATTTGCATTTTGAATCATGCAGATCTTAAAAATTCAATAATGCAGTATATTTGAATTTGGTTATGTTGATAATTGCCTTTGATATTTACTATTGATATATGTTCTAATAAGCGTCTTATTATTAAAACATGGAAAACTAAGATATATTTTCATTTGCCAGTTCCCACATCAAAGACAATGAATGCAAAACTACTAGCCATCCACAATGAGAAGGGATTTTGCTAAATACAGAGGCTGCCAACCCACTGATCATAGCCATGTAGCTTCCAAGCATTTTTGTGAATGTATTTGCATTTTCTACCAAAAATCAGAGATAAGATTAGTGGCTAATAATCAGTTATGAATTCTATAGCTAGCTTTTAGGCAAGACAATTTAAGAGGACATTAATGAGTTAGAATTTATCTTGAGTGAACTTTCTTATCTCTAACAAGAAAAAAAGAAAGAAAAGGGGGAAAAAAAAAGAAGAAAAGGTATCGGGAGCAAAAGTGCTCCTGAGGGCACCTTGGTGTTTTCTGAACTTAGATGTTTTTTTGCAAACATTTCATTATCCAAACTTGGTAACAGCATCAATGTGTTAGTGCTGTTACCTAGTTACCTACCTGTTACCTTGTTTGGGTAATGAAACATCTGCAAGAAAACAATGAAAGCTCAGAGCGCACCAAGGACCCTTCATTTCTGGTCTACAAATATTCTCCTTTATATGTGCTCCTGTATTCCACATTGGAACAAACACTTCTTGCTTTGAAGGTATCTTCAGCTTCAATGACTATTCAGGAGGTATGGTGGGTCAGTGGTTAGAATGTAGTATTGCAGGTAACCCTGCCCACTGCACAAGTTTGATCTTGACCAGCTCAAAGTTGACTCAGCCTTCCATCCAGGGGTGGGCTCCTGGATATTTGGCAGGGTTCGTGTGATCCTCTAGCCAAGGATCGCCGGGGTTCAGCGAACCCCCAAATGCCAGCCCTGGCTGGCCACACCCACCCAACCCTGCCCATCCCAGAAGTCTCCATGTGGCCTGTTCATCATTTCAGGTAAGTGCAGGGGCCATGTGGAGGGTCTGGGAGGGGAAAAAATGGGCCTCCCAGGAGCCCAGAAAGGCCTGTTTCCAGCCTTCCCCCTTGCCTGGGGGAAGCAGTTTTCACTCTCCTGGAGGCTCGAAGAAAGCCTCTGGAGCCTGGGGAGAGTGAAAAATGTCCCCCCTCCCACCGCTGTGGTGTAGGCGGCAGACTAGACCATCCCCACCATGGTCACACCCACCCAGCAACAGGATAGCAAACCAATTGCTAAAGGATCTGAAGCTCACCCCTGATTCCATCCTTCCGAGGCTGATAAATACGGACCCAAATAGTTGGGGGCAATACACTGACTCTGTTACCACTTAGAAAAGGCAATAAAGCACAGTGAAGTCGCATATAAATCTAAGTGTTGCTGCTATTACTATTGCTATTTAACCTCGCTCTAGTATATGAATAAAGAATGAAAGGACTCTGAAGAGGTTAATCCACGTTTAGCACATTCCAAATGCATTGCATATGGGTGAGGCATAACAAGTCACAGTCTTTCCAAATATCCTAAGAAGAACTATATTCCTATTACAATTATGGTCATTTGAAAATTCATGTAGTATGCCCTTCTATTCAAACCATGGGTCTGTATTTATTTTGTATTTTGGTATAGAAATTATTTGCATTATGGGTTTTGTCTGGTCTCTGAGACAAGACTACAAACTTCCATCTGTTGTAGTGGTTAATGCAGTGGGAGAAAGGAGAATTGGAATAGAATCCAAGTGCTGTAAAGAGAGAAAACAAACAGGGTCTGGTAGTGATTAGATTTAATGAGGTGAGACAAGTAGGGTTTGGATAATAAATTATCAATTTTCAGAATTGACGAAAAGTGTTTCACTGGTTAATGGGGAAATCCATGTTTTTGCCAATTCTTAGAATTTTATTTTGGAAGTTCTTTCCCAGGTGTTTTTCATCAGGCAGCTAGTCAAGCCTTTCACATGGTTTCTCTGACCTTGCACCTTATTTTTTTTCCCCACTCAGTTTATCTTGTCCCTTATTCTAACAAGTTATATAAGCTGTGATATTTGAAACAAGAACAGGAATAAAATGGTTCACTGACAAGAAAATTACCTGCTGAAAGCTGGTCTCTGCTGCTAGGATTTGAGATAGGGATAATAGCAGTAACAGTAACAGAGTTGGAAGGGACCTTCGGGTCATCTAGTCCAACCCCCTGCTCACGCAGGAGACCTGTACTAGGGATTCGAACCGCTGAACTGCCGACCTTTCTGATCAATAAGCTCAGTGTCTTAGCCACTGAGCCACCTAGTCAGGCATATGGCAATAGCACTTAGACTTGTATACCGCTGCACAGTGCTTTACAACCATCTCTAAGCAGTTTACAGAGTCAGGGTATTGCCCCCAACAATCTGGGTCCTCAATTTACTGACCTCAGAAGGATGGAAGGCTGAGTGAATTTTGAGCAGGTGAGACTCAAACTGCCAAACTGCAGGCAGCCGACAATCAGCAGAAGCAGCCTGCAGTACTACATTCTAACTGTGCCACTGTGGCTCTTAATTGATTAAACTTCTATGCCACCAACTTCTCAGCGACTTTGGGTGCTCACCATAATTGAAGAAATTGCAATAAAATCAGTAAAAGATAAAAATGGTGTGATTAAGTAAGAAAATATCATTCTCCTTCACAAAGGTTTGCATGAAGGATCAGTCTTCTAAACCAGAACAGAATAGGGGGTGGGGGGGTGGCATTCATAATTCAGGGGGAACTTCATCTGAAGGGCAGGCACTGCAAAAGAAAAAGCACACTTGTGGGTCCCAATAGATAACATTGTTTACTCAAAGGGACCTGAAACACACCACACCTGCAGAATCAAGTCAGTCAAGAAGCTGCTATTAGAAACTCGTGATGTCTCTAGTACCAAAACACTATGCTACTGTATGTATGGCTTTATAGACAGTAATTGGTTACTTTCAATTGCATCTGGAAGCAAACTGGAAACCAGGGCCATTCATATTATTTCGGCACACTGAGGCATGTTCATTATTGCTCACATCACTGCATTCTGAACCAAAGTGGTGGCTATTGTATACTTCTAGAACGAATTTTTTTTAGAATATTTAATTTACCATTCTGCCTTAATTTTGAATTATTCTGTTCATCTCAACTCTTAGAAAGCACATAGGTAGAGTTTCCTTTTGGAGGATCTGTTCCCAGCCTGTGTCTTCAAGTCTTCCAAGAGTGGACTCATAACTATCCATTGCAAGCATAATTGAGTCTACCCTTGTTGCTGGACATCCTCTTCCTCTCTTTTTTTTCACCTTTCCCAGCATGGTAGCCTTCTCCAGAGTCTAGCTCTTTACCTCTTTACCTAAATTATAATAATTTGAATTTGGCTGTTTCTCTCTTCAGTGGGAATCCCAGAGTGATCTGCTTGAAGATCTATTTGTTTTCATAGTGGTCTATGATATTTTCAGGAATCTTCTTCAACACCAAAGTTGGTCAGCATCAGTAGTCTTTCTATCCTGCTTGAACATCCAATTTTTGCTTTTATACATTGTCACAGGGAACACCATTGCCTGTGTGATTCTGAGCTTTAGACATATCCCAGCTTCTAATATATTTTCCAAGGTCTTCATTGATATTCTATCAAGTGCTACTCTGCAGCACATTTCTTGGCTGCTGATTTTTTTATTTTAATAGCTGATCCTAAAAGACAGCACTTCACATGTCTTCATTTTCAATTTGAAATCTATGGTAGTTGTCCTGTTCTGATTAACTTTATCTTCTTTATATTTAATCTTAGTATATTTAATCTTAGTAATGTAATCTTAAAATAATAGATTTTTATTTATTTTATTTTTATTTTTATTTGATTTATATGCCGCCCTTCTCCGGAGACTCAGGGCGGCTTACAGTGCGTTAAGCAATAGCCTTCATTCTTTTGTATATTTTATACAAAGTCAGCTTATTGCCCCCACAAACTGGGTCCTCATTTCACCTACCTTAGAAAGGATGGAAGGCTGAGTCAACCTTGAGCCTTGGAGAGATTCGAACCAGCAGAAATTGCAGGCAGCTGTGTTAATTACAGGGTGCATTAAACCACTGTACTACCAAGGCTCGGTATATAGATGGAAACTGAACAAGGAGAAATTCAACCTGGAAATAAAGATAAATTTTCTGACAGTGAGAGCGATCAACCAATGGAACAGCTTGCCTTCAGAAGTTGTGGGAGCTTCATCACTGAAGCTTTCAAGAAGATACTGGGCTGCCATCTGTCAGAAATGGTGTAGGGTCTCCAGCTTGGGTGGGGGTTGGACTAGATGACCTACAAGGTCTCTTCCAACTCTGTTAATCTGTTAGTGCCATACTCTGATCCAACACTTTCAAGTACCCTTTCATAGTTCTGCTTACTATCATTGGATCTTTTGTTTCTGCTTCTTACTACATCCCAAACTTAGTTGTAGGATTAATCGTTTGGTATATGTTTTTTTAAAAAATGTCTTTGAGTCAAACTTGATGCTTGGTGAGCGCCTGGACCAGTCTCTGCAGGATTTTTTTGGGTAAGATTTCCAAAGTGGTTTCCCACTGCTTGCTTTCTAAGGTTGAGAAAGAGTGACTGGCACAAGGTCAGCTGGCTTTATACCTAAGGCAGGAATAGAACTCATGGACTCCTGGTTTTCAGCCTGATGCCTTAACAGCTAAACCAAAATGGCTCTTGCAGGATTAATTGTACCATACTAGAAATAAATCTGAATTGGTTTTCAGATTTTGTGCTGTTGAAGAAGCAAGGGTTAAATGGGAATTAATGCAATGAGCTAGATTATGTGCCAGAAAGATGGGGAAAGCATGTCTATGAAGATTCTCAACAAGGTCATAGTTGTTCAACAATGAGTAAACAAGTCACCATCCCTGTTAAATGTGATCATAATATATCTGGATTATTTCTAATGTGATTCATTGATTCAGTTTAGATTTTCAGTTTAATTGGATGACTCAGACTGACTCCTTTTTCTAAATTTATTTGGCTCAGTTTGAACCAGGATATCTAATCTGATGACTTAATTCAACTTTCCAGTTATAATTGGAGTTTCATACAATCCTGAAAGAAATCTACACTTAAGAGAAACTTTTAAGAGAAATGTGAGGTTTTGAGGCCTAGACCTTTGCCTACATAGACTCATTCTGGGTCACGTATTTTATGCTTATTGCATAAATTCAATAGAGCCATTCAAACAATGACAGATCTCAGGTAAAAAGGTCACTTCACTTTCCAAACAATTGTATCATTTGGTTGCATCATTCTATGTTGAACATTATACTACAAGTTATTCAGATTGATGAACTGATAAATGACAAACTGCTAATCCCCACTAAATTTTTAAAATATACACAGCTGCTTTGAGCAGGCAATCTAGCTGCCAATTAGAACATTATGTTCTAATGTTCATTCTTCACTTGCTGAAGTTGAGTTACCACCATATCTGCCAAAGTTTCCATGTATTTTAAAAAAAGCATTCTATTAATTAAAGAGCCAGTAGAAAAAAATTGAAGATTAAAGTAATTTCTCATGTGGAAAAAAAAAAAACCCTTGCCATTGTAAATTTATCTTTCCATACAGGTAGCTTTCGACATATAATTAGTCACTTAGCATTTGCTCAAAGTTTGAATGGATCTCCCCAAGACTACTTACAACCTGGTTCCAAAGTTCCAACATCTAATTACGTGACCACATTTCAGGCACTCAGCAATCAGCTTATGATTTATGGCTGTTTGCAGTGTCCCGTAATCATGCGACTACCGGATGTTTTGCAACATGGATATTTGATTTTGGTTTTTGGTAAAGCCATCCCATAGCAAATAATTGGCATTTGTTATCAAACATATTTTACCCTAACAGATCATAAACTCAGGTGGGTTATGTGACTACCTACCTAATGATCATCACAAGCATGATGGGTAGATGCATTATGGTTGCTACTTTTATTTTAAGAAGCAGAAACTTGCACCACCAGCATCTCAGCCACACTTCAGCTGCAAAATGCCTTGCATTCTCTCTCTCTCTCTCTCTCTCTCTCTCTCTTTTTTTTTTCTCTCCTCTACCCCCTCTCTCTCCTGCTCCCTCCCTTCTTCCCTCCCTCCTTCCCTCTAATTTAAAGTTTGCTTCCTTCACCTGGGAAATGTTGTTTTCTTACATGGAGTACCTCCTGAAGAATAGAATATATCTTTATTATGGTCATCGACCAGCAATAGACACACAATATATTTTAAAAAATAATACTGACATTAATAGTGGATAATAACATCTCCGTTAAGAAAATACATGATCTCAAACCATTAGGGTCACTCCCTAATTTACATGAATGGAGAGCCAATAAGTATGTGAATAATATATTTTTCCAAAAATTGTTATAGATATCTTCAAAAATTGGCACAAGTTGACAGCTATAATTCTGTAACCAATTTTTTTCTTGTGTACATTGCAGCGACACAGAATTTTGCCACTGCATGTGTGATAGCTGGGTTTGAGTCCTGGAGGAGAGGAGTACCCCCTGAAATGCAACCGTAAAACCTTTCTTGAAAGGTCAAACTAGATTCACATATCTGTATTTCACTGAGTGTGAAGTATGCATGAAAAATAGATATACGAAAGAAAGATAGGACAAAAAAGAAACAAAACTGAATTTTACTATGGATTTTTACAAAGACTGTTGTTTTAGGAAAGCACATTAAAACATGTATGTTGTAGAAGATATTGCAAGTAAAGTACCAATTAAAGCAATTATTTTATAGTAAGTGAGTTAGTAATTTGGGACGTATATCCATTCAGGACATAAGAACAATTAGACTAAATTTCTAGGTGTTCGAAGGAAACACCTACTGTCTGTTTACAACAGACAGTAATGAAAATGGAATACAATTTCAATATCTAAAAGGCATCGAAAGATAATGGTGATACTAAAACAAAATAATCTTACTGCTATTTCAGGAAAAATGAAGTCAGTATTTGACACAGATTTTTCAAAGTAAAGTTTGAAATTTAAAAATATATATTGAAAAGCAAAACCAAGTAGCATTTTGGTTGGATTTCTTTTTTTTTAATCCGAGGTTGGAACTGTCTTATAACACATTTTGCCCCTTGTTCAAGGCCATATAATATTTCTCAAAGGACAGGCTTTTAGGGATGTAAGATTTCTGAAATATTTCATTGATGTTGTCAATATTATTGTGACTTCCACCAGAATCCTCATAAAATTTTCAATTCATATTGGGAGGAGGGGAATGCCATCCCCAAACTCAGAACAAATGTGGCTTTATGAAAAATTTTAAGCTATCTGTAGGTTGAATTCTGGTCCTGTTGAAATAGAATAGAATAGAATAGAATAGAATAGAATAGAATAGAAGAGAAGAGAAGAGAAGAGAAGAGAAGAGAAGAGAAGAGAAGAGAAGAGAAGAGAAGAGAAGAGAAGAGAAGAGAAGAGTTGGAAGGGACCTTGGAGGTCTTCTAGCCCAACCCCCTGCTTAGGCAGGAAACCCTAGACACTTCAGACAAATGGTTATCCAACATCTTCTTAAAAAATTCTGGTGTTGGAGCATTCACAACTTCTGGAGGCAAGTTGTTCCACTGGTTAATTGTTCTAACTGTCAGAAAATTTCTCCTTAGTTCTAAGTTGATTCTCTCCTTAATTAGTTTCCACCCATTGCTTCTTGTTCTACCCTCAGGTGCTTTGGAGAATAGCTGGACTCTCTCTTCTTTGTGGCAGTCCCTGAGATATTGGAACACTGCTATCTTTTCATTAAACTAGACATACCCAGTTCCTGCAACCATTCTTCATGTTTAAGCCTCCAGTCCCCTAATCATCTGTGTTAAGTATAACTTTTTTAAAGTTATACTTAAGTATAACTTAAGTTATACTTAAATATAACTTTTTCTGCCACCTCGTATCTTGAGATGCTGAAACAACAGTGACCTGAATAAGATGATTGCTGACCCATTCCAGTCTGTCCGGCTAGAAAATATCTCTTATTGCTATAACTGCAGCCGTACCTAACTTAGGCCTTCCAATTTTTGCACCATTTGGAAACAGACAGTTATTTATGAACTACGTGTAAATTAAATGTATAGAGCACATGTATAAAATATGTCCATGTATACATGTCCATGTATAGGATTCAGGAAAGAGGGAAATTGCTCATTTTGCCCTTTTCCCACTGATAGTGGCTATATTTAAAAGGAATTGTATAGGAGCTGGATTTATCACATGTATCACAGATCTGTAAAAGAACATTATTATGGATATTTTTTTGTGTGTTTTTCATGTCTTTCCTAATTCATCCTACAATGGGATTTGTTTTTGTTTTGTTTTGCAGATGTCACTCACTGAGTCAGCATCTTCATTGAACTATTCATCCTTGATAAGATCCTTCAATTTATTTAGCATTTATCTAGCCATTTATTTACCTTTAGTTCAGTGTTTCTCAACCTTGGCAACTTGAAGATGAGTGGACTTCAACTCCTAGAATTCCCCAGCCAGCATAGCTGGCTGGGGAATTCTGGGAGTTGAAGTCCACTCATCTTCAAGTTGCCAAGGTTGAGAAACACTGCTTTAGTTCAATGCATTAATAAAGTGTTTTGCTAGCCATGTATTAAGATATTGTTTAGCACAAAGAAATAAAGAAGAAATGGTCAGAAACCTGGCATCAACTTGCATAGAGTTGAATTGTTTTGCTATATAGTACTGATACGATTTTTACAGGCAGAGATAGCAATAGTGAGAGCAATAGCCCTTAGACTTATATACCACTTCACAGTGCTTTACAGCCCACTCTAAGCAGTTTTACAGAGTCAGAATATTGGGTCCTCATTTTTCCCACCTAGGAAGGATGAAAGGCTGAGTCAAGCTGAGATAACAATCCTTCGAGTTAAACCATCTGCCTTCATGCTCAGAAATGCCTGTCCTCTGGAGTTATGGTTGATAGCCTGGTACCAAGTTGCTTAGGAATGTTTTTACCAATAAGATTGATAAGACAGAGGTCTGGACTTTCCCTGTAACATACTCTGTAACCTTTAGTTAAACTGTGTTACTATGCCCACTGAAGATGCATGCATGATGATTGATTGTGATTGATTAATAATGTTATGTGTTTCCACAATTGAGTCAAGGGAATGTATACTTTTCAAAATTGTATAAAAGAGGATCCACTCCAATACGGGGTGTGCCCACTTGGAATTTGCTTCTGGGTAACCCTTTTATTTACAAATAAAAGTTCTCCCCTCCCCCTTTCACCTATCTGATGTGGTTCATTAGGCTTTCAGGCCAGGTAAATGGAGCCAAACTTTCTGTGCTAACATCATGACCTCTTCCTGGGCTAGAGATAGGCTTAATCTCTTAACACTAGTCTCTTGTTTTCTCCAGCTTCCCCTGCTCTATCCAGATTGTAAATCAGAAAAGTTCTACTGTATGTAATCTCTAAAATGAAACTATTTTACTCTAAATGTCTCAGAAGGCAACTTTCAGGTACTCCTCTGTGACAAGCTCTGCTAATAGTAATAATCTTCTCCCAACCTTTTCTTTCCAATAGAAAACAAACAGTTATTCTGGGAATTGGATGATGCTATCACAAATCCACATCCATCCATAGACCTCGCTGGCTTCTAAGCATCTCCAACTCAGTCACTTTAGCTTCAATGCACCAAGCACAAGCCCACAGCTTAACCCCATTAGGGAAATTGTCTTTCTTTTGATATTCTATGCAATAAATAGAAAATATACTTTTCCCTGTTGGTTTTCTATCTTCATATAACCTATTTCTTCTTAGGAGCTCTTTTATCTAAAAGATTGCCTTCATGCTGTTCTTTTACCGAGTTTGAAATCCTGGATTCCTTTTCCTATTGCTAGAATCACCTTGATGCTTTGTCCTTCTATAGGAAATGTATCAGAAGATGACTTTTGAATGGATTTTGTTAAAATTTTAAGTTTCTTTGCATTTTTGCCAGAAGCTGACTTTATTTGATTGTATAAATAATGAATAAGAATATAATTTGCATAGACTGGTCTTCATCATGAGAATAGCAAGTTAGAGTTTTGAATAAGGATGCTACTCAAAAAATAGTGACTGAATAACATCCCATTATACGTTTATATGCATCTTTATCCATGTGGCTTTTCATGCACATGAGATTATTGACAAGTTTGATCCACTATTTTAAAATACATTTTCTTAGTTTCTCCGATGCAATGGAGCCTACTTTCCACATCCTTTGTGTCTAATTTGGTAATCTGCAATTCTTGCAGACTTCAATGGTTGACTTCATTGCAGAATGATAAGGTTTGTAAATTTTGCCATCAAACTTCTAAATACAGTGTGAAAGTAAACTTGGGTCCAAAATACTGAAAATAACGTTCTCTCCTAATAAAGGCTTTATCACATATCATGCTCATATTTTAGAAAGTATTAGTAGAAATATAAAGCAGGAGTATTTTGTTATGACATCCATATTAAGAAATTATTTTAATTCTTTGATTAATTTACTCAGTGCAAGATTTGTTTCCTCTATGAGGACTCGAGTTTAATTCTGTTATCTCTAGGAGTTTGATTATTTGAATATGTGCTTATTTTTTTAAAACGTTTGATTTAAACTTTTTTGGGGGGAGAAAACGCCAACTATAAATGGGCTTTATCACAGAAAAGAAAATTTAAACAAAAAAAAAATTGTAACAAGAGCTGTTCCGTATCAGTTGAAGATCCAGGTATTCTGGATCCACAACACACAGGATTTTTTTTGAAAAAGAGAAAACAATGAACTATATGACAAATTGCTTTCATAAATAATATATTTTCTCAGCATTAAGAGCAGTACAGTTTGAATTTCACCTGTCTACTCCAAAATGTTTGTTTTGCTTAATTAAGGCTAACCCTTCTTACATGCCAATTACTATTTCTACATTTAACAAAAGTATTTTTCCATTTCTAGGCAACTTTGAAAATCTAGGTTCTTTTTCAAGTAATATTTTGGATGAAAATACAATCTGATTCAACAAATTTACATGAAACTTAGTAAACAGCAACCAAGATTACCATTCATAGCCCAGATAAATAAGTCCAACAGTATTGATTAGATGCATAAGGGGGAAAAATGGTGCATATATTTTCTTCTGGTGGTCCCACAATTGAACCATTTAAACTTAAATGTGATTTTTCATTCCTAACAATATCGCCATATCCTGCCATCATAAGAAAATGAACTAACTTACCCAGTGGTGGGTTCTGCCTGGTTCCGCCGAGCCAGTAGCGGTGACAATATGATGTCACCGAACCGATTCTGGCCTGCTCCCCCACCCCCCCACATTATTCTTACCTTTTATTTGGCCCCACCCCCAATCTATTGCTGCCTCCTGAGTCCCAGCTGATGGCTAGAGGGAAAAAAACTGTTTAAACTCTTGTTGCGGGGCTTCAAAGGGCCGCCCTACAGCTGATCAGTGTTGAAAGAAAACAAATGAGTAGACAGGTGCCTGCAAAAATAAATGGGTAGATTGGTACAGCTCTGCAAGCAGTTAAAAGCCTGGTAGACCAGTACCTCTGCTAAATCCTAAATAATTGTCACATGATCATCAAGCCACGCCCACAAAATAAGCCATGCCCACAGAACCGGTAGTGAAAAATTTTAGAACCCATTCCTGAACTTAACTGGACATGTTTCATAGGAGGGATGAAATCCAGCAGATTCTGACAGATTCTGGAGAATTGGTAGCGGAAATTTTGAGTAGTTCGGAGAACCAGCAAATACCACCTCTGGCTGGCCCCAGAGTGGGGTGGGAATGGAGATTTTGCAATATCCTTCCCCTGGATTGGGGTGGGAATGGAGATTTTGTAGTATCCTTCCCCTGCCACGCCACCAAGCCACACCCACCAAGCCACACCATGCCCACCAAGCCATGCCCACAGAACCAGTAGTAAAAAAAATTGGATTTCACCCCTGTTCCATAGTATAAAATTATATATATATTTCTGTTTTAACTAAAATACTTCAAGGCTGTGATGAGACTCCATCTTCACAATGTCTTATATGACCTTTAAAAAAGCAACAACACGGTCATACTCTTGAAAACAAAAAGGGTTATTTCCATCATAATTTTATTATGCAGTCCTCTTTGATCTACTATGAAAATGCTTCCAGTTTATGAGAAAAGGCAATAGACAAGAGCCTGAGGATTTATCAATTATGTAAGGCTTCATTCTATTCATTATTTCAAAAATTTACCTTCAAATTGTATTCCTTAAAAAGTTTTCAGAAGAAGTTTCCATTTATTTCAACTGCACTCAAACTACTATATTACATGCCCGATGAATTTCTATCTCTTTTTATTCAGTTATCTGCAAGTTCCTCTATGTTTTGAAATCTCTCTCTCTTCCGCCCGCATTCACAGAGTTAGAGAGAGAGAGAAAGACCAATGTCATAACATTTTAATAATGCATAAACACACATTTTGATATTATTTGCTATACTCAGCAATCTTATGACTCTTTATTGAATTAAAGATGTTATGGGACACATTTGTTAAAAAAAAATCTCCTGGATTGATTCATCTGTAGTTAAAAATCATAACAAAATCATAACAAAAATTCATAACAGTCTGTTTCTCAAATTCCTAGGCAGCTGTCTTTCACCAGGATGAAGAATGTTATTTTAGATGAATCCCAAAATCTAATCCAATATAAATGGATTTATATTTGGCCTCATTCATGTTGGAAGCACCAAGGTGCCTCTGGCTTGAAAGGATTAGCCGGTGATATCACTGTTGCCCAGGGAATACCTGGTTGGGGGCGCCTTTCATGTCCACATTAGTATGCCCACCAAAGTGGTAGTTATATATCTATTTGCAATTGCACACTTTCCAACTGCTAGGTTAGCAGGAGCTGGCATGAATGAAGGGAGCTCAGCCCATCACACAACAGCACTCGGGCCTTGAATGGGGGCTTGCTGATTGACAATGCAGCATCCTAACCACATAAGCCATCATGCTCTCACGTAACTACTATGATGCTTCAAATAAAGCAGAACCTCCAGACTACATTGTAAATTAATGCGTTCTTTCTACTTCTAGAATTAAAGCAACTACACTGCTTAGTCTCACTTTGCTTTATAGCCACCTTCACTCTTCTTGCACAAGCTTGAACAACAGGGGAACATCTTCAGCCTTCTCCTGATAGATTGGTAGGGAAAAAAAGTCTGGATATCTTTGGTTAATATTTCTGCTTTGCAACAATGTGAGCAGATGGTGACTAATCTGAAATTCACCAAACATCTTCCAGACTGAACATTTCCAGTGACGATTGAGGACAATCTTGCAGCATATGTTGGAGGTGGCCAACTTGAAGCCCTCTTGGTTCTTCTTCAAGTTCTTCCAGGAAACCATATGTATCTAGATTGGCAGCATTGGCCACTTTAGTTTTTTAGCTAAGGCAAGCTTGGTAGTCTTTTCACTTCACCAGCACAATTCACATTGTGTCCATACATGAAACACCACGAATTAGCTCTTTTATCTAAACCAAAAGTGAATCTTGCCAGCAATGTTAGACATCCTAGATTAGCAGAAACCAATGTACTTTAAGTAAATTTGAATAAGAAAACATCCATTTCAGCATTTTAAAAAATTGAACTTTTTCAACTTTAGAGCGCTCCATGGCTTAGGACCTGGTTATTTACGGGACCGCCTGCTACCACCAATAGCCTCCCACCGACCAGTACGCTCCCATAGAGAGGGGCTCCTCCAGGTGCTGTCGGCCAAACAATGCCGACTGGCGGCCCCTAGGGGGAGAGCCTTCTCTGTGGGGACACCTACTATCTGGAACGAGCTCCCCCTGGAGATACGGAGGATCCTGAATCTGCGTACCTTCTGTCACGCGCTCAAGACGTTTTTATTTCATCAAGCCGGCCTGACCTAAGTTCTTTCCCCTTTTTAAATAGAAATTTTAAATTTGGTTTTAAATTATTGGGGTTTTAAATTTGTTCAGCCAAATTATTTAATTTGTTTTATTCTATTTTAAATTTTGTATTTATATGTTTTATTCTATGGCTGTTCACTGCCCTGAGTCCTTCGGGAGTAGGGCGGTATACAAATTCAATAAAATGAAAATGAAAATGAAATGAATTAATCTGCATATCATGGTGTCTTTCTTTGTCTTATTGGTATATGCATGCAGCAATGTTGAAATAAAATATCCATATTTTCTTCATGGTTTTCTCAACCAATCTTTCCTCTTAGACATGTTGTTTGGATATAGACTATTGTTAATTCTGGTTTTCAAATCTGTTCTGAAATAACACTTGCTTTATTTAATATTTTAAATTGGTGATTCTAGATGATTTTCCCATTTCACTCTCCTTTCTCAGACTAAAAATAAAGCAGTAAGAAATATACTGAAGCAGATAGAACTTGGTACACTGAGATCCCAAAGGTGTTTTTTCAAGAGGCAACTAGACTTTCTTTATTTTTCCTTGAAGATATTTCACTTTTCATCCAAGAAGCTTTGTCAGTTCTGGCTGGGGACCAACCATTCAATCAGAACTGAAGAAGCTTCTTGGATGAGAAGTGAAATGTCTCCAAGAAAAAACAAAAACAAAGGAAGTCCAGCTGCTTCTTGAAAAAGCACTTTTGGGACAACCTGGATGACTGAGAATCTTAATGTCTTACTTAGCAACATAAATTTTGGGCACAATTGTGGTTGTAAGTTGATGACTACCTGTATGTTTAACAAACAATTGTTATTGACTATTTTGCAGCCTTTCTGTCTGTAAAAGTGAAGACAACTCTTTGCCCCAGGTATACAACACTTGCTAAAAATCATTCAGATTCTCAGTCAACAATATAATACATTTTGCATATATATATGTCCCCATCCAAGTTTCCTCTAATATTACCATAAACAATATTTATATATATATATATATATATATATATATTCATCCATAAATACTTTAAACAACCAAGGGGATATCACACATATTTGTCTTATTCCCTATTCAGCGCTGAATCTTTTATAACTAGTCATTTATTTTCACACATGCTTTACTCGCACTATCACGTTTAGAAACCAACCATCATTTCCATATTTGTAGAAAACATTCCATATTTCAGGGCGATCATACACTATAATATATTTCAAATTATTATGTACTTTCTCTACGTCAATAAACATTCATACATTTTTCAACAATCTTACTGAAGAGAAAAACCTGGTCTCACACACTCCTGCCTGGCATAAAATTGCAAGGAGCAAAATTTGTTTATCTCTTCTACTGTTTCATTCAGTCAAAATATTGCCAAATACCTTTCTAGGGAACTTTAATATACTAATCCTCTGTAGCATTCACAATGTAGTAATTTTTCCTTTGAGAGAGGAATAGTAATGGCATTTTTCTAATAATAAAGCGATTTATTTATTTATTTAGTGTATGGCTATATAATTTCATGTGCTTATGAAGCAAATTGCACTGGCCCTCCACATGCAAACCACATCCAAATTTTAACATGCCTCTAGTTACATGGTTTTAACTTTCTCACAACATTTGAACATTTCCTTTTCAACAATATCTTTGGTAGACATTGAAATTCCATGTCATTTCAATTCTACTCTTCAACTGTTTTCCTGCCAGTCAGAACAATTAATCAGTGGAACAACTTGTTCTGAATGCTCCAACACTGGAAGTTTTTAAGAAGGAGTTGGATAACCATTTCTCTGAAGTGGTGTAGGGTTTCCTGCCTAAGCAAGGGGTTGGATTAGAAGACCTCCAAGGTCCATTCCAACTCTGTTATTCTATTATTCTTTTCTTTCTTGTCATTCATGCCTTTTACCATTCAGTCCTCTTTACATATCAAGTTGCAAACATGTTTCATGTTTATCATCAGATGTTGCATAGATATTTACTTAAGGTATCCATTGTGGTTTTGGTAAATCAAAGTTTAAATTTAATGCTATTTAATAATGTAGATAAAATAAAGACTAAGCTACTAGCCTTTATCATAACAGCATTTTTCATTCATGGAAAGCACAATATTGACCCATTTTGGTATATTTTAGTCAGTATATCACAATTGAAATCAAAACTTGGTATTTAGACCAAGCATTTTCATAATATTCTAGATGATGCAAACTAGAATATATAAAAATGCCTCTCAAACTACCCTATTTTTCTGTATTTCACGAAGATGGAGGTGTACATACTATTCACATATACTCTTGAACTTTAGTTCATACAGTCATTAAAAATGTGCAGATGTTTTCACAGAAATGGATAGATTGATGTTAGAATTAAAAAAACAAAGGACAGAATATTATATATGATATATTTTAACAACGGTTGGAACTGAGAGGGGGGAGTTGGAACAGGAAATAATCAGGATTTGTAGATCTGAAATGTGATATAATATATTATAAATATAAATGACTATATCGGGCAGAATAATTGTAGATAATCAGTAATGTATGATGAGTATATATGATATTTGTTTTATCTGTTAGTGTGTATGGCGGCGATAATGCCAGGATGGCCGCAGTGTGTCCAATATTTTTATATGAAATGAATAAAAAATTATTTTAAAAAATGTGCAGATGTTTTGGTGACATGCACAAGAGATGATACTGGGGAGACTAGGAAAAAAAAAACTTAAAATTTAGTTCCACAAACTATTTCAGCGATACAGCTATCTATTCATTTCCAAACAGAAAGGATTGTGAAAATATATTTTGCTCTTTTGAACTAAATAAAATGCAATTGAATCAACAGGGGAGAAATGATGGATTACTTTTACTTCTAATTTGTGTATCTAGATAAGTAACAAGTAGCACAGTGTATGCTGTAGATTTTTTTTAGGAGACTCCATGTAACATAATGCGTTCTTCTGTAATTAGCTTTTTCTGGGAATTTCTTTTTTTCTTAATTTTTTTATGTTTTTAATCTCTTTCTATTGATATCTAGATCTAGATCTAGATCTATAGATCTACATATATATTATCATCACTGTTTCTCTCTCTCCATGCATATATACATATATATGTCAGGGTTCCAAGTAATAGAACCCTGCTGTTCTGCAAGCAAAAACTCCAAGGCAGGTAGTTTCCTCAAAGAATAGCTTTATTGGAAATATCAAATTGGCACATACCTGGTGAAAACGAACTCTGGGAGGCCCCTTGGTTTTCACCTAATTAAAAATAAAAGTTTTTTCCCCCAAACCCAAACAATCAGTCACATGACAAAATCATGGCAATGTCCACAGGTCTGGTGACGTTATTCCTCCTTCCCAGTGGTGAAATCCAATTTTTTTTTACTACCGGTTCTGTGGGTGAGGCTTGGTGGACATGGTGTGGCTTGGTGGGCATGTCTTGGTAGGCATGGCAGGGGAAGGATACTGCAAAATCCCCATTTCCTCCCCACTCTGGGGCCAGCCAGAGGAGAAATTGCCGGTTCTCCAAACTACTCAGAATTTCCGTTACCGGTTCTCCAAACTGCTCAAAATTTCTGCTACCAGTTCTCCAGAACATATCAGAACCTGCTGGATTTCACCCCTGTTCCTTCCTCCGGCCAGGTGTGAGAATGTCCTTGGTTCCCAAGAGAACGTATTTTATTTTGACTATATAGCTCCAGCTATCTCTAATCCCCTCTCCCTATCCCTCGCTCCAGTGTGGCAACCCTGAAGCTCCAAGATGGCTTCGGCCAGGTCAGCTTCAGGGTTGACAATATGCCTACATACATACTGCTTTATATAGCTCTCTCAGAACTTAAAAAATAAAACAAAAAAGCCACAAACCATAGTGCACTATATAAAAATGTGGAAGAAGAAAAAAAGTCAATTATGTTCAGGCATATAACAGTGCTCCTTCATTCTCCAACCTCTATATATATTCAGGGAAGAAATCTGAAAAGAGGAAATACTCTTAAATACTATGACAGAAAATTTGATAGGCTAGCTGGTATTCTAGAAGAGAAGAATATAATTGAAAATTGTCTTGATGTGTCAGAGCAATGCATTGAAAATGACACAGAAGCAAAAGTAGAGCTCTCCCTTTGGAAACTAAAATAAAATGTGCAGCTTTACAATGAGGAATATGTGACTTGGTAAAAAAAAGAAAACATTCACATAAGATCTTGGAATAACAGTCGATTACAAACTGAATGTGAGTCAGTTTGGGGTAGTGGTTAAAGCACCAGGCTAAAAATTAGAACTTCTAAACCAATGTTTGTCATGGCTCTCAAGTCTAGGAAGGAGGAAATGCCAAACCACTTCTGAAAAACTTTGCCAGGAAAACTTCAGGGACTAGTTACTAGATGTTAACCCGGACTCAAAGTCACAACATTAATAATAATTCCATAGACTTATATCAACGTAATGAGATTGTTTGCATCACTCAGGGTCAATTCCACCTCAAATCATTTCAAGTAAGTTCTTAATATAACCATATATATAGTTTTTTAAAAAAACTCATTATGTTTACCTATTTCTGTTTGCTGAAATAGTGGATTATATTGCAACAGTTTTTGAATAAAGGTACTTAAAATCCACTAACATAAAAAATGCTTAAAAAAAATACTATTACACTAATGGAATTGAAATTTTCATGATGTTCAGACCCGACAATCTGCGAAGTCCTGACAGTTGTGGTGACTCTCACTGTCACACAATTATGAATTTCTGAGTTGCCTGATAGCTTCCCACAAGAAATGTCAATGGGGAAGCCAGAAGGAAGTTGGAAGTTGTTCCCACTCCCACTGTTTTTTGTCGACCAATAATCATTCCATTTATGTTGTTTATGTAAATAAATATTCATTTTCTACCACATTTTTTTCCTATTTTTCTACTTATGATATATCCAGTGCAAGAAAACTGCATAAAAGCTTTCATCAGGAGCATAAAAATGTTGTACTTTTCCATAAAAACAACCTCAAATATATTAAGAACTGCAGAAGATGGTAAGATTGTATAGAGATTTTCTTACAGAGTTTATGGAACAACAGAATTGGAAGGGACCTTGGAAGTCTTCTAGTCCAACCCCTAGCTCAAGCGAGAGACTCTATACGAGTCTGGACAAATGTCTGTCCAATGTCTTCTTAAAAACCTTCAGTGATGGAACGTCCACAACATCTGGAGGCAAGCTTTTGCAATGATTAATTGTTCTCTCTGACAGGAAAATTCTAGATTGGATCACTCTTCGATAAGTTTCCACCCATTACTTCTTGTTCTGCCCTCAGGTGCTTTGGAATAAGTTTACCCCACCTCTTTGTGACAGCCCCATAGGTAATCACAAAACCATCCATCATTGATGTAAAAAAAATATGATCAGCCTAGAATTTAATGTTCATTCTGGTCACATGGCACTACACTACCTTTCCCTTAATGGATAAGACAATGGTTCAAAGGGTTGCCTAGTATAGTCAAAAGTTAGATTGTTATAAGATGTACCTAAACTTTGGGCCACACATCCAGGTATGAATTAACTTTTTGTTCCATAACCTTCACAGGTTCTTCTTTAGAATGTTGGATATATTTAAAAGTTTTAACTTTATTTGGTTTTTGTCCCATTATTTGAAAATAGAGAAATAAGAAAATTCTCATGAAGTAGTCTTCAAGCTTCAATTAAAAGTCACAATGGCATATATCAGGATTCAGGCTGTCAAGCTAGGATTGCTTTGTGAGGAAGGATACAGAAGAAATATAATTTCATTATTTTCCAACATGAGTCTGCAAAGCAGATGGCCATCAACTATTTCTTCTAAGCCTCAGTAACATAAATCTAATATACTAATGCACAAATGCATTATAAATTTATTCTATAAATTTGTAGCTTTTAATTTACATAAACCTGTGATATAAAAGCAATCAAGGTGATTTTTTTTTTTAAAAAAAAAGGCATATTCAAAGCATTCTTGGAGTTTCATAACATTCATAAAGGAAATTTGACTTCGTCAAAGGATCATATCTGCAGATCAGTGGTGGGTTTCAAAATTTTTTACTACTGGTTCTGTGGGTGTGGCTTGGTGGGCGTGGCATGGCTTGATGGGCGTAGCAGGGGAAGGATACTGCAAAATCTCCATTCCCTCCCCAATCCAGGGGAAGGTTACTGCAAAATCCCCATTTCCTCCCGATCAGCTGGGACTTGGGAGGCAGAGAATAGATGGGGGTGGGGCCAGTCAGAATTTTTACTACCGGTTCTTTGAACTACTCAAAATTTCCGCTACCAGTTCTCCAGAACTGGTCAGAACCTGCTGAAACCCACCTCTACTGCAGATACATTTCAAAGGCCTTTTTAAAAAAGGCTTTCCCCCACTGACGTAAACTTCACCTTAGCTCAGAGGTGGTATTCAGCCGGTTGTGACCGATTCAGGCAAACTGGTAGTGGCAACCTGCAGGTAGGCTTGCCCGTCCTCCCAGATGCAATTCTGTCCTATATTGCCATGTTTTTGATGTCACACCCATGTGAGGATGGCGCGCACAAGCAAATTGCTGTGATTTGTGATGCCACACGCATGTGTGGGTGGCGCACACGCTCCCATTTCCGGTGCTGGGCAAACCAGTAGTAACAATAAGTGAATCCCACCTCTGCCTTAGCTTCACTACTTTTTCACATGTTAATTCTTGTTGAGTTTATTTACAGTTTAAAGAAAGTTATAAAACTTGTAATAGATTCTTACAGTTGAATAACAAAACAAACACATAGTTTTTTGTTTTGTTTTGTTTTTTTAAATCTAAGTAGTAGAATTTTATCCTAGGTTTGGGATCTTCAACTTCTTTTATCTTTGGTTGCTCATTAAAATCGTTCTTTTAAGTTATTCTTCTAAAACAAGAATTAATGCAGACCAGCTGAGATATATGATAGCCAGCATCAAAACATTCTCAAAAGAATATATCTACATAATATCTAGCTAGTAGGTTATAGTGCTCTTGGTAGGGTGTTATCATATATATGGCTCTATAGTAAAGCTAAGCAGGCTTGGGAAATAATTAAGAATGGTGCTTTAGACCACGCAGGATTCAAAAAAGGCTTATAGGCATCAATTCTGAGCAAGTTTTACACATTTGTTTAAAGAACTAAACTAAAATGTTCCAGCAGTTTCAGCAGCTGGAGCCTGGTGCAAGAGCCATGTTCTTTAATTAAAACATTTTAACTCTAGAATTTAGCTTTGCTCTATAAATTCAATAGACTTCTCTACTAGCCTGATTATCTACTAGTCTATTCTAGCTGGGTTACACCACACAAACAGAGAAAGAGGGGGGAGGGAGGGAAGGAGGGAGGGAGGGAGGGAGAGAGAGGGGGGGGCAGGCAGACAGGCAGCACATAGGTGAATAAAAATGCCAGGTCCAGTCTAAATATCTGGCTGATTATGCATTGAACCATAAAATAAACTGTTGTAAACAAATCCAGTAGACAAGGTACAATGGTGTCAGAATGAGAATTAATTTCAATTATTTGCCTAGAAGAACCATCAAAAAGTTTCATTTATTTATTTGGCAGGGAAAGAAGCTGAAATACCGGTATCTGTATGTGGGAGAGACCCTATATTATTCTACAGGATTAAACTATAGTCTTTTAGAATTAACATTCTGAGCTGTGAATTACCATACAATGGGAGAAGATTAATTCATTTCTCTTTGGAATTAATGTAGAATGCTAAAGGATTAAGTATAGGTCTTTTTAATTATTTTTTTTATCTCTATTGTAAAATAAATAGCTATTACTTAAAACAAAATCTGTTGCCTTATGAGCTCTTTTAATATATCCCATTGTAGCATTTAAGACTGTAGCTCCTTTCTGATTTGCTTAATAAATCCATATTTATATGGCTTAAATGATTTAATTTGAATACTCCAAAGTAATACTCTGTGAATGAACTGACATATAGAGTAATACTATATCAAGTCTCTAATATTTTTATAGTATTATCTTATTTATTTATTTATTTAGAAAATGTATATTGCCACCTATTCTCACATGGCAACTCAAGGCAGGTTACATGAATATAAAAACATCATATATAAAAAATAAAACTAAAAGAAAAAAGTAATCAAATAACAAATTAATAAAACAATATAATATCCCCCCCACCCCAGTGACAACACATCACACAAATCATTTAATGGGCTCCATCCTGCTCTGAGTTCCCCAGACCTACTGGGTATAATTTAGTAATACACAGCACACTAGGATTATGTATTTATGAATTGAGAAGCATATTTTGAATCTTTATCTTAGTCTGATATTTCTGCAACTTCTGACCAAGGTTTAAATTTTGTTTTGATTTGATTTCTGCAAACTTTGGGAAGGACATAAGATTGTCAGAAAAGAAACATGAGGTCACCACTTAATCTATTATCTATCTATCTATCTATCTATCTATCTATCTATCTATCTATCATCATAAACATAAACTAGGTTGCAACGTTTAAAAATGTAAAAAAGAAAAGAAAGTCAATTATATTCAGACATAGAGCTCTGTTCCTTCATTCTCCAAACTCTATATATTCAGGCAGAAAATATGAAGAAAGGCAATGCTCTTAAATAATATGACAGTAAATTGGATAGGATAGCTAATATTCTAGAGGAGAGGAATATAATTGAAAATTATAAAATTATAAAATAGCCTTTATGTATTAGAGCAATGGATTGAAAATAACAGAAGTAAAAGTAAAGCTTTCTATAAAATGTGCAGCTATAGAATGGGGAATATGGAACTCTGTAAAACTACATATCACAAAAGATCTTGGAATATCAGTAAATTACAAACTGAACGAGAGCCCTTTTGGTGTAGTGGTTAAGTCACTAGATTAGAAATTAGGAGACTGAATTCTAGTCTAACCTTGAGTTCTAGTCCAACCAAAGCCAGCTGGGTGACTGTGACACACATTCTTAGCCCTAGGATGAGAAGAATGGCAAACTACTTGTGAAATCTTGCCAAGAAAATTGTATGGAGTTACCCAGGCTGTCACCAGGAGTCAATAGTTCTGGTGGCTCAGCAGACTAAAGCACTGTTATTAACATCCACTTACATCTACTGCCTGCAATTACTGCAAGTTCAAATCTCACCAGGCTCAAGGTTGACTCAGCCTTCCATCCTTTCTAAGGTAGGTAAAATGAGGACCCAGATTATGGGTGCAATAAAATGACTTTGTATAAATATACAAAAGTATGAAGGCTATTGCTTAACGCATTATAAGCCCCCCTGAGTCTCCGGAGAAGGGCAGCATATAAATCAAATTAAAAAAAAAAAATACAGAAGCGGGGGGCAGTACAAGGCAGTACTGTTTGCAGAGATAGGTATATTAGGAAATGAAAATATATTAGAAAAACTGTAGCTGACAATATATACCACTATTTCTTTAGATTGCATTAAAAATAAACTAATGAATAAATGAGACCAAACTAATTTGCTGTAAAAGAAAGAAAGAAAAAAGAAACGAAACACCACCAGAGATTTGATCCAGGAAACAGAAAAATGTCTATTAAATGCAGTACTGCATTTAATCCAGGGATGAAATCAAGCGGGTTCTGACAGGTTCTGGAGAACTGGTAGCGGAAATTTTGAGCAGTTCGGAGAACCAGTAGTGGAAATTTTGAGTAGTTCGGAGAACCGGCAAATACCATCTCTGGCTGGCCCCAGAGTGAGGTGGGAATGGAGATTTTGCAATATCCTTTCCCCAGGAGTGGGGAGGGAATGAGGATTTTGCAGTATCCTTCCCCTGGAGTGGGTGGGTCATGCCCACCAATCCACGCCCACCACGCCACACCATGCCCACCAAGCCACGCCCACAGAACCGGTAGTAACCGGTAGTAAAACAAATTGGATTTCACCACTGATTTAATCTATATATATATCTATATATATATTTAAAGCATATAAACAGAAGGCTCATAATGAACTGCATCAGAATACGCATTAAAAGGTATTTCAAACCTTTTGTCTCCTGCTGTGGTTGCTAGATGCAATTTTTCATTTACTATATTTTATTCCCAAACATGGAAGAAAGAGAGATCAGAATAACAGGTTGGACAATGTCTTCTTGTCAAACCCTCTGCTCAAGTAGGAGACCCAACGGACTGTCCAATCTCTTCTTAAAAACCTCTGGCGATGGAGCAGCCACAACTTTTGGAGTGAAGTCTGATTAATTATTCTGTCAGGAAATTTCTCCTTCGTTCTAGGTTGCATCTCTCCTTGATAAGTTGTTGTTTCCCATTTTTGACCAAACCCACTTTGCCACTCTTGTTTGTATAGGTTGGTGACCAAATTAATACTAACCCCAAGTCAGAAATTAGCCACACTGCTTTATCAGAGGCGATTTTAAGACTATTTGTATTTGCAGGTAAGCCAGAAACAAACTTTTGGAATTCAAGCACTGAATGAGTCTTCTTACTTTAGACATCATTTTTGATGGTCACATTAGAATGTCTGCTATATATAAAAGTTCACTGACAGATATGATCTGTAGCTAAGGCAGTTGCAGAGTGAATTTATTGCTGTTGATGAAAATAAAGCTGAGCTAGGTCATTTTCTCTTTGATGTTCTTATGACATATTGTAACATCAGTCTGAGTGGATGACTGCTAATGGCATCGTATAACCCTGCTAGGAAGAATCAGCTAGGAGAAACTGCCCCAAACTTTGGAAAACTGTAAGTAGTCTAAAACAACATTAATTCTGTACGCTTGTGAGAAACAGCTGGAAGAGACTATGATCAAGTTGTACACATCTTCACATACACACATGGACATTATCAATAACAGCTATAAAATTAAAATGTTATTCAATATACCACTTCTATGAAGCTTTAAATACTTCAGAGCATCTAAAGAAATTCTGCTGGAATACAATCAATTATAGCCAATCTTTCTTATTAAATGTAATCTGGACAATACTCTGTAGACACAAATTTTAAGTGCCACATTTAAAGTCAAATGTTCTTCCTCCTTCTTCCCAAATTAAATATATACATACATACACATCCAGTGGACATCCTTGAAACTCGGGGGTAAAAATTCCCCAAAAGTTAATTCACAAAGTTCCCAAAATTTAATTATTCCCAAAAGTTAATTCCAGCACACTAAGAAGGAAGTGAACTAAACTTTCTAGTTATTTTAGCTGCAAACAATTGAATAGATTGTTCACATCATGAGCTAAAGAAGTCTTGTTTTCTGAATTAATACAGTATTAAGAGAAACTTGATCTTGAGGAAAACTGAATATGAGTATTTTATTACAAACTGTACTTTAAGAACTTTAGTGTTCATATGGAAAAAGGTTTCAGACATGACTAAGTGCAAAATGTCCCTTCATGATTTTTGATGTGCGTATTTTGCTGTACAGTGAGGCTTACAATTTCTAGCTCCTATTTAAAAACTATTACTGAGATTGCCTTATATAATCACAGCTGTTAATCGAGTCATCCAGATGCTTTATATCTGATAACAAGATTTAAAGAACAGATCAGGCAGTAACTGCCAAATAGAATTTATTAAGCTATTGCTTTCTCCGGTCTTGAAATAAACCACATATGGGCCTTAGATAGGTAGGAGAAATTGTAAAAAATGGCATGAATGCTGTTGCTTAGAATTGCCATCCAAATCTTATATAAAGAATAATAATCAGAATCAATTAGCAAGTTACTTATGAGGTGAAAAATCAAGTGGAGAAAAATTATTAGGAGAAAAATATTTCACTAAGGTATCCAGAATCTCTCATTTATTTATTTAAATCATATTCAATCACTCCATACAATGTATTTCAGCTTTGAAGTTCAGCTTCTAAAGCAAAAAACTTCAAGCCAGATAAAAAACAATAAGTAAAATACTAACAGGCTGGGTTAAGGTTAAAGAACTAACTGACAGAAATCTTATTTATTCAATAGAACATATTATTATAATTTGTTAAATGTAAAGAAATGTAAGCCCTCCCTCCTAATTGAGTTACTGATTTGTTTTCAGACTAAGACTTAAAACTGTAAACTGACCACATATAAGCCAGTGAAGAATTAAAGTAAAGATCTTTAGAGCAAAATATATGACACATAGAATGTAAGACATTGCACTCATTTTCCAATGTTTAATTTTAGGGTTGCCTTAAGTTTTTCTTCAGGCTGTCTCCTACATTTTGTTAGAAGCACACTCCAACCCATAGTCTTGTTATTTTTAAATGAAATGAAAATACCACTTGGCATCATGTTTTGTATTTAATCAAATCAAAACCTTACATCAGGTTAGAGATGTGGTTTCTGTCTTTAAAAGAGGAATCAAGAGCAAGGGTGGGAGAATCCTAATCCAGATTAGGCCATCACTGTGTTGTAAATAAGAGTAAAAAAAAAAAAAGGAGTAAAACAGGACAACATGCATTTCTTACCATTTTCATAGTAGGACCTCTGATATGAAACTTCTAATTAGTGTATAGATAAATAAGTAAATATCCTGAGCCTGGATAGCTCAGCAGACTAATGCATTGTAATTTAACTCCAGCTGTCTGCAATTAGTAAATTCAAATCTTGCCAGGCTCAAGGTTGACTCAGCCTTCCATCTTTTCTAAAGTAGGTAAATTGAGGACCCAGTTTGTGGGCGCAATAAGCTGACTTTGTAAAAATATACAAAAGTATGAAGGCTATTGCTTAACGCATTGTAAACCGCTCTGAGTCTCCAGAGAAGGGAGGCATATAAATCAAATTAAAATAAATAAATTAAAAAAAAAATAGTTGAGCAAAATAATAAAGGAAGTAAATCAATAAATGTATGCTGAAAAAGCAAAGGTTGAATTTCAGACAGCAGTAAGTTGATGTTTTCTTTCCTGATGCTTAAAAATTACCTGAATGGATCGACTGGATTCTTTTGTTGTTAATATAACAGAATAAAAGAATAATAGACTTGAAAGGGACCATAGAAGTCTTCTAGTCCAACCCCCTGGTCTATACCATTAAAGACAAGTGGCTGTCCAGTCCCTTCTTAAAAGCCTCCAATATGGGTGATATATGGGTAATCTATCTATCTATCTATCTATCTATCTATCTATCTATCTATCTATCTATCTATCTATCATATCTGTAAGTAATATATATATATATATATATATATATATATATATATATATATATATATATATATATATATATATATATATATGCATATTCTCTCTAGCCAGGTTTTACCTATGTAAACTTAGTTGTTCTTCAGCCCTAGGTTCTGTGAAATCTCATTCACAAGTTCTTGGGCCCTTGAGGACGCCTTAAGAGGCAGAAATAGCTATCTGAGTCTCCCAGAGAGCAACACAGAGTTGCAGTTTGTCAGCAGAAAAAGGGCCCAAGAACTTGTGAATGAGATTTCACAGAACCTAGGGCTGAAGAACAACTAAGTTTACATAGGTAAAACCTGGCTAGAGAGAATATGCACATAAAAGCCTATGAAAAAAGAAAAAAGATACATTATGCCTTTACAGGGAGGATAATTGGGAAGTGGGTGTGGCTCACCGAGGACGCCTTAAGAGGCAGAAATAGCTATCTGAGTCTCCCAGAGAGCAACACAGAGTTGCAGTTTGTCAGCAGAAAAAGGGCCCAAGAACTTGTGAATGAGATTTCACAGAACCTAGGGCTGAAGAACAACTAAGTTTACATAGGTAAAACCTGGCTAGAGAGAATATGCACATAAAAGCCTATGAAAAAAGAAAAAAGATACATTATGCCTTTACAGGGAGGATAATTGGGAAGTGGGTGTGGCTCACCGAGGACGCCTTAAGAGGCAGAAATAGCTATCTGAGTCTCCCAGAGAGCAACACAGAGTTGCAGTTTGTCAGCAGAAAAAGGGCCCAAGAACTTGTGAATGAGATTTCACAGAACCTAGGGCTGAAGAACAACTAAGTTTACATAGGTAAAACCTGGCTAGAGAGAATATGCACATAAAAGCCTATGAAAAAAGAAAAAAGATACATTATGCCTTTACAGGGAGGATAATTGGGAAGTGGGTGTGGCTCACCGAGGACGCCTTAAGAGGCAGAAATAGCTATCTGAGTCTCCCAGAGAGCAACACAGAGTTGCAGTTTGTCAGCAGAAAAAGGGCCCAAGAACTTGTGAATGAGATTTCACAGAACCTAGGGCTGAAGAACAACTAAGTTTACATAGGTAAAACCTGGCTAGAGAGAATATGCACATAAAAGCCTATGAAAAAAGAAAAAAGATACATTATGCCTTTACAGGGAGGATAATTGGGAAGTGGGTGTGGCTCACCGAGGACGCCTTAAGAGGCAGAAATAGCTATCTGAGTCTCCCAGAGAGCAACACAGAGTTGCAGTTTGTCAGCAGAAAAAGGGCCCAAGAACTTGTGAATGAGATTTCACAGAACCTAGGGCTGAAGAACAACTAAGTTTACATAGGTAAAACCTGGCTAGAGAGAATATGCACATAAAAGCCTATGAAAAAAGAAAAAAGATACATTATGCCTTTACAGGGAGGATAATTGGGAAGTGGGTGTGGCTCACCGAGGACGCCTTAAGAGGCAGAAATAGCTATCTGAGTCTCCCAGAGAGCAACACAGAGTTGCAGTTTGTCAGCAGAAAAAGGGCCCAAGAACTTGTGAATGAGATTTCACAGAACCTAGGGCTGAAGAACAACTAAGTTTACATAGGTAAAACCTGGCTAGAGAGAATATGCACATAAAAGCCTATGAAAAAAGAAAAAAGATACATTATGCCTTTACAGGGAGGATAATTGGGAAGTGGGTGTGGCTCACCGAGGACGCCTTAAGAGGCAGAAATAGCTATCTGAGTCTCCCAGAGAGCAACACAGAGTTGCAGTTTGTCAGCAGAAAAAGGGCCCAAGAACTTGTGAATGAGATTTCACAGAACCTAGGGCTGAAGAACAACTAAGTTTACATAGGTAAAACCTGGCTAGAGAGAATATGCACATAAAAGCCTATGAAAAAAGAATATATATATATATATATATATATATATATATATATGTATGTATGTATGTATGTATGTATGTATGTATGTATGTATGTATATATATATATATATATATATATATATATATATATATATATATATATATGTTTTCTCAGGTTTTCGCGGGTGTTTGTATGTAGGTCTTTGGTTATTCGAGTCTTCTCCCACGTAAAATTGGAAGTGTCTTGGCGACGTTTCAACGAAGTCTCATTCGTCATCTTCAGGCTGGTGTTCTCGGCTTCGTGCTTCCAGGAGCAATGTGAGATCGCAGCTGTCTCTTCCTTTTAACTGCTAGTGGGGGTGTGAGCTGATTGGGTGGGAACTTGGCTGTGTTCTGATTGGGTGGAGGTGTGTTCTGATTGGTTAGGGGCTTGGCTGTGCTCTGATTGGATGGGGGGTTGGTTGTGCTCTGATTGGCTGGGGGTGTGTTCTGTTTGGGTGGGGGCTTGGTTGTGCTCAGCTTAGTCTGAGTTGCAGGGGGATTTGAGCTGGTGAGCTGCGTTGTTGTTGTTTGGCTTCGTGTTTGTGGCCGTGCGAGCTCTTCATGGTGGGTGTCAGTCTGTTTCATGTATGGATTGGAGGGGTTTAAAGTGGCTAATGATGCAGCTGCGGTCTGGCTTCTGGTCCTTGGTCGTGGCTCATTATCAGTGTGGGTTTGAGTCTGCTTTCTGCGTGGATGTGTGGTGGTGACATCCTGTGTGGCTCTTGTGAGTGTGGGTCTGGTGTCATTCGTCATGTTAGGGACTCGTTTGTCAATAAGGGCGGGTTTCCAAATGGCTGGTAGGCGGGAGGTATCATCTCGTTTGTTCATGCTGTGTGGGCGTTTTTCTATCTCGATGGCTTCTCTGATTATTCTGTTGTTGAAGTGTTCAGTTTTGGCGATAGTTCTGGTCTTTTTAAAGTCAATATCATGTCCTGTGGCTTTAAGGTGTTGGACCAGGGAAGAAGTTGGTTCCTCTTTTCTGACTGAGTTCTTGTGTTCTTCTATGCGTGCACTTATTCATCTGTTGGTTTGTCCGATGTATGTGGTGGGGCAGGTGGTGCATGGGATTTCATATACTCCTTGATTTTCTAACTCAATTTTGTCTTTGGGGTTCCTTAGGATGGTGGATATTTTTCGGTTTGTGCAGAATGCTGTCTTGATGTTATGTTTGTGGAGGATTTTGCTTATTCTGTCTGTGGTGTATGGGAGGAGGGCTTTGCCGTTTTCTTGTTCTCTGTCTTGGATTTTAGTGGGGGTTTCTTTTTGGATTAGGTTGGTGATCTTATTTCTTTGGAATCCATTGGATGTAAGTACGTTAGTGAGAGTGTGTAGTTCGGTTTTTAGGTGTTGTTCGTCAGCTAAGCGTTTTGTTCTGGAAATGAGTGTCTTGGCTACAGAGTTGATCTGGGCAGGGTGGTGGTGTGAGAGTGCGTGCAGATAGCGGTTTGTGTGTGTTTTCTTCTGGTAGATAGTGTGTCCTAGGGAGCCATTGGATTTTCTGTAGACTAAGACATCCAGGAAGGGAAGTTGGTTGTTCGCTTCTGTTTCCATGGTGAACTGTATTTTGGGGTGTAGGCTGTTAAGGTGTGTGAGGAAGTTGTCCAGTTTTTCTTTCCCATGTGGCCAGATTATGAAGGTGTCGTCCACATATCTGAGCCAGAGTTTGGGTTTGTGATCAGATTTTTCTAGAGCTTGGGTTTCAAAATATTCCATATAGAGGTTGGCAATGACAGGTGAGAGGGGTGATCCCATGGGTGCTCCTTCTGTTTGTTTGTATTTCTGTCCATTATAGATGAAGTATGTGTTGGATAGGCAGTGGTTGGTCAGATCTAAGATGTGCTTGGGGGGGTTATATTTGTTTATATTGTTTTGTTTTGGTGGTGGGGTCTGTGTTTAGGGGTTTGTATATGGAGTCTTGGAGTAGGTTGGTTAATTTGGTTTGGTAGTCAGATGTGTTCATAACCACCGTGGCATTGCCCTTGTCTGCTGGTACCAAGTACCAATCAAAGAAGCCTTGACAGTTATCCAAAACAAATATAACCCCCCCCCCAAGCACATCTTAGATCTGACCAACCACTGCCAAACTGCAAGAAGTAACTATAAGTAAATGTGGAAATGTAGCTTAGTATTAAGTTATTGTTCTATTCAACATTTAATTCCTTCTATCCTTTGCATCTGTCCATGCTTTACCTCTTATGCTAAGTAATAAGTAAAGAATGAATCAGTGCAAAGTCTGTTCCTGCCTACATATTCTGCTTCACAGGTCCTGCCATGATTACTCAAATAGGTACAGGTAGGATGTAGAGATGTAGGAATAAGGTGAGCACATTCTTAAATAATTTATTCCTCCTACGTTTATTACAAATTCTGGAGAGGGTCTACCTATTCAATTGCACAAATTCCTGTTGCACTATATAACCATTGGAGAAAAGCTAAAGTACCATGTGAATTGATAGCCTAGCCTTTCTCTATGCATGTGTCAAAGGTAATTCTTGTAGAAGGGTAGCATTGTTTGCAAAATATCAAGCCTGAACCTATGCTGTTTTTATAACCCATACTCATAAGTTCTCATTATATACTGTATTGGTGTTTTAGTGAAACCTGCATTCTGGAATAGGTTGAGTCACTTGAGAGCAATTCTCTGTCCCTCTAAGCAAAATGGTATTTTTCTCTAAAATTGTCTGGATGGAAACTTCACTTTCCAGAAGCTTTATGAGAGGCACATTCCTTCAGAGAGGCCAAACAAACAAGCAAACAAACAAAGCCAACTCTTAACTTGCTGGATACCCCAGGAAATAAAAAGGGAACAGTAACTAATATTCTTACTTAGTAATCACGAAGAACAGAATCTGTTTGCAACCATATCAATTCCCCATATCTATAGAGACAATATGATGCAATAGTTAAGGAGCTGACTAAACAAGGGGATCTAATTTCTTATCCACTCGCAACTATAGAAGCTCAGCAGGTATGCTTGGATCACCCAAACTATTCAGACTGTTGACCTAGGAAAAAAAAATAGGAGGAACGAGAAGTAATTATTTATGTATTTGAGGGGTCTTTGGTACTCTTTGAGATCAGTTTTCTTGCAGAAGTTTCATCACACAAACTAGGTAACATCATCAGTGTTGGGTAATAAAACATTTGCAAGAAACAACCAAGCTCAGAGACCACCAAGGACCCCTTACTTCACTCCTGAGCTACAAATATTCTTCTTTATTTATGTATTTATTTAATTTCAATAGCCACCCATCTCAGTCAAGGACCCAGGGTGGCTTGTAATTATATGTATCTATGGTATATCTACAGTATATCTACAATTTGAATCTTTAATCTCTTCTAACCTGGTTAGAATGAATTTGGACATGGTGTTCTCAGTTCATGTTACAATACTTGAGTATTAACCATATAACTCAACCTTTCCACCCCTTAGAAAATCAGCAAATGAACAGTTTAAATACATGTCACCATGACTGATTACATGGATGATGTTGGCTTCTGAGAGACATTAGTGCATTTAGTATAAATACCTGCTTGGGGGAAATATGATTCCATCACACTGGTTTCTACACAAGATAAGATTCTTCATTATTGTATTAATGTCTTGGCTTGCTTGAAATACAGTACACATATGAAAGTATGCCTGAAGCATCATGTCTCTGGTAGAAATATAGCTGGATGCTATAATTCTACAGCATAAACCTATCATTGCATTATTTTATAAAGCCAGTTTATTAGAAAATCTTTATTATAGTGTGAGAAGATGAAGCTTCTATCATCAGTTATGTGGATCTACCAAAACACATTCTGTGCTGCTCTAAACCCTCTAAATAAAGTCTATATGGTAGAAATAATGTAATAAAACAGACAGTGCTCTTGTGGTCTAGTGTGATAAACCTGGAAATTTCATTCTGCCTTCACTATTGATATGGCTTGATATTTTTTTTTCTACAGAAGATAAATTACACAAATCTAGAGATTTACAGTACTTTCCACCTATACATACATTGACATTTACCAACTGTTCTCTCTCATCAACAGGCACAAGTCTCACAGCTCAAACTACTTAGATGGATTGATTATATGACCTAGGAGAAGAGATGCAGCCTTGCTTCCTGATATATGTTTGTGCCACATAAAATGTACTTCTGTGCTTTGTTGTGTACATAAAGGGAAAAAACAACAACAGTTTTTTACATGTTATTTTAGGCGCAATAAATAGTGATTCAGCAATTTAAAATTCTTTCTGAGCAATTTTATTTTATTTATTTGGAAATTTATATTGCTACCTATTCGCCCATGGCAATTCAAGGCGGCTTACAAGAATACACACACACAATATAATATAAGTTAATAAAAAAGAGAATTAATAATAAATTAATAAAATAACATAATAAAATAACCCCCACCCCGGTGACAACACATCACACAAGCCATTTAATGGGCTTCATCCCACTCTGCGTTCCCCAGACCCACTGGCAGAACCAGGTCTTCAGCGCCTTCCGGAAGAGTGTTAGAATGGGAGACATTCTAATCTCTGGGGGAATGATGTTTCAGAGAAAGGGAGTGACCACAGAGAAGGCCCTTCTTCTGGGTCACACCAGGTGTATTTCCCTAGCCTGTTGTAACCTGTGACGTTCCTTGCCTTCCCGCTCTGGTGGGTAGGGTAAATGTGACTGGCAAGAGATGGTCCATTATACATGGGGCTCTCCTTGAGGAGCACCTGGAGGCTCCAACTGGTCCAGAATGTGGCCGCGCGGGTGATTACGGGAGCGACATGGCGCTCCCATATAACACCTCTCCTGCGTGAGCCGCACTGGCTCCCAGTAGTCTTCCGGATGTGCTTCAAGGTGTTGGTTCTCACCTTTAAAGCGCTCCATGGCTTAGGGCCAGGGTATTTATGAGACCGCCTTCTGCTACCGATAACCTCCCACCGGCCAATGCGCTCTCACAGAGAGGGCCTCCTTAGGGTGCCGTCGGTCAAGCAATGTCGGCTGGCGGTCCCCAGGAGGAGAGCCTTCTCTGTGGGGGCACCCGCCCTCTGGAATGAGCTTTTTCCCAGAATACGACTGATCCCAGATCTCCACACCTTCCGTAAGGCCCTGAAGATGTTTTTATTTCAGCAAGCTGGCCTAGCCTAATTGGGTTTTTTATGGGTAAGTTTTTAATTGTATAGCTTTGGGGTTTTAAATTGGGGGCCAATTGATTTAATTTATTTTAGTTATCTTAACTTTTATATTGTATGTATTTTAATTTCGGCTGTTCACCGCCCTGAGTCCCTAGGGGGAGAAGGGGAGAAGGGCGGTATATAAATTCAAGTATAAATAAATAAAACAAATAAATAAAATAAAATAGATGGTCCCTCAGAAATTAAGTTTTTGTCCTAGAAAGTTTAGGTAGAATTGTCATTATTGTCATGTTCATCTTCATTACATGTCATTCCCCCCACCTCAGATACTACTTTCTCTTTTATTCTCATAATTACACTTTAAGATATATAAAAACAATTGGCATGAGAGAGATTGAATTTATGGTTAATGAAAGAGAACTTGAATTGTGTCTCTTGGTCAAAACTCCAAAACCTTAAACACTATAATTATCTTTTTAATTCCTCCAACAAGACAACAGGGGAAATTCATAAAGAGAAGTTGTGGTTTCTCAAATGTATCTTCCTGAGGACTCCCATATGGCCAAAATAATATCAATGTATACTTCCTGACATTCACATCTTGGCAGATGACTAAATGAACCATAATTCTACAGTGTTTCCCTGAAAATAAGACCCTGTCTTTTTTTTTTTTTTTTTTTACCTAAAATAAGCGCTTGGCCTTATTGCCATGCGCTCAAAAGCCCGATTGGGCTTATTATCAGGGATATCTTATTTTGGGGAAAACAGGGTGTTGAGTATACTTTTTCCATCTCAAACACCATGGCATTTTCTTCACTATGATATGGGTTTCTCCAGAATGAATTATATTGTAGATAGCATGTACACTAGACAAATGGTACTTATGATTGGATTGCAAGTAGAATATGCAGGTAAAATCAATAAGACAAATAAAAAATAAGACAAAAATACCATGATTGCACTTAATCTTGAAGTTTCGTCATTGGTTCTGGCAATTAGTTTGTAATGCATTTGAAATAGAATCTTGTAAATCTTTAAAAAAAATGCCTTACCATATAAGACATGTGAAGAAATGCAAAACTTCTTATCTAAAAATCTTGTCCATAACTTCATCTAACTTGCCTTAGCTATGGGAAGGAATCATTTAGGTGTGTTACTTATCTCATTCTGCAACATTGTTTGCAGTATTCCTTACCACCTTCTTGCATATTTTACTTTTGAAGAAATTCCGCAGAATAATTTCTTTTCAGTCACAACTTTATTGGAAGGTTGGTCAAATCAGATTTATTAGCAGGGAAGCACGAAGCACTCAAGATTTCAATTGGTTCCCTTGCTCAAATGGAAATGTCTTCCTTTAAACCTTTGTAACTGAAAATGGAAATCTTTAAAAGGTAACATAATAGAAGCTACATCACAACTGTTCTTAAGCCATCCACATTTAACCTTTACAGTTTTCCTAAACCAAATTCAGCTGCTTAGATGATTTTGCTAATGAATCACATTATCCAGTACATTTCTAGAAGATGTTTTCTGGGCGCAGCTTGAAAATCAGGAGGTGACCTTGGAGCCTGCCCATTTTGCTAATTTGCTGTTTATTTGGATGAGTGACTCTTTAAAATCCTAATTTACCAACAGGCTTAATTAAATCAATCAATGGGGTTACATGAGCATAAAATATTTCCTAATAGGGCAGGGAATCACTGTGTACTTAGAGAAAAAGCAAAATGGCAAGGGATAACTTTGTTCAAAACACACAATTAGTTTCTTTGGCTGCACTTTATTCTTAGATATATGAAATATGATTTTTTGTGTGTGCTGTTATTCTATATTTGTGTCCAAAAAGATATCATGTATGAATTTGTTTTGTTTTAGGGCTAAAATTAATTCAGCAATAAAGCTGATTTGATGGAAGTTTGAAAAAAATATTCTAGGCCAAATTTCCTATACATTCTGTATATATAAGTGAGGGATATATCTGGGACAGATTCAATGACAGTTATATTGAAAAGGTAGATTTTGACTCTTGGCTGCTTTAAAGTCTGGAATAAACAATTGGAAGCATCTTGATGATCCAAAGAAGACAGGAAGTGAAGCTTTAGGATGTTTGTCAAGCCTTGCTGAGCAAGATGTTTCATTTTATCTGACAATTTCAGGAACATATATTTCCCATTTCTATACCCATAACAAGGATTTTGGCTTTTGAATATAAGCAATTTGTGGCAACTAATAAAGTAGGTTTGATGTGAGCCAAGGGGAAGACACAAATGCTGATTTTCACTATAGGGAACTTTATTTCCAGTAAACTAAACAAAAATAGGGCTATTCAAAATGGAGTTTATGCTTCCAAATGAGACTGAATGCTGACTCTACAGTAAGCCCCATTAGGTCCTATTGAGCCATAAGATCTGAGTCACATGCTTTGGCTTAACAACATGTTTGGAAGAAGCTATTGAGCTGTCTGGCCTTCCTCCCGAGTATTGTATTACTGATTTAAAGCATATCCTACCACCTTGAATTGACCTCACAAATAAATAGGTAGCTGATATAGCTTCAAAGGAAGGCATATATTATGTGGAATGTGTGGACAGAGACAAAAAAAATTTTTCTTTCATATCCAAACCCAGTCATGCATGGAAGCTAGATGAGGGGAAAATGCAGGACAAATAAACTGAACTCTTTCACAACGTATCATTAAATTATGGAAGATGGTTTTGACAGAGAACTAGTCTGATTCCAAAAGAAACTTAAATTCTCAGTGCTTTAAGCTTCAATGCCACCAGGTTAACTCCAGAATCAAAGGAAATGTAGGGGTCTGAATTACATATTTGTTAAAAAAAATATTACATTTCTACATCTATTCTTGCTTATGTGTTTCCTTGAGCAGGTCAGCCATTGGTAGCTAATTTCTGTACACTTAATATTAAATTAAAGAGAACTGTAGTCAGATCCATCTTCCTGACTAATCAGTAGAAACAACGATGATACCACATACATAGTGACATTCTTGCATAACTTATGTAATTTATTTTATTTTCAACTTGACATTATGATGTCCATAATGTATAGTGCAGAATTTAGGTCATTTCATGACATATCATTCATTACTTGGTGAATGAATGCCCCTTGTATCCATGTCAGTGTTTCTTCAGCTTGAAAATTTGAGATGTATGCACTTCAACTCCCAACATTCCTTAGCCACCCATTTTAAAGTTGTCAAAGTGGGGAAACACTGGCCTGAGTAATAATATTCTGTCCAATTAGTGCAATGAGCTTCACCTAGCTAACTCCTTTTTGATACTAAAGTTTTGTCCTGATAAAAGCTTCCAAATTATAATCAAGAGCAGTCTGATATATAATGTATTTCTGTAAACTAAGCCCCACTAAGTGATATCTATTACAGCAATTGGTCTTATTGCATCTTAAAATGGCCTATACATAAATTTTTGACTTATGACCATAATGGAGCCTATACATTATGATCATACGTTGTGATAATTATAAAGCAGGTCACTGACATGACTGACATGACTTTATGGCCTTTTTTGTGTGACTGTTATCAAGCAAACCCATTGTTTGTTATGGGGCTTAATTGTCAGAAACCAGAAGTAATTGCTGGTTTACAGTCCACATGACTGTAAATCACAGTCATGTGGATGTGAGCTGGTTGCTGAGTGCCTGAAATGTGGTCATATGACTGCAGGGAAGGGCCTCTATCAAACTTTGGAACCAGGTTGTGAGTCCATTTTGGAGGATCCATCATAACTTTGAACTGTTGCTAAGCAAATGGTCATAAGTTGAGGGCAACCTGGGTTATGTTTTTGTAAGCAGAGATATTTTTTTGTAAACAGAATAACTTTGTCCAGCAGAAACTACTCCATTCATTCACCTAGCATTTCACAAACTTGCCACAGGGAAACCAGGAGTGAATATGGAATCCAGCGTCTGGATTTTCAGATGAGTCAGTTGCATTTAATAAGACAACCTTTCCTTAAAGCAAAATCCTTGCATTTATTATCATTTACAAACAAAGCAACTAGCTCAGTTACTATAGCTCTTGGCATTTTGAATGCTTAGTTTATTCTTTGTGCACTAATGTTTCCTGACAACACAAGGATGTTGTATCTGTAGTTTGGTAGTGTTGGGTGGGGGGGACGACAAAATCAACATTACAGGCATATAGGATCTTCTACAAAGCTCTAATATTAAATTATGAACAGGACAAGGTACAAGAAGGGACTTTTATGTTGGAATTTTAAAAAGCAGATTAAAAGGCATTTGTTCATTTCATAGCTCAGAGTAAATTATTGTCAGGATTAGCTATTAAAGGCTTACCAGGAATAATTCCAGAGAGTAATAGAGTAATTAAAAAAAAAACTTCTGAAGTAAGATTTGTTAACCTTTTCAATATGTCTGGGGCTTTTCCTCGCTGATATCCAGTTGCCAAGCCAAGAGTGAATGCAAAACAGAACAAAGCCTAGTGTTCATTTTAAAAGTTAAATTAAATCTTTCTTGAAGTAAGCTCTACTCATGATGATTACAAGGATACATCTGTGCAGATCGGGGTGGGTTCTACTTACCTTTACTACTGGTTCGGAACAAGAGTTTCTGCGCATGCGCAGATCACCGATGACGACATCCGGGGCAGTGGGCTGGGCCTCCCGCCAGTTTTATTACCGGTTCTTACGAACCGGTCTGAACCGGGGGCAACCCACCACTGATTCAGATGTATTGGCTGCAGTATGAAAGCTGAACTGGGTGGGTATCCTTAGGGATTGTCACTCTGACTTTTTCCGTGTACAATGGTTCTCCCCTTGACTTACTACTAATGTATATGGGGTAGTTGTTGCTATAATATGAATCCCATGTACTGTACATTTTGTCCAATATGCTTCAAATAAGTAATCTTATTCAGGCAGCTGCTGGCTTTGTGGAAAGCAACAGAGATGAGCTTGGAGAAACTATGCAGCAATTGTTACAAAAACATGTTTTCAGTCCAGGAAATGAGGATAGTATAGAAAGACTCTCGAAGTGGTTTTGCCCTGACTCCCTGGGGTATCAGAAGGAGGGAAGAGAAAGCACAGTCAGGCTTTCAAGATTCTATTGTTATAGTCTATAATATATAAATAAAGTTTCAGTTAAACTTTTTGGAGTCTGTTTTCTGACCTGGACTACCTTGAAGGCTTGGCAGGTTTAGAGTGCCTGGCTTCAGCTATAATGCCAGACTCCTTAAAAGGCTCTGTCTAGACTTCATTGGCCTTTCTGGTAGGATCTTGCCTGGAACATATCTAATCAAGTAATTGAGATGTACTGAACATGCCAACTAAGGGTTAGCTAGAGAAGTGTTTCTCAATCTCAGCAACATTAAGACCTGTGGACTTCACCTCATAGTCACAGATACTACTCCCTTATGAAGGCCAGCCTCATGCATCCCAAAGAATGGAATAGGGACCTTGGCAGACTGCATTCTTCAGCCTTTGAGCTTTTTCTCTTTTCCTCTTTTCCTATCTGCTCTCTCCCCATGGTGTCTGGTTACCCATTATGGAAGAGGTTCTTGATATTTTAAAGCCTCCCCACTGTCACTAAAAGGACTCACAGGATTTCTCTGAGAAAGGCTTTCCTCACTTCCAAATTGTCAATTTTCGAGCCTTTCAGTCTGCTTATATGCTCCTAGACATACAGGAGTGGAAAAGTGGGTCATTGCACTAGAAATATACTGTCTTTCAAAATTTCTTTTAAGAATCCTATACAGCTGACTTTATTGTTACAATACTTTTGGCTGCCATTGTTAGGTATTATTATTATTATTATTATTATTATTATTATTATTATTATTATTATTATTACACATTTGTCATTACTTTTCAGTTTCACACAAGGAAAAAAAATAAAAGTAGTACTGAAATTAATGTAAAGCTTTTCTTCCCCTTCTTAGAAAATGCTGGCTGCTTTTAACTCAAAAGAGCAGAAAGACACAATAAATTTCATAAAACCTTCTTGATGTTTTGACTGTTGTCATATTTATATGGCACATTTAATCAGATCAGCTACAAACATAGCAGCTGTATTTGCACAGTATCTTAAGCCTTGTTAGTATTAACTCTGCCTATTATTTTCTTCTGACTTAAGCCTGATGTGTGAAAATTGTCTGGTCAGTTTGTGGTTCACTGCATTGCAGAATGTCTGTACCTACAAAAACAAATTGTTATAGAAACTAGGTTAAATTAGTTGTATGAACCTTAGAGTAAGAAATCAGAAGTCCGGGTGGGTGCAGAAAGCTGTATGAAAGAAAAAAAAAACACATTGGAGTTTTTTGTTTTGTTTTCATGTAGCAGAATGAGAATTTTTAACAGAAACTCAGAAACATAAGAAAGCTTCTCTTACTCCCACCATCACTCAAGGCACCTTCAAATAGAAGATAACTATTGTGATGAAATATTTCTCACCTTACATGCAAAACATTTCTCTGCCTGATCTTTCTACTTCATTCAATTGGTTACCAGCCTTGTTTTTCAATAAGCTTGGTTTCTTTGAATTGTTTTGCAGCTGAAGGCAATATCTGTCATTGGCATAAAAACTTCAGAATTTTCAAAGGGCAGCTTGTACATATTTTTCATCTTGACATGGTTGATGCCGTATGCTATTATCCAATTGCAGTTAAGTTCACCATGACAGCATGTCGTTGTTCAATTAGGATTTTTGACGTCCTTCCTAATTGTAAATACTTCCCTATTTCAGGTTCCTCCTATGTTTGCCTTCCTTCCATTTGTTACTGGAAGCTAAGGCTCAAGCGAAGGAAAGTATTTGAAAAGGAGAAATGGGGGGGGAGGAAGAAAATCACATTTGCTACATTAATAAATACTATAACTTCATATCTTGTAGACAAAATGTTGCTAGAGTTGTGCTATAGAAAGATTAGATTTCTGAATTCCTGCAGCACTTTTGCTCTGACATTCAGTCCTCTGAATTCAGTGAACTTATTCTGAAATAGAAGAAACCTGGGAAATGTATCCAAACTCAATGGGAAATAGATGGCCATGGAAGAGAGATGGTAAAATCAAAACCTGTTTGGCTCACATAATAGATCCAGCTGAGTGGGAATTGTATATTCTGTCACTGTGTTATGTGTTTGCCAGCTGAGCTTCCATTCTGAGCAGTACGGTAGTCTGCCAGAGAACTTATCTGTAGCAACTGAGATAAGACCAGTCTTGTGAGACATTGGACTACTGCGCATGTCTACATTCTTTCTTTTCTAACTTCCTGATTTATACTTCCTTTGTTCGTCTCTGAGATAACTGCCGGTAAAATGTAGTTAGCTAGTTTTTTACTTTTATAATAAAATGTTTCTTAGAATATACTTCGGGTTTTCTTTCTTTAAAGTATACAGCATGGAAAACAAGATCCATTCACCTCTAATTAATTACAGTTTCCCCAGGGGGGGAATGAGGCTGACTCACGCTTCGACATATTCTACCCTGCATATACTCCATGTTTGAGGGAGTCTGGGGGAAAAAAAAAACCTTTTTTCCATTCAGAGAAAAAAAACTTTTTCCCCAAATCAAAAGTCTTTGGATTTGCCTACAAAAGAAGGAGTTTTCTTTTTCTAATTATGATTCTTCTTTGTCCTGAGAAAGGGCTCTGGATTTATGGGAAAATCTGCAGCACACAATGACCTCTTTTTTATCTCTATCAAAAGAGATAGGCAAGTTTCTTAGTTTATTTTTCAGATACAGAAAAAAATATATGAGAACTAGTAGCGTAGTGGTTAAGGCACCATGCTAGAAACCAGGAGATTATGAGTTCTAGTCTTGCCTTAGGCTAAAAAAAAGTGAGTGACATTGTCATTCTTTTTCAATCCTAGAAGGAAGTGGGCAAGGCAAGCTGTATCTGAAAAATTTGCCAAGGAAATCACAGGGAGTAGTCCAGGTAGTCACCAGGAGTCAACACTGACATGAAGATCCTTCCTACTCACAACAAATGTATTCAGTGGTCCATTAAAGCAGTTAAAGAATGTGTCATTATCATCTTCTTGAACCAATAATTTAACTATCATATTTTTTGGAGTATAACACACACTTTTTTCCCTCCTAAAAGAGGCTGAAAATTTGGCTCCGTCTTATACTCCGAATGTAAACCCGCGCGGTGCCCAAAATGGCTACCTGCCTTCTCTTACCCCTTCTGCGCTTTGCCTGCTTTAGTCACTGGAGCTCCATCTGAGGATCAGCTGTGCTTTAGAAGCTGTTTGTCAGCCCCAACACGAGCGAAGCAATCTTCTATGCTTTGCCTGCTTTTCTAATTGCTGCTCCCTCCGACAATCAGCTGTGCTTTAGAAGCACAGCCCCAACCAGCCCCAACCTCAAAACCAGCAAGCGAACTAATGTGCTGGGACTAGCCAGATGAATACCTGGTAGGCAGATTACCCCCCACCATTTTCCTCCCCAAAAACTAAGGTGCATCTTATACTCCAAAAAATACAGTATTTTCTTTCCATGTAATCTAATTAGCTTAAGTTTGTAGTATTTAAGTGCATAACTTTACTGACAATTCCCTTGTAGGCAAATCTGCTATAAGATGCCCATTATTTAGTTTGGCATTCTCTGGTGATAGGAACAGGGTGGCATGATAGCAGTGTTTCAATATTTGAATATTTGAAAGGGGGGGGTCAACCTATTTTCCAAAGCAGTTGAAAGCAGGACAAGAAGCAATGGATGGACACTAATTAAGGAGAGAACCAACCTATAAATAAGGAGAAATTTTCTGACAGTTGGAATAATTAATCAATGGAATGGCTTGCCTTCGGAAGTTGTGGGTGCGTCAACACGGGAGGTTTTTAAGAAGAGATTGGACATTCCATTTATCTGGCATGGTATAGGTTTCCTGCTTGAGCAAGAAGTTGGATTAGAAAACCTCCAAGGTCCTTCCAACTCTGTTATCCTGTTACTCTTTCTTCAGCCTTCTTTCTCTACTTGAGGCTATCTGTATAAAGAAGATATACTTTCATTCTAGCCCTTCCATTCCTTTTGCCTTGAAGCCCAGCCATGAGCACTTCAAAATCTTGTCCATATTTTTTCAGGAAACTATATCCTTTCAGCAATTTACTTTATCCCCAAAGAAGAATTGTATACATAGTTCCATTAACTAGGATAGCATAGCAAAATCAGATCCTATTTCTTTCTCTCTCAAACCAAACTACAGCATATTGCTTTTCTTCTACATTCTATTATTAGGGATTTTTCAGAAATACTAAATACTGCCCGTCCATTAGTCCATTTCCCAGTTTAAGTGGTGGCTAATACATGGAAGGAGAGAGAGAAAATTATAAGAAAACTTAGATTAGAACAATGGGTAGAATAAACCAAAATGAAATTTAACAGAGAGAAATGTAAAATCCTGCATCTAGCTAAGAAAAATGAAAAGAAGCATGTACAGGATGGTGGGGGAGAGAGAGCTGGCTCAAAAGCAGCACATGTGGGAAAGATTTGGGTGCACTAGCGGATCACAAGTTCAACATATCACAACAATCTAATGTAACTGCAAAGAAGGCCTTTAGGGGAATCCAAAGAAGCATTGAGTCCAGGTTTCAAGAAGTAATGATCTTCCTCTACTCTGCCATAGATGTTTGGAGTACTGTATTCAATGCTACAGATCCCAAATGAAAAAAAGACATTGACAAATATGACAATCATATCTAGAGAACAGCTATCTAGCTGGCTAAAAAACTGAAAACCAATTCCTACAAGGAAAAGTTCAAAGACCTGTTTAGTTCATAGAAGAGAAGGTGAAGAGAGGACACAATAATTGTCTTCAAAAATCTGAAAGGTAGACTCATTGTATAGGTTTGGACTTATTCTCATTTGTTCCAGAGAGTATGTCTAGAACTAATGAGATGAAACTTCAAGGATGTAAATACAGATTAGATTTAAAAAAGAACTTGACAATAAGAACTATCAATCATCAAATAGATTACTGCATAGAATAGTTTCTTCTCCTTCATTGGAGGTTTAAACTGACCTGTGCATATCCTTTCATATATAAATCCAAGAGTGTATAAAATCAAAATGGAGAAAGAGAAGACACTGACCTATGTCCTATCTGTATTTTGTAGTAAAATAAAGAAAAGAGAACACCTTTGGTAGGGTTGAACTGATAGAGGTAATAATCATTTTCCAATTGAGCACAATATTGTCTCATTTTTTTGCTCACTTGAGTTTGTTCATCCTAGAAACTAAATCATATTAAAGCCATGGACTTTCTGGACAGATAATTTTTAAGGAATGGATTCAGCTATGCACATTATTATTTCTATTGAACACAAACTTTCCTAAAAGTATTTCTATATTATATCATGAAGGGACAGAAATCCAGGGCATTAGCTATAACGTTAAGCAGGAAGGCAAGCTGTGATAATGGGCCCACAACAGCATGTACCCAGAATAGAACAGAATTCTTGAGCGCTGTTGGGAGACCTTTTGAAGCAGTCCCCTAAATGAAGCAGCTCAGCAAAGCCAGACTGAAATGCATCATCCCTTTCATTACTTTTATGAAACCAAACTTAAATCCTTTTTGCAGAAACACTTGCAGATAAAATGAGACTACAAGAGTGGATTTTCAGTCAGCATGCTGATAGCTAATCCTTTCCCTGCATATACCATACACACCAAAGGTTTAAAACAAATGTTTCTTGGCTCCATTAGGAGATTCTGAACTGACCGGCGTTGTTGTTAATGCCCTCCTGAAACACGGGACTTCTGTGCATAAAAAAATAAAATGAAGCCAGGAAGACACTTTGGAAAGCTCAAGGCAAACATGGAAAAAGAAAAAAGAAGGAAAGTGGAATTACTTCTGGGACATTATTTCCTGCCAGTGACTATTGAGGTTACTTGTTTCCAGCATCAACAGCCTGAGGAAAGGGCTTCATATTTGAATAAACTTGCTCAAGGATAACAAAAGCAATGTATGAAGTACTTCAGGAGAAAAGGTACCACTAGACATGCTGTTTCAGATTTAGAGATATTTTCAAAATAGGATGACAAAGTATTCATTGACAAAGATGACAAAACCTACCTGTCTCTCTCTAACTCTCAGTCACGTCTATCACATCTATGCCGTACGTAGTTTGATGTTTGTGTATTTTAACCCTATACCATTCCAGACCAATGGCTGTCCAATCTCTTCTTAAAAAGCTCCAGTGTGTTGTGGCCCCGCCCTCTGAGCCTGTCCCATCGGAGGAAGAAAGCTCCGAGCATGAGGAAGAGGAGTCAGCCAGGCCTCCCTCTCCAGGCCCCTCCCCTCTGGCACTGTCTCAGGTGCCGGCCGAGGGAGAGGAGATTAACAGGGAGACAGGTGGCTCGGATGAGAGCGGAGGAGAAACATCATTCCTGGACGCACGCCTCCGAAGGCGTGATAAACGATTGCAACAGCTCAGGAGGCGTGCTAGGGATTAGAACTGAGTCATTGGACCACACCCCAGAGACTATATAATAGAGGGTGGTGGCCAGTGATCCTTGTGACGAACAAAAAGTAAACCTTGGATAGTCACTAAAGCCTCATCCGGAACTGCTGAGAGAAATATTATTCTGATTGGACTTTTTGTACGCTAAGTATCTTATCTTTCTGTTTTGTGGAAATAAACGCACTTGGCAGACGGTGTGTAAATCGCTGCCAAGTTGGAGATAAGACCTGGGTGTGTGCCAAAGTGTTTCCTTAACCCTCGGCTGGCTGTGTTTGTGTGTGTGTGTGGACGGGGACAGATCACAGTGTTAGAGCACCCACAATGAGGCAAGTTGTTATATTGATTAATTGTTCCAATTGTCAGGAAATTTGTCCTAGGTTGGTTCTCTCCTTAATTAGTTTTCATCTATTGCTTCTTGTTCTATCTTCAGGTGCTTTGGAGAATAGCTTGACCCCTCGTCAGCCTCTTAGTCATTGGAACACTGCTATCATGTCACCCCCTAGTCCTTCTTTTCATTAAACTAGACATACCCAATTCTTGCAACCTTTCTTCATATGTTTTACTTCTAGTCTCCTAATCATCCTCTACAGCTGAAGAAACTATGATTGTTTCTTCTTAATCTCTTGCCCCATTCATTATCCAGATGTGGGCTCTGCTGTCTCTTATCTGATTATTCCTTAGGCAGCAACTCTTCCCCTGTCCTCCAAGGTCATTCCCACATACCATTAGAGTGGCAACATTTGGAAATATTTGTTGTTCACAAGGATTGCTATGATTTATTCTTGTGTTTCTCCTTGCTCGATAGGAGTCATTCAGAGTCATTTTGAGTTAAGTGTTGTATAAAAGAAAATAAACCACCAAACAAAATGCATTGCCGATTTCCCATGAAAAGATGCAAAATTTTTATCCCATAACCTTTCTTTCTCCGTGCCTCCCACTGATTAAATACATGGCTGTGCTGTGCTGTATTGTGCTGTGCTTAGTGGCCTTGAAACCAAATAGTTGTGAGTGCTTACATAACTGCCAAGCCTGTCCAAGGATTTGCCAACACTCATCCTCCTTCTTACAGGGTGTATGGGTTTTAAACTCAACTCTTTTCCTGAAATGCAGGTTGTGAGAAATGTCACTGTTTTCAGGGTTTTTGTTTTTAAATCATAAAATCTGGATGTTGTTTCATGAAATTTCATACTTATGGGATTCTCCTGTGTTAGGTAAGTATGTGATGATTCCGATTCAGAAGTCGACTGTGTAACTGTGCTCTAATAAAATCCAAGAAAATTAACAGTCAATGATTTACAGTAAATCTCTGGAGTACAGAAGGCTTGCCTGAGACAGGGAAAGCAAACACTTATGTGCTACATTATAATGATGGCTTATACTAATTAAATTGAAGAAGGAATGCTTAATTTATGCCTTGCCATCAAATGAATGGTGGGGGGAAACACCCTCTTGGTTCAAGCTTTGCCTTATTAAGAGGATTTACTCCTTATTATTGTAATAAAATCTATTTTTGAATGTAAGTAGAGAAAGCAAGGACTTTCAGTGTCTTGCCTCTTGTTGCTCTGCCATTTGGGATCTCAGCCTCAGTTCAATGTACTGTTTGCAATTAGGTTAATTAGAACATTATCTCAAAGTGCAGTGCTATTCAGGAGTACGGGGGAAAGAATATATTTTCACTGGCTATTGCTGCTTCCTAATAAATGATTTTTGGTTGAAAATTATTTTCCAATTATATTGAATGTCTATTTCTCTCAGGGATGGGATGACATTTAAATATAAAGCAACTGAAAAACTCCATTAAACACAGAAGTTGAACTCTTTCTCCACTCAGAAGACCAAAAATAGATGGGATGCAGAAAATCTGTCACTGGATTACTTGATGTATTTTCCCCCACTGAAACAGACATTTTGATTTCATCAAGGGTAGCAGGAAATAGGGGCATTTGAGCCCCTTTCCTGTCAAAACTGTCCTGATTTTAATGAATAGCCTCCTGGAAATATACAATTCAGTTGAAAAGGAAGGCAAGACTTGAAAAGGGAAAAATGCCATATACATATGTGTGTGTGTGTGTGTGTGTGTGTGTGTGTGTGTGTGTTTGGGAGCATATCAGAGGTTCAGCAGGTTCTGACCAGTTCTGGAGAACCGGTAGCAGAAATTTTGAGTAGTTCGGAGAACTGGTAAATATCACCTCTGACTGGTCCACCCCCATCTATTCTCTGTCTCCCGAGTCCCAGCTGATCGGGAGAAAATGGGGATTTTTTTTTTTAATTTGATTTACATGCCGCCCTTCTCCGGAGACTCAGGGCGGCTTACAGTGCGTTAAGCAATAGCCTTCATACTTTTGTATATTTATACAAAGTCAGTTTATTGCCCCCACAAACTGGGTCCTCATTTCACCTACCTTAGAAAGGATGGAAGGCTGAGTCAACCTTGAGCCTTGGAGAAATTCGAACCAGCAGTAAATTGCAGGCAGCTGTGTTAATAACAGGGTGCTTTAAACCACTGTAGTACCAAGGCTCAGTAACCTTCCCCTGGAGTGGGGAGGGAATGGAGATTTTATAGTATCCTTTCCCTGGAGTGGGGTGGGAATGGAAATTTTATAGTATCCTTCCCCTGCCATGCCCACCAAGCCATGCTCACCATGTCATGCCACACCCATCAAGCCACACCCACAGAACCAGTAGTAAAAAAATTTGAAATCCACCACTGGAGCATATGTGTTGGGATATGTGTATGAGAGACAGTTTGGTGATTAAGGCATCAGGCTAGAAACTGGAAGACTATGAGCTCTTAGGCACAAAGTCAATTGAATGACTTCAAGCCAGTCATTATCTCTCAGCACTAGGAAGAAGGCAATGGCAAGCTACTTCTGAAAATCCTTGCCAAGAAAACTACTGAGTGTTGTCCAGGCATGCACACATACACACAAATACATGTATGCACAAATACACATGTACCCACACACACCTATATACATACAGACATACACTTTCCCAATAAATCTGTTTGAGTAGATGGGAGGGCTGGAAGTGGATAGTGGAACTGATTCTACTAATGTGGTTGTTATTCCTCTGATTAAAATACAAGCCTCCACCAGCTGCTTTTAAAAGTGGGAAACTGTGGGGACTTCAGAAGATGCAATTATTTTGAACTGTCCTTTGTGTTATTGCTGCAAACAATCTGGTATTCCCATTTGTAGGATCCTTATGAAAGATGAAATAACAGCATTGGAAAAGGACAATAACATCAGTCCTGAGTTATTTAGTATTTGGGCTCAGAGTGAGGCTTTCGTCCTCTTTGCCATAGTGAACAGGAACATATATTCAACTGTCCGAATACAATTCTACAGTGAGTTTCTTCTATTAGAAATGGCAAGAGAGAGAAAGTGAAGAAAAAGGGTAGGTGAGGGAGAGAGAGAGAGAGAGAGGGAGAGGGAGAGGAAGAGGGGAGAGAAAGGGACGCAGAGATTTTGACCTGCCAGACAAATTAACCACTAAAATCCCATCCTCTTTTAAATTGTTTAAATGCTGAAAAACGTTTCCAGTTTATATAAATTCAGAAAGGGTATCAGGAAAAACAACAATATGTTGTACATAACACATTTCACAGCACCCTAGGCTAAGCACACAAGTTCAATGTTCAGTTAAAATATTGTGGGTTAAATTTTGGCCAGGGGGATTTTGCAAATGCCATTTGGATTTTGTTTTCTAATTTTAGAACAAATCTATTGCATAACTGACACTTTGAAAGAGCATTTCATTACTAAGTCATGTCTGTTTACCACTTACAATGCCGTAGATTGAGTCCTAGATTTTGACGGACATCAGAAAAACAGAAGAGAAAATTAAATTAGGACCAGGTATAGTAAGCATAAAGAGAAATAAAAAAATGATAGACATTTTCAAGTATTTTGAAAGTTTGTATAGGAGAAGGAGTGGGAAAAACCTGAGGGGGGGGGGGTCAGTCTAGAATCCCTACATAGCCATAAAAAAACTAAGTCTGCTTATGGCTACAGGGGGATTCTAGGTTGATTCCTCTTTTAACTCTGCTCCCCAGGTTCTGCCACTTTTTTTCCTACAGTTTGGTTAGCCCAGTGTGGATTAAATTAGTTACTATATTTTTTGGAGTATAAAATGCTCTGGATTATAAAACACACCTACCTTTTTTGGGGAGGAAAACAAGAAAAAAAACATCTGCCTCTGCCTCCCAGCAGTTTGCGTCCTTGCAGCAAACAGCAAACAGCCTGTTTCAGTTTCATTTTCATTTTCAGCACAACCTGATTAGCACAAGAAAAAAAAATCTGCCTCTGCCTCCCAGCAATTTGCCTCCTTGCAGCAAACAACAAACAGCCTGTTTCAGTTTCATTTTTGGTTTCAGCACAACCTGATTAGCACAAGCAGCTGATTGTTGGTTGGATTGGCCTCCTGACCATCAGCTGTTTCAGGCTGCAGGCTATTGCCGCTTCCATTTTCAGCCTCCGTGTGCCCCATTTTCCACCTGATCCAGGTGGCGGGGATTGCAATAAGCAATAGGCAATGGCAATCCCTGCAGCCTGAAACAGCTGATGGTCAGGAGGCCAATCCAACCAATGATCAGCTGCTTGTTCTAATCAGGTTGTGCTGTAACTGAAACTGAAACTGAAACAGGCTGTTTGCTGTTTGCTGCAGGGAGGCAAATTGCTGGGAGGCAGAGGCCAAAGGGTGGGGGCCAATGGGTGAGGGGCTACATTTGGTGTATAAGATGCACCCAAATTTTTAACCTCTTTTAGGGGAGAAAAAGTGTGTCTTATATTCCAAAAAATATGGTATATTGAGTTTCAGTTCTTGGCTTCAACTTTCCTTGTGAAAGATACCCCAAGTGGGATACCACTGCCTTGACTGCCTATTTGCTTAATCTACTTCCTTCCATCTATAATGGACATAACCTAAAAGAACTAAAACTAGCAAATTCTGTCAAGTAGAGAAGAGCTGTGTGAAAGACTTTATATGAAACTTTTCTCTCTTTCAAGCAAAAGTCTGAATGGACATATATTGTTTAATAAGTAACATTTTATTATTTTGTGCAAAGTACAAGCAAAGGTTTGCAATCTTTGTAATTCAATAATCCATGTGATAAGAAGGGGACAGAATGATGTATACAGGTAAATTTACAATTTTATTTCCTTAATTTCCTTTCCTAAATATTTTTCTTTCTCCCAAAACATATAAGAATCCATGATTTTAAAGTGAAATTTGGTTCCTAAATTTCAATCATGTCTGTATCATATCATTTGTTTTGTGAATTTATTACAATATTTTTTTATTTAATACATAAAGATATAAAATGTATATATTTCCTTGTATGAAGAATTTCTGTCAGGTTGTAAAGTCTAATATCTTCTTGTACCATATAATTGTAATCAGAATAAGAAACAAAAGACTGGAATAATTTCAAAACAGTGGGGGTGGGGTATATATACTGTATATATATACTGTATATATACTCTGTGTGTGTGTGTCTGTATGTCTGTGTGTAATCCTATAAGGAAGTTAAATGTAATGAGCCATGTAATAGCTTTTTTATGGTAATCATTTTGGTTTGTTTAGTCTTTTTATCAGATCATTAATCTGTGGACGGTGTTGAGGACATGAGTAGAGACAGATGATAAGTTTGCCTATTGTGAGGTATAGAGAGAAATAGTGTGTGTCTCTCTCTGTGTGTGTATGCAACACCCACACATACACACAGAAGTACAGGCAGGATTTCGAAGAGGCAGAGGAACTAGAGATCAAATTGCCAACATACGCTGGATCATGGAGAAAGCTAGGGAGTTCCAGAAAAACACCTACTTCTGCTTCATTGACTATGCTAAATTCTTTGACTGTGTGGATCACAACTAATTGTGGTAAATTCTTAAAGAGATGGATGTACCAGACCATCTTATTTGTCTCTTGAGAAACCTATAGGCGGGTCAAGAAGCAGCAGTGAGAACTGGACAGTGAACCACTGATTGGTTCAAAATTGAGAAAGGAGTTTGGTAAGGCTATATACTATCACCCAGCCTATTTAACTTATATGAAGAGCACATCATGAAAAAGGTGAGGCTAGATGAATCACAAGTTGGAATTAAGATTGCTGGGAGAAATATCAACAACCTCAGATATGCAGATGATACCACTCTAATGGCAGAAAGTGAAGAGGAACCAAAGAGCCTCTTGATGTGGGTGAAGAAGGAGAGTACAAAAGTTGGTTTGAAACTCAATATTAAGAAAACTAAGATCCAGCTCTCTCAATTCCTGGCAAATAGATGGGGAGGAAATGGAAGTAGTAGCCAATTTTATTTTCCAGAGCTCCAAGATCACTGCAGATGGGGACTGCAAAGAAATTAAAAGATGCTTGCTCCTAGGGAAGAAAGCTATGGCAAAGCTAGATAGCTTACTAAAAAGCAGAGATATCATCCTGCCAACAAAAGTGTGCATAGTCAAGGCTATGGTTTTCCCAGTTGCAATGTATGGCTGTGAAAATTGGACCATAAGAAAGGCTGAGCACCAAAGAATTGAGGCCTTTGAACTATGGTGCTGAGAAGACTCCTGCGAGTCCCTTGGACTGCAAAGCAATCAAACTGGTCAGTCCTAGAGGAGATCAACCCTGAGTGCTCTTTAGAAGACCAGATCCTGAAGATGAAACTCAAAAACTTTGTCCACCTAATGAGAAAGAAGGACTGACTGGAGCCTAATGCTGGGAAAGATTGAAGACAAAAGAAGAAGGGGACGACAGAGAACGAGGTGGCTGGATGGAGTCACTGAAGTAGTTGGTATGAGCTTAAATGGACTCTGGAGGATGGTAGAGGACAGAAAGGCATATTTAGGAGTGAGGTTTTTGTCATATAGAAACTTCATTCCAAGGATGGGACATTGACCAAAAACCATGATTCTCTCCTTTCAACTGAAGAGTAGTGATTGATGATTTCATGATGCACATTCTCAACATATCAAGGAAGCTGATATGGGAATGTTTTAAATGACCCACCCCAGGCTCCATTGCGTGACTTCGCTATTCTTGTCAGGACCAAGCCTAGAGATGAAATACCAAAATCCCATCAAGTTTAATCCTTTATTTGTAAAAATGGGCAGAATTTTCCCAGATAAAAGCTATAACTTTCTTACCTACTAGATCAGGGGTGTCAAACTCACGATGACACATTGTCATCACGTGATATATCACAACTTTTCCCCCTTTGCTAAAATGGAGGTGGGCATGGCCAGCGTGTAATGCATCCGGCCCTTGGGGTGTGAGTTTGACACCCTATACCAGATATATCCTGAACGTTTCTGGGGTGGAGCTTCCCTGGACCTTTTCCTCCTCCCCCGTACAGTTTGGGATTGCTCAGTCTCTTAATCCAGGCCCCTATCTGGGAAGACTGTGTTGTCAAAAGTCTCCACCACTACTCTTGCAGGTAAAACAGACTGTAAAATAGAATCTATTCCTCTAAATTCTATAATTCCCAGTCATAAACCTGGAAACACAGAATTGCAAAATCAAATGAGAATTCTACAGCATTGATTCTGCAGCAATATACTATGCTGCTTCCAAAAATGGTATAAGAGCAGAAACACCAGTCATGACTGAACTGTTTCCCAGCTAATAATAGCATTGCACGACAAAAAGTTATCCCAATTAAATCTCACATCTTTTCACCAACACTTTAAAAGACCTTTTTATGGCCTCTGTGAATTTATCTACTTTTACTGCAGCAAGGGTGCCTTATCCATTATGCCTCTAATGTAACACTGGAACATTGTCAGGCTATTCTGCAGAAAATCATTCTTTAGTTTACAATCTTTTAGTGACGGGGAAGAGCAGAAGAGTACATTTGTGGCAGCAAGAATCGCAATGGGCACAGTCATTTAATGCATACTGTATGAGCTGGAATATTTTTTGTTTGTTTGTTTTGTTTTCCTGAATTTTGCAGGGAAATAATACTGAAAAAAATAGTTTTTAAAATTATATTTAAGATTTCTATCATCATTAACTTGTTTCCTCAAAAGAGTAGAAAACCATGGATGTGCTTCTCATATTGATAGGCTTCTTTGAGGGTGTTCAGCAGATTGTTAGTTTGCTTAAGCTGATATTTGATTCTGCTTTTATAAGAATTCATATTTTGTATCTCAGCAACGACATCGGGTTATATGCTGTATGATGCACTAGGGCTGTTACTTTTGAAAACACTGTCTTCATTTTCTTACTTGTACAAGAAATGCCAGATGGGGTTTTTCTTCTCTCTCATGCACTTCTGGTAATAATCCAATAACACCTATTATTTTCAAGAGCTGCTTATCTTACCCCAAGAAAAAGAAAATGGATGTCTTCCCAAACATTCAAATTAAATCATCACAATTCTAGGAATTATCATTTGAATTCCAAGTGCTGTTCCTATAATTACATGCTGCATTAACCACGTTCACAAGTAAAGAAATAAAACACATTACTAACAAAGAGGGAAGTGAACACAATTAGCATTGTGATGTAAATATTAAAATGGAAGGATAGTAACATAAAATTGTCTGAAATAATAATCAGGATATCGTCTCCATAGATCTTAAAAGAATTTATTTTTCAAACAAAATATATAAAGCTAGAAAGGCTTCATTTCATATTATATGATATAAAGAAATGGTAAATCACCATTGTATTTTACCAAGAAAACCACATGGATAGACAAGATAAAGCGACTAAAATAATGGTTCCTTCAGATCAGATAGCACTCAACATATATGAGAAAAAAGCTGGCAATCTTTAGGAGTAATAGTGGTGTTTATTAAAAGCTTTGGCCACTTAATGAGAAGGAAGGACTCACTGGAAAAAAGCCTAATGCTGGGAACGATTGAGGGCAAAAGAAGAAGGGACGGCAGATAATAAGGTGCTGGATGGAGTCACTGAAGCAGTCGGCATGAGCTTAAATGGTCTCCGAGGGATGGTAGAGGACAGGAAGTCCTGGAGGAAAGTTGTCCATGGGATCACAATGTGTCGGACATGACTTTGCAACTAACAACAACAATTAAAAGCTTAGATTAAATACTTTGGGTTACCTAGCTGTTGATAGCTGACATGCAGAAAATTTGAAATTGCAAAGATAGAATTACAGTGGGAAGCATGAACACAAGAAAGCTCAACAAGTTGGTTAGAAAAAATGGTAAAGCAACTTCTAGATTTAAAACCAGAAATATTCTTGTTAGGTATTTTACCAGAAAAGTACAATAAAAGGAATACATATTTAATTTTAAACGTGTTAACAGCAGCAAGAATTGTTTTGCACAACAGTGGAAAAATGAAGAGATCCCAACAGATGAAAGTGTAAAAAAAAAAAAAAAAAACTAGAATGCGCAGAGATAGATAGATTAACACTTAAAATAAAGAAGAAGGAAGAAACAGAATATTTTATGACATGGAATTTGTTTTACCAATGGTTAGCTAACAGCAACAGAAGTTAGAAACTTAAAAGTTTAAGAGAATAATTAACTATACAACGACAGTTTATTAGTATGGATAAGGAAATATTATTATTACTATGTGATTGTTATTAACACTAAGAATATTATTAATATTACTATTATTATTGTTCAAAATCAACTGTACCCAAACAACACACTGTTCGTGGAGATATTGAGTTTTTATGTTTACTAAAGAAAAATCTATCTATCTATCTATCTATCTATCTATCTATCTATCTATCTATCTATCTATCTATCTATCATTATACATAAAGAGGGAGAGAGAGAAAAAAAAATAAAAAAGAAAGCTCAGCAAGTGAAATATGAAGTGAATTAACTACACATTGTTATCTGAGGTATCAGAGAGCTGAAATAAAATGGAATTGGATACTTCTAATCAGAAAACTATACCTTTTATGGCTTGGGGCTCAAAAGCAAAGAAGAAATGTGCTGCATTCATAGTCAGGAAGAATGTAGCAAAGACAATACTTAAGTAAAAAAAAAAGTTGGTGACAAAATAATATAAGTTTGATTTCATTGATGTAGAAGAAAAGTATACTGGTGAGTTTCATGTCCAATATGAAATCAATAAAAATGTGAAATTAGATGATCTACTTATGATTGGGGACTAAAATATCAATACTGGAATTATTTACAGAGGAAAATAGAATAGTCCGATAGAAATGAAACAAGGGAAAGGCTTCTAAGTTTCTGTCAATCCATTGACTTCTTCATTGCTAAAACAATCTTCAAACCAACAAAATGATGCCTGTATACATGAACAGCACCAGACTGAGCACACAGAAATCAAATTGCTTATATTGTTGGCACAAGAAGATTGAAGAAGTCAGATATAATAGCAAATCTGTGACCAGGATATAACTATCCAACACGTAACAAACTGCTCATATGAAAGTTTCAAATCGAGTTAAAATGGCAAAGCAAAGCTGTCAATTTCCATGGTCTTGAGCACATACCAAAAAAAATAAAAAAAAAAAAAGAGAACTTCAGGTTTCTTTTTGAATTTGATTTAATATTTCTCGCTGTTTTTATGTATGTGTTTGTTTTAGTTCTGTATCCTGGAGTTCACTGGAGTTGGGCAGCCACTGAATTTAGATAACTAAAGAAATATTTGACACTTGAGAAATAGGATCATGATTTTCTGAGGGAGAGAAGTTGAGACTGTTATCTGCATTTAGGAAAGGTAGCTGAAGTCAGGCAGAAATGTTTTCCACATACATTTATTCACAGGCATCCAAGTGAAGCTTGATTTAGACTTGTTCACAATGGCCCATAGGCATCGATGCATACCTATGCTGCAGGCAGGTTTAAGGGTAAGCGTAGGTTGCAGAAAGCCCAACATGCATAACTCCTAAATCTTAACTATGCATTGTATGGAAATTCTGCTTGCTGATTGGTTGACCTAATTTTTTGTTGGGAGATGGGTGGAAGAAAAGGCACATTGAAATGACATTAACATTTGCAGAAGTAGATATGTAATCATCTCCGAATGACAGGTGCATATATTCTCTGTCGTGCAATGATGCAGAAGTCTCACCCAAGTTTGAGTGTTTCAGATGCCTGCGATAATTGAGCTTCACCCTGGGGTTTTCAAGGAAGTCCAGAGGCAGCCTCAACTCACTTGGGCTCTTAGTTTAGAAAAAGCAAATTCTAAAACAGAATGGAGAGGGATGTTTGTAGTAGGAAATATGATAAACAAGCAGCATATAGATGGAGAAGTGGAAGTGACATCTGGAGATTGGCTGATGTTATAAGCAGGCAAGAAGACTTTCAACTGCCAGGATTACAAACAATTATGAACAGCATATCCTGATGGGGGCCCTGCCTGGAGCTTGGAGCATTGTCCAGAGTTCAGCAGCAACCAGAAAAGAAACAACCACACCGAGGCAGCATCACACCTTAACTAGTGGAAGAACTTTTGAGAAAAGGTAAGTGTTGCATGCTACTTTATAGAATGTGAGACTTCTGTTTGAACTGAATATTTTTTAAAAAAATGTTACTGAGTCTTAAAGACATACGTATGTGGCAACATCATCCTGCAAAGCTTAGAAGGGTGGAATTGACCCAGTGCAATAGCTTATTGTTGAGGAACGTGTAAGTTGCAATAAAGTATTGTGTACAGATTTGCTCTGCTATGATGTGTCCAATTCTTGGAAAGCAAAATAACCTCATAGACTTCTGTGCTGTTGGTTCTGAGATAGCTACATTTGGGATGGCTGTTAGAGTACAACTATTCTCCTGTAGACAAATATACATTTACAGTCTTCTGTAATCTTCTGGATAGGTAAAGCTGGTATTTTAGTTCCAATAAAGATTTTGTGTAATTAAAAAACATACTGGTTTATTGTCTGACTTACAGGACTAAGAACTGTTCTCTAGAAGTTTGCAGCGTGAAACCATCCTTGGTGGAATGCTTGTTCTTCATTGTACTCAGTAGCTTGGCTGGCCTTGCCCTCCAAAATGGAATAAACTGTCTTATTTCTTAATCTATATAAGAGCACTTCTTTGGAATATGGAACAGGTAGTAACAGTACTCGAAATCCAGATATCAAAAGCTGTGCTTTCTATCATGCAAAATTCTCTGCACATTAAGATAATCAAATAGGCATTTCTCAAGTACCATCACTAGAGAAAAGAAAAGGTCTGACTCACTGGTATTATATTATGATTATATTACGGTATGTTTTCATCTACCTAGGTATTTTAATTTATACTGTTACCTTTCTGAGTGTATACTTTAATAGTTGATTGTTCACCTTATTGCTTGAGTGATACCTAAGAATATGAAAAATAACAACAATAATAATCTGAGTCAATTCAAAGGCCTATTGCAATAGACAAAATATAATGTTTTGTTCTCTGGATGATAAAGTAAATACATAAGAGAACTCACAAGCAGAATATTAGCTCACTTATAAAATGCCGCTCATATTCTCCTGAAGCAAAAAGTTCGGAACTATGAGAGCTAATACATAGGCTTGACAAATAACTTCCCATGAGCATTTTTAATAGTAATGTACTTTTCATTTTGAATCTTCATCTTAAGCATTGAAAAAATGTCTATGATAGTAGATTGTATTTGCCTGTATGCCCAAGTCATGCCTGCAAGGATCTTGTGCCAACTGACTTTAATGGTGTATTAGGAGGTTGATCATTAACATTCTTCTGGTATGTTATTTTAACCCATGTTACAAAGGTTGAAAGTTTGTTGCTTAAGTCAGGTACAACTAAAGGGGAAGGAAGGAAGGAAGGAAGGAAGGAAGGAAGGAAGGAAGGAAGGAAGGAAGGAAGGAAGGAGAGTGAGGGAGGGAGGGAGGGAGAGAGTGAGGAAGGAAAATAACATTAAGGAGAGAATCTGAAGATATTAGGTGTTGCTAGTAACAGGAACAAAAGGAATAAAACAAATTGTTAAAGTTCTGTATCTGTTTGGATCCATCATGTATATTATACTGTACACATTAGCTATGGATACTTCTACAGCAATATGGTAGATTTCCATCTCTGGAAAAAATTGTACCTTTCAGTACATTTTTCAGTACAATGTACCTTCAGTTTTAAGTTATATAAATGATCATTTTCTCTGTAATCACGTATGGAAATACGTACACTTTTTCCAGATTTCTTTTCCTTCAGCCATTGAATAACACTTATAAATATCTTCCTATTTATTTTCAAAGATATACATTATTTTCATGTACCAAAATCAAAACATAAAATTAATTATAAATACTAAACATTTTAAAAGAATTAAAGAAAATAAATAGGACTTGAAACAGAAACAGATGCGGGTTCTGCTAAATTCCCACCATTAGTATCAACACGTCTATAATTAGCTATTAGAATAATAGCACATATCTAATATTAACAAAACTAGTGTTGGGCTAAACTAAACAATACACAAAGTAGTGTTGTCCAGCTTCACTTTCTAATTATAAGTTCTTAATTATAAGCATGTGGTAGACCAATCTGTTGTTATGTTCCCAGCCTATGAATCATCCTCAGATGAGTAGGAAGAACTATATTGGCAACCAGAAAGGTACGCAAAGCCACAACATGTTAAGGCAGAATTATCCTCCACTTCTTGCCTTTGTTGACTATGAGTATGTTTTGGGGTAGGATCAGGATGACAATTTTTGAAGGATAGTTAGCAATAGAATTTGTCTCCCTGTATAAATTTTTTTTTCAAAAAAATGTACTGAAATTCAACCTCCACCTTTTGACTTATACAATCACATAATTCATGGTTGTTGTGACCCTGACTCCCGAGCCTGTCCTAACAGAAGAAGAGGACTCAGAAGGTGATGGGGAGGAACTGACAAGGCCTCCCTCTCCAGGACCCTCCTCTCTGGCAATGCCTCAGGTTTCATCCGAAGGCCAAGAGGAACAGCCTGGGATATGCCAGGAGGAAAGCATATCGGAACAACAACAGATAGGGAGCGAGAATGATGAATTCTGTCTTGATCCCAGGCAGCGTCAGTATGCGCAGCAATGAAAGAGGCGTGGGAGGGCCAAAGATTGAGCTGAGTCACTGAGCCACACCCCACAAGGAATAAAAGTGGGTGTGATTGCTCTTCAGGCTTTGTGACTGTCAAAGTTAAAAAACCTGAGAGTCACATCGCGTTACCTGGAATCTGGCTTGTACATATTTGGATTGGTCCTTGGCTAACTCTTGCTTCGTGGATTACTTTTTGCTACTGAACCGGACTGAGGATAAACTCTCTCTTGCTTACTGTGAGTGAAAACTGACTTGGCAGGCATTACGTAGTTTACTGCCAAAACTCTTATCTGCAAGGGTTTCTAGTCTGATTGTTTAATAAAATGGTGTTCAACAAAGTTGAGAAACAAAATTGTTGTTTTTTTCACACTAATCACCCATTTGACCGGTGACACTTGTGGGCTAATATGTAAATAATCACTCTTATGTACAAAGTGTTTTTTTCCAAGTACAAATGCTTTACCATAATAGGTGATCCTACATGGTGGTGGATTTTGGTATTTACTATAGCTGATAGGAACAGAAAGATGTAGCTCCAAAACCTGTTAAGGACAGGCAGTTAATATTCTTTTAATATTATCGTATTTTAAGATACCAGAAATTAATGTATATGTATAAAATTATATTTCACATACATATACATACATTCATGTGTGTGTGTGTATGTGTGTGAAGTGTAATTTTCTAAGACTTGTTGAAAACATGGAACGCTACACTTCTAATAATAGGCCCGCTGTATGACCAAGAAAGCCAATTTCAAAATAGGTTTCTCTGTAGAATGCCTAATGTTATCTGAATTTGGTCTGCAATTATTTTGTTTGGGGTTTATTTGAAGTTCATTGCTCCCATCCCAATTTCTACCATGCAATTAATATAATCATGTAAATCAGAGGCAAACCATCTTACTTCCGTGCCTCGTGTTAGGGTTGCAATCAACAAGCAGCCATAAGCATATACATCCTAATGAGAATTGGATAATAAATAAGAATTAGAAACCAGCTGTAAAACAAGGACCTTTGTCACTTTTCTTTTCACTTCAGGAAAGCCTGTTACATTGGGGAAAAGCTGGTGGCAGATTTTGCACCAGATAAAAGATTGAAGAGAAGCTAATAAAAACTGAGATTTAAAAGAATGACCATGTAGTTTGATACCTCTTCTAGAAAGAGGAAAGGAACAGCTTAATTAAGGATAGTTGCAAAAGAGATGCAGTAGTATTGTGCAAAGTTGATTGACAATTTTTGGCATTTGCAAGTAGAAATGGCTAAGAAGTCCTGCCAAGAAGATTTGAACTTATAAAAATAGAAGGCTGATAAAGTATAAAGTTATAATAAATTCACATTCAAGGAATAGTTGTTTAACTTGCCTTTGTAATGGGCTAGCTTATGAGCCAAGAGTCACTCTCTAAAGAGGGAATTGTGTGCTGTTACCAGTGATGGGTTGCTCCCGGTTCTATCCGGTTCTTTAGAACCGGTAGTAAAAGCGGCGGGAGGCTCCGCCCACCCACCCTGATGTCATAATTGATGATCTGCGCATGCGCAGAAGTGCGTCCATGTGTTCCCGTTGTGAACCAGTAGTAAAGGTAAGTAGAACCCACCCCTGGCTGTCACTCATCATACATTACTTGCAAAGTCTCCAAAAGAGCCTTGTCAAAGGCACGAAAAATATTGAAGAAACATATCCTTAATAAAATAGCAATAGAGCAGTTTTATTTATAAAACAGAACTGTGCTATTATGAGATTAATGGAACATAGGTTCACAAGCAAGAGAGTCAAGAGGCTATCCATGTAAAGGAGCCACTGCTTGGAAAAATATGAGAATAATCTAGAGTGAAAGAATTTAATTGAAATTCTGAGGATTTGACACTTCATAGCTCAGTGGTACAGCACATACTTTTCCGTTTTGATGCACAAACTCAACCCCTCACATTTCTAACTAAAAGATCACATGACTGGAAAAAACAACTACAAGCTCTTTTGTGCAAAACTGAATTGCTTCATGAACCTCAGCGTATTTGCTGCCATCATACCACAATGTAGTTACATTCTATAAACATGTGGAAATGACAGCTACTAACTACAAATAACTAACTACAGATTACTAACTGCAAAGTATAAATTACTAACAAGAGATTAAACTCTTTAATGAACATTATTCATAGATGTCCTTTCTGATAATGATCAACGATGGATCAATTAAGATGAATTTCGCTGAGAAAGTTATATGTTCTGAGCTTTTGATCCTTGTACTGAATGATATGGAATAATACAGGAAGCAAGCAGAAGCAAATAGGCTAACAGTGTTCCAAACAGGGGAAACAGAGCAAAGAAAACAAACAAACAAACAAATAAGGATCAACTTATTTGCTAACTATACTTCTTCTGTTCTTCTCAGTCAACAGGATAACAGGGTCAAAGCTTCTTAAACTGTGACTTCAACAATATTGGAGGAGTGAGAGAATACTGTACACCTCTTCTAGCTGACCAGAATTTATCAAAGGAACTATTGATTGTCATATATATCTAACTCTGGTCTACCAAGAAAAAAAAATATCCCATGCCATAATAGATTAGAGATTAGATAGAGACCAATAAAACAGGGGGAAAGACACGATGAATATGTAAATATTCAGCTGCCACATGTTTATTGGACCCGTGTCCCTCCTGGTTGGTGCTGGCCTCTCGGGAGGTTACACAAGGCTGGCTCCAGGGGATTATAAATGCTTCTCTGAGGGAGGGTGTCTTTCCTGCCGCCTTGAAAGAGGCGGTGGTGAGACCTCTCCTCAAGAAGCCTTCCCTGGACCCGGCAGTACTGGCTAATTACCATCCAGTCTCCAACCTTCGCTTTGTTGCAAAGGTTGTTGAGAGTGTGGTAGCACGACAGCTCCCTCAGTACCTGAATGAATTGGTTATCTGGATCCGTTCCAGTCAGGTTTCAGGTCTGGGCACAGCACGGAAACGACATTGGTCGCATTGGTTGATGATCTCTGGAGGGCTCGGGACAGGGGTTGCTCCTCTGTCCTGGTCCTATTAGACCTTTCAGTGGCTTTTGATATCATCGACCATGGTATCATGCTGCACCGGCTGGAAGAGTTAGGGGCGGGAGGCACCGTGTTGCAGTGGTTCTCCTCCTTCCTCTCCGACTGGTCGCAGTCAGTGTTGGCAGGGGGGCAGAGATCGACCCCGAGGCCCTTGTATGTGGGGTGCCACAAGGGTCGGTCCTCTCACCTCTTCTGTTCAACATTTATGTGAAGCCGCTGGGTGAGATCCGTAGTTTCGGGGTGAAGTACTACCAGTACGCTGATGACACCCAGCTGTACATCTCCACCCCGGACCACCCCAATGATGCCCTTGAAGTGATGTCCTGGTGCCTGGAGGCTGTACGGATCTGGATGGGGAGGAACAGACTCAGGCTCAACCCATCCAAGACTGAGTGGCTGTGGTTTCCGACATCCCGATATAGTCAGTTGGTGCCATCACTGACTATTGGGGGCAAGTCGTTGGCCCCCATGGAGAGGGCTCCTCCTGGACTCACAGCTGTCTTTTGAAGAGCACTTGATGGCTGTGGCCAGGAGGGCGTTTTATCAGGTTCGCCTGATTCGGCAGTTGCGTCCCTTTCTGGATCGGGACTCGTTAAATACGGTCACTCATGCCCTCGTCACTTCCTGCCTAGACTACTGCAATGCTCTCTACATGGGGCTCCCCTTGAGGAGCACCCAGAGGCTCCAGCTGGTCCAGAATGCGGCCGCGGGGGTGGTAATGGGAGCGACGGGGCAGTCCCATGTGACCCCCCTCCTGCGCGAGCTGCACTGGCTCCCAGTGGTCTTCCGGGTGCACTTCAAGGTTTTGGTTACCACCTTTAGAGTGCTCCATGGCTTAGGACCGCCTTGTACCACCAGTAGCCTCTCACCGACCAGTACGCTCCCATAGAGAGGGGCTCCTCAGGGTGCCATTGGCCAAATAGTGTTGACTGGCGGCCCCCAGGGGGAGAGCCTTCTCTGTGGGGGCACCTGCCATCTGGAACGAGCTCCCCCCAGAGATACGGAGGATCCTGGACCTGCGCACTTTCCGCCATGCCATCAAAACATTTCTTTTCCAGCAGGCCGGCCTGGCCTAACCTCTCTTTTAAAACTGTTTTTTAAAATTTTTAAAATTTAAAATTTTAAATTTTTCTTATGAATTTGGGGTGTTTTAAATTTCATTTTCCGGGCCAATTATTTAATTGTATTTTAATGGTTTTTTAACATTTGTATTATATGTATTTTATTTGGCTGTTCACCGCCCTTCGGGAATAGGACGGTATACAAATTCAAATAATAATAAATGAGAAACTCAAGATCTTGTGGGACTTTAGGATTCAGACTGACAGGCACTTGGTCCACAACACACCTGACATAACAATAGTTGAAAAGAAAAAAGTATGGTTCATTGACATTGCAATACCTGGTGATGCACGAATTGAAGATAAGCAGCAAGAAAAAATCACAAAGTACCGGGACTTACAAATTGAAGTTGAGCGACTGTGGAAAAAGAAATCGTGTGTTGTCCCGATTGTAATTGGAGCCCTCGGAGCAATACCCAAAGGGCTACCCCGCTATTTAGAAATTCTAAATTTGCCGGACTTGAACATTTTGACTCTACAAAAAACCACCTTACTCGGAACAGCTTACATCCTCCGACGATACCTTAACAGTTCCTAGGTCCTTGGTTAGGACTCGAGCTGCTGAGCTATTAACCAGCCTCAAAGGCTGTGAATCTCACTAAAGATTAAATAATAATAATAATAATAATAATAATAATAATAATAATAATAATAATAATAATAATAAATGGAATTAATAATGAGAGGGATGCAGATACTATTCTAGACAATCAGAAGCATCAAGGTGGAGCATATAGAGACTACTACAGATTTAGTTCATTATATACTATAGTGAAGGAAAAGAAAGGGAAAATGGAAAGGCAAGTGGAAAATATAGAGGTCAATATCCTTGTGAAAATCTATTCTTAAGAAGATTTAACATAGTCCTGTTAAAGCAGGCCAATAAATTACAGCAAAAAGATCCAAGTAATTTAAAAAAATCTCAATGGTGTAAAATCATTTGCTGTGAGAGTTAATGAGAGATAATTTGATGTAAAAATGGGTGGCTTGACCAAAGCACCATAGGTATGGGCAATTATGGGAAGAGAAGCTCAAGACAACCACTGAAGGTCCCAACAACCAAAATATTTTCTGACAGGGAATTACAGGTAGTTCTCAACTTACAATTGAGCCCAAAATTTCTGTTGCCAAGTGAGACATTCGTTAATTGAGTTTTGCCCCATTTTATGACCTTTCTTGCCTCAGTTATTAAGTAAATTAAGTAAATTAAGTTATTAAGTAAATCACTGCAGTTGATAAATTAGTATCCCGATTGTTAAGTGAATCTTGCTTCCCTATTGACTTTGCTTGTCAGAAGGTTGCAAAAATGATCACGAGACCTTGGGACACAGCAACGGTCATAAATATGAATCAGTTGCCAAGCAGCTGAATTTTGAACACATGATCATGGGGATGCTATAAAGATTATAAATGTGAAAAATTGTTAGAATTCACGTTTTTCAGTGCCATTGTAACTTTGAATGGTCACTAAACAAACTGTTGTAAATGAAGGATTCCAATCCATTTTAGAAAGTAATTTGTTTGTTGATGGACCAAGACATATTTATCCACTTATTTAGGATTGTACTATTGGTTCTACTGTACATAAAATTGAGTCCAACAACTTTTTACTTGTCAGAATTTTAATATATAACACATGAAATCAGAGTAGTATATTGACAGCTTTCTGATCTCTGAATCAAAAGAGAGATAGCAGTTCAATGGGATAGACATATTAAGTTGGTGATGGATTTCTGAATTACTACAAGCACTGGAAGCCATCTTTTGCATTGAATCTTCAGGCCTGCCACATTTACTACTGTGGGAAACTGGGAGGGGGAATTGTATGGAGCAAGGCTGATATTTAGTCATAATAACATTCCTTTCTCAGAGAGTCAAGGACATCTTGCCCTGCACCTGGAGTGGTATGACTTGGAGGCATCTCCGGTTGGGATGGTGCTATGATTGGACCGTGTGATGGACATGTGGGTGCTAGGAAGGGACGTGGACTTTCCTTTGGATAGGGAAAACCTGGAAGCTTTCAGATTCGGATTTTCCCAGATGTGCCAATATGACAGCTCTAATAAAATATAACTTTGAGGAAACTCAAGCCTCAGAGTTTTCTTTCATTGGGGCTGTTACTTGGATCCCTGACACTGGTATATCAAAACTGTTGTTTTGATATCTGCTAGTTTTTTTCTCATGTTAATCAGTTTTATGTTTATAGATTGAAATATCTCCCATGAAAAGTGCTTAGGCACTTTGCTTTTGGCATGGCTGGCAGATTTACTGCATTTGGATCACACGTTCTTATGGCTCTTATTTGCAAGGTCATGACCATTTGCCACATTCCTGGTGATGCATCACAGGCTAACTTTCTTTGCAAACTCTGACAGTTTGGAAGTGATGAGTCTGCCATAGGAATTTGCTCATTTGTGAGAATCTATTCCATTTATGAGTATTCTGTTGATGTTTTAGGAGGAGGAGCTTTTTCTGTAACACTGAAGGCAGTAGTTGCTGCAACAACTACTTCTGGATGCCCTGTTGATGTTATAGGAAAGGCTGCCAAAATATCAACATGGCCAGCTTCTGATGCCAAATTAACCTGTTGATTGCCATGGAGGACTTGCAGATCAAGGGCTTGTTGCAGACAAAAGAACACCTCAGGGAAAAGCTGAATAATGTAGTTATGGGGAATACTTCTGGAAGATGCTAAACTGAAACTTGTTTGAGAAGGTTGTCTATTATGCTTTTCTGTTTTGGATAAGGACTTGGGAAACTTTGGAGAGTTGGGGAAGAGCCTACCTTGTTACTGGCTTCTGCAATGTCATATTTTATGGATCCCAAGGCTGTAAATCTATTTCTCATGTTTGGTGTTGTCTCTGAGGTGGGGAGATAAGAGTCAATCCTCATCTGTTTTATTGAATTTATATCCTATTTTTGTCTTCATAATTCTCTAATTTACACTTAGATTGTATGCCAACCTTCTTCAGTTTAGCACTTTCCAGATGTGTTGCCCATATTGACCCTTGAAAATGTATTCAACACTTCTAGAGATTATCAGTGGAGAAATATTGCTATAAATCTGTCAGAAACAAGAATTTTGGAAGCTCTGAAAATTGCCATATGCAGTTGTGCAATAAGAACTATAGTAGGTATACTTACTATATATAGTATACTAATCAAGCTATTTCCATTCAAAGTAAACAATTTTCAGCACAAAACAGAAAAAGAATAAGAAATAATAAACTAAGGATCCAAGATAAGAGAAAAGAAATAACACTAAAAGTTGTTTACAGCAACATTATTTACTATACCTTTCTGTCCTTGAGCCATGTCTATACACAATTTCATATACTATCTTTAATTCTTCAAGCTTTTCATCTCAATCTTTTCACCCATCTATGACTTTCTCTATGTTTTACCCATTTTTACATAGAGAAAACAATCTTCACTTTTACATTTCCACGAAACTTTCTGTATTAGTCTATGTATTTTATTATACACTTCTTTAAGTCAACAAATATAGAAAAATACTCCTTTTGCACATTCAGATTCCTTCTGAAGACAAAATCTGATCTACACTCTATTGCCTGTAGCAGTGGTGACTTTCAAATTTTTTTGCTACCGGTTCTGTGGGTGTGGCTTGGTGGGCGTGGCATGGGTTGGTGGGCATGGCTTGGTGAGCGTGACAGGGAAAGGATACTGTAAAATCTCCATTCCCTCCCAATCAGCTGGAACTTGGGAGGCAGAGGATAAATGTGGGTGGGGCCAGTCAGAATTTTTACTACCGGTTCTCCAAACTACTCAAAATTTCCACTACCGGTTCTCCAGAACTGGTCAGAAACTGCTGAAACCCACCTCTGGCCTGCACTCAACAGAAGGTATTAATTGTCACTTTTTGTACAGTTATACTTAATCAGAATTTTGCTAAAAACTAATACACACTTAACAAATTAATTTTGTTGTTTTGCTTTCATTCTTGCTGCCTTCCCTTTGACATTTATGATAATATAACATATTTTAACTATTAACTATAACTTTTCTTTTACTTTTGCTTCGTTGTTTATTTGCCTTCTCTGAAAATATTTTTTATTTATTACTAGCTTTTTTAACAATTAAAATATTGTCAATATAGTCTTCCACACATCCCTTTCTTCCTAACTTGTGCCACATTTATCAACTGTCATCTCTTTCCTCACTGATTGATGAGCATTTTGTATTATATTAGAGGGTGTCACTGGACACACCGAGGAAAAATGGTGAGCTCTCACTGGAAAAAAAGAAAGCTGGAAACGTTGTGGAATCCTTAAAAATTGCCACAACAATATACATGTTAACTTGAGAAGCTGTGAGCCACTTTTATTTAAATTTAGTATGCCTCATACCCTTATAAAGTTCCTTTAAACATCATCCAATATTCATGACATTATTATTTTATAAAAGTTAAGAGTAGTTAGCAATGATGAATACAAAGAAACTTAATTCAATATTGCCTGCACATTAAATTGGAGATCAAGCTGCACTGTAAGCTTGATTTCCAATGTATTGGTCTAACTGCCTGCAACTTTTTCCCCACCTCAATGAAATGTATAAAAAGTTATACCCATTGTTATACTTTCCCCTTCCCTTTTCTATGTTAGGTAAGGGGAAAGTGAAGTTCCTGTTTTCTCAAATAATACTTTATATTTGGGGATGAATCAGGATGAATTGCTTCTCTTGCAAGCAGATTGAGTTATCTTCTAATGTGAGGATCCACCACAAAGTGGGTTGGGTAATCCCTGAATAGACATACCCTGAAAATATGACCCTGTCTTTTATTTTTTTTGAACCCTGGAATAGAATAGAATAGAATAGAATAGAATAGAATAGAATAGAATAGAATAGAATAGAATAGAATAGAATAGAATAGAATAGAATAGAATAGAATAGAAGTGCTTGGACTTATTTTCGGGGAGGTCTTATTATTTTGGGGTGCATGGGGTAAAATGGGGCTCCTCTTGCTGTCTTACCTGATTTCCAGCTCTGCATTTAAATATTTTTGGGAAGGGCTTATTTTCGGGGGGAGGCTTATTTTAGCACGTGCTCTCAAAAGCCCGATTGGGCTTATTATCAGGGGATGTCTTATTTTCAGGGAAACAGGGTAGCATTTACTATTATACTGACATGTATTAACTATATATGGAACTGTATATGGAAGAGTACGGAAATTTGATTTTGATCAAAGATATGCAGAGTTTATTGCAAGGTGACAGGGACTAAAGAATTTGTAAAGTTCAAAATATCGAGATAATGTTCAGGGGTGCTTCAGATAGAAATCTTTAATTCACTGAACTATAAGAAGGAGGTGAAGGTACAACAAAATATGTGGTAGAATCTGGTGCTGTGTTGGAGAAAAGAGTTAAACAGCTGAGAAGCCTTGAGTCCCTTGTGGGGAGGAAAAGACCTAAGGGAGGAAGGGAGATCATTCCTAAAACTTTAAAGTATTTATCTAACAGTCATCCTGTGTGCTTTAGTCTTATAACATTTGTACAAGGAACACAAAGTGAGCTGATCAGAGTGTTATGCTTACTGTTGTTCACCTATAGACAGGAAATTTGCCAGACTCCTTCTCTCAACTCAGGACCAGATTCCACCACAAAACCACTTTTAAGTAAACCAACTGTGGGGCTGATTTCATGATGTGATCTTCTTAGTGGATAGTAATCTACCTACCTACAGGTTGCTGGGCAATGTACTTATTTATGTATGACAATGCTAAACAGTTTCTTTATCTAGCAGGAACATGTTGTCTAACATTTATATTTTTTATTAGTTATAATTATTAGGCACCTCTGAATTAATTCCCTAGATGATGTCTAATACATTAAATGTGTTTGTAATTAGTCAAGGGTGTTTAATCGGTGATAAATATTCAGGACTTTGAAATTTAATAGATGATAACATCCCATAATGCAAGAGGTAAACCACTGCTTCTATAAATAAGTTGCAGTTTTCCATTTGCTTTGAGAGCCTTAAAGTAAAGTTCAGAAAAAGTAAAAGGTCTGTAAGCTGCAGAAAACTAACAGAGGGATAAAAAATGTCTTTTTTCTCTATGAGACTAATTTGCAGTTATTGCTTCATATTTGCTAATTTCATTTACATAATTCTGATAATTACTTAATACAAGAAAAAGAAATAATATACTCTTGCAAATTCCAGTGGAATCTGATATGTTCCTTTCTTCTTGGATTAATGTTCAGGCTTAATATCTGTCTAATTATGTGTATTTAGGGAGAAGATAGTTTTTATAGTGTTTTTTTAAGAAGGAGAACTTCAGTTTTATTTAAATTCAGATTAAAATATAATCATGAATTAATATGGAATTGTCTTATGAGTGAACACATATAAATGACTTCAGCATACAGTATGCATCTGTTCAACTGGCACATGAAGTCTAATGTATAGTGGGGTTGAGAGCTTCTTTGTTCATTAAGTTATTTGTCCGTTATGTTATTTGTCCATTAAGTAGAAAGATGTTGCATGCAAGAAAGTAACTCTTGCCCTAATCATTTCACATGTGGACTATTGCAATATGCTATACATGGGATGACCATGAAGAAGTTATATCTGTTCCTGTAGTGGAATGTAGTCTGGACCCCAAGTCCAGAGATCCAAGAGGTAGTTAAGTTTAGATAGTTTGGTTAGGAGAAAGAGAATTAAGATGACTCTTCCTTAGCAATTCTCAGAGTATATCTGTTATGGTCTGCCAGCAGCCTGTGGAGCTGGCAGCGGAATCAGACAGTGAGGAGGCTGGGGAGGAACATGGGCCAGTCCTGGAGTCTGGGGAAGGCTCAGACAAGGGCTCTGCATCAGAGGCAGAGATGGGGCCAGGGCCATCTGGAAGTTATGTGCAGACTCTGGAGCCTCCAGAGTCGGACATAAGACAGGTAGAAGAACAGGAAGAGCCTGTTCCTAGTGCGCGCATGCGCAGTGCTGCCAGAAGGCAAGAACAGTTAAAACAAAAGGAACAACTTGGGAGTAAGGCCTGGAGATGATTGGCCCCTCCCACAAGGCTTAAAGTCACGTGGGCCCTTTGCAGGAAAGCAACATTGTTAATTCTGTTCCCAATTGGCATCTCTGTTGGATTCTGGACTCCGTGTGGCTTTGTCAAGTAGGTCTTTGGCAGTGTGTCAAGGGAGATAAAGGTTGGTGATTATCCCGAAGGACTTCTCCTGAAGGACTTTTTGCAACTAATTGGGACTCAGCTGTGAATGAATGTAATTCACAGCTGTTGCAATAAAAGAGGTTTTTGGGACTACTCGTGTGTTTTAATGACTCAGGAAGCCTAGATCACAACAATACAATAGTTACTTTAGTTTGCCAGGATTTCTTTCTACAGAACAGAAATTAGAAGCAACTCTATGTGTCTTTCCTAGTTCTTGGGGCTTGACAGACCCGGAACAGAAGATACAAACAATCAGACTATGCTTAAAAAGTTTTTGAATATATATTTTTCCAGTCTTTATTTGAGAGTAAATTTTCAGATCCAATAAGGGAACTTTCTTTTTGGATATATTAGTCTGAATGTTTTCTCTTCTGGATGTACATAGCTCTCTTCCAAAAAAGAAACTGATTAAATAGCAATAGTACTTAGACATATGTAACACTCCATAGTGCTTTACAGCACTACCTGGATGGTTTACAATGTCAGCATATTGCCCCCAACAATCTGGATCCTTATTTCAACAACCTCGGAATGCATGCTGGAATGATGCTACTTTCATTTGTTTTCAGAATACCTATAGATGCCATCTACCTTTCCAAGTATTTAGTGGTTTATAAAACAGAGGTACTGCTGAGAAGTTGCATGACCCTACTCCTCATGGACTTCACAAGGAGGGGGATTGGCAGCGTGTTCCTTCTAGTTCCTTTACAAAGAGGTCCCATGCAAACAAGCAAAACCCTATCCATGGGATGCAGGCAGCATGTGAAACCATGCCCCCTCCACACCGTGGAAAAACCTCTCTCCACAGAACCAGTTCCTGTTGCCCAAAAGGTTGGCAGCTGCTGCTTTGAAATTTTAAGACATGTGGACTTCAGTTTCCAGTATTCCCTAGCTATCATGCGAACCTTAAAGTTCCTAAGGTTGAGAAATACTATTCTTGATAATTAACCTAATCTAGATCCAATTTTGGTTGAATAAGGAAGAAGCAATCGCTTTCCTCATCCCATGACTGCTGACTGGAAATGGCCACTAAGAAAGGAAGAGAACCACCTTAAAAATATCCTCAACTATCAAGTCCTATAAACCATCTAGAATATGAAAACCACCATCATATTACTGATTTTTAAAAGATTTTTATCCTGCCTGTCTTCATATACAACTCAAATATACAACTCAAAGAAGAGATCATGCCAATATTCTCTCCTCATCCTATTTTCACAACAACAACATTGAAAAGAGAGTTGGGCTGAGAGGGACAGAGTAACTGACCCAAAGTCAGGCTCCAAGGCTTTTCATGCATAAAACTCACAGTCTCCTGGTTTCTAGGCAAGGAACCTTAACCACTACATTAAACTGGTTCTTCTTGGCTTAATTGTCATTTCCCCCTATGTGTCGTCGTTAGCTTATATTTTTAGTTTATATTGCTCCTTTTTGTCCCTTAGCCTATTTTATTGCTTTTTTGTGTTCCCTACTCTTAGTCTCCCTGAAGGAGTTTGGACGCTTCCTTAGGCTTTTGACTTAGAAATTGACATACCAGTACCTTTCTTTCTGTTGCAGTTCTCAACAAAAGAATATCATGATGCTTTAATCATTACAATTTTAGGATGATTTAGAGATTACAAAGACTACAATAAAGGTAAAGCAGTTTTCCCTTTCTTGAATTCAAAGAACAGCTAGGACATAGCAAACCTCACCAAAAATAGGCCTTGATGCAAAAGATACAGACTCTTTAAGACCTAAGAGCTTTCTAGAAGGCATATAGATCTGTCGCTAGCTATTCCGTAGAAGATCTAGTTGCAAGGGAGCAATGCTGGATTTAAAGTTTTAAAAGTTTTGTGTTAAGTCTGGAAATTGCTTCAAAATGAGAAGAACTGCATTGGGATTTGTGACATCTCTGAACTAATTTCAGGCTTCCTCTTAAAAAAAACCAACAGAATAGCTTCCGTAATTTGATGGATCATTGAATACAGTGAAGAACTTGGAGCATAATGAAAAGAATCATGGTTAGCTCTTCTCCAATTACCTAGGGTAAAATTATAGGAGAATAAGAAAAATCCTTCCCACCGAGGTATCATCATCATCAGATTTATATTGCACCTTTTATTTTGTACATAATGATCCAACCACCCATTTTTCTCACAATAACAACCCTGTAAGTCTCATTGGGTTGGGGCATGTGATTGGTCCAAGGTCACCTATCTGGTTTTCAGGCAGAAGACTAGAAATCATAGTGTTCTTGTTTCTACTGCAGCACTGACCACCTTCCCAGTTAGAGTAGAGCCAATAATAACATTACAATAATTTGGGGACAGGCTTTAACATCTTTTGATATTCCCAGGAACTTTTACTTGTTGAATTGATCTCTTGGTTTTTCATTTGCTATCTTTTTCAGTTATCTTCATATACTATCACACAATGCCTTTTTATCCATCAATATGAAAGAGCAATTTTAATGTAGCATAATGAACATATTGGTAATTCAAATGTCATGCCTACAATATTAATATTGTTGAAAGAAACTGAGCCAACCTCACTGAACCTTCCTTCTTAATCAACTCATTTTGTTTCCTTTTAGGAACCAGCCATGCAATTTAATTCAGGATTAACTGATATAAAAGTGTTGCATGCTTTTTAATCCTTTCCTCAATTTCCAGAGAGTCCTACCTTGCTCTAGAAAATATTTATACAACAAATAACAAACAAAACCTTTTCCTTGTGTTGATTTTAGTATCCATATATTATTAGAAATTCGGTATATAGACCTACAGAACAAACTGCACAGTCCACATGTGCCTTGCTGCTTAACTCTGACAGGAAACCTTTATACAGAGAAAAGGACATAGAAAGTACACCATAGATACCATTACAAACTTATAAACGCTGCCATCTACTGGTTAGTAGTTGTTGTACTAAATACATAAATAATGTATTTCCCTACATATATAATGAAAACAACTGTGTGAGTCTGCTTTTTCTCAGTTCTCAACTAGTTGTCAATGATATAAAAAATTCAGATGAATGTAAAATTATTTTAAGCTCAGTGACTGCAGAATGAATGAACCTCCCAATGGGCAAGATTACCAAATTGATCTTCTTATTTTGCCATGCCACACATATTTCTATATTTTCCACATTGTGTTACAAGATTAAGTCATGTTTTCATGATTCATGAAATAATATGAAACATTTGACATTTTAGAATGTCAAAAATATTGAATAACAGGACGAGAGAGATGAAAAGGATAGTCTTGATAGGCATATAGGCTTATCGCTCATTTGAAATATAGAATGAAGATCTTGATATTCGGACAGGATTTTAATTCAATGCAGGTTGTCCTACCCTTTTCACCATTTCTGATAAAAGGCAGTCAGAGTCAAAATATATTCTACATATATTACTTCTGAAACTTACTGTTCAACTTTATTAAAAATGAAGCAGACAAGTTTCTATTATGTTTTTAATCAATCCATTGAAAACTAAACTAAAATGAATTTATCAAATGCTCCAAAGTTATGATATATAATATTTTATAGTGGGAATTGTTAAAATAGTGACTATACTGTTGGGTTAAAGAAATAAAATGTAACTCTTTAGTAATTGCAAAACTCTAGGTCATAAAATGAAGCACATTCAAGATCTGCCTCAGTCTCTATAAAATATTAATTTTTCAATTTTATCAAATAAATTAAAATTGACTTTATGCTTAGGGACTTGAGTAAAGCACTGTAAAGTCAAGGCCTATGAAGTTTATGTAGATGACAATTTGGAAACAGATATTGTTCATTTTTCAATTTTTTTTCAAATAGCAAAAGAGCAGAATATTCCCTGCAGTTAATACATTTAGTTATTCATAGCACTTTGAAAATGCGTAATTTGCTGGCCTAAGATGATGACAAAAATGTTATAGAAACCCAACCCAAATTTGTCCCTATGGGGAAACATCTGTAAGGGCCACTAAAATATATTTGATTACAGCAAAATAAATGGTACTAAACAGTGTACAATAGCATTTTCTTAATCTTTGACTAAAATTTTATTCCAAAAGGTTTCCCAACATTTTAAAAAATGTAAATTTCTTAAACTTATTATTTTTTTTAACATGGTGTTGGAGACGACTTCTTAGCTCCTTCTAACTCGCATGATTCTATTCAAAAAATACCACAATAAAACAGTAATACATTATTTAAAGAAGCGATTATATCAAGGTAAAATATGTTCTAAAAGTGTAAAGAGAAGATATACCTCAGAAATCATGACTTGAGAATTTGAATAAACATTTGTTTAAAACTGTGTGTACACACACACACACACACACACACACATACACACATACGTGTGTGTGTGTGTGTGTGTGTGTGTATATATATATATATATATATATATATATATATATATATATATATATATATATATATATATATCTCAGAAGGATTAGTGAAAGAAACTTAAATTTTATTCACATATAAAGTATACAGTATATACACACGTATTCATGGACAGAAATAGAGGGAATCTGTTTTAATATTTGTTTTAATTTTACAATTATTTGATCATAGGGAGGGAATGCAATCAAACTTATTGGGACTCCATAAGTATACATAGCCACTGTATTTAATATTATATGTTATTCCTAGAATATGTTATTCATTCATTTTGGGCTGTTAATTAACACATTCATAATAATTTTATTAGAAACAGGCCTGAAGTAAAATGTACTGCTTTACTAGCTAGACCAGAACACATATTTTTAGGATTATATTGCTGTACAATTTAATCATGTTCCATTCAGATAACATCCTTGTAATATCCTCTAACAATTCAAGCAAGTTTGTTAAGAAGGCAGGAATTACTTTGTTTAGTTTTTGGATTTTTTTTTCCAGTCACCCAATTAATTAGTTATCATTTCTATGTCTAAATTATTTAGAACTCCAGTTCTTGTGCCAGGTTCTTATAATCAAGTTTCTTGTTTCTTCTATATCTAGTCAACTGTTTAATATAACAATACTAACACAATCCATGCTCAAGCAGGAGACTCTACACCATTTCAGACAAAGGATATTCATAGTCTTAAAAGCCTCCAGTGATGGAGTACCCACAACTACTGAAGGCAAGCCATTCCATTGATTAATTGTTCTAACTGTTAGGAAATTTCTCCTTATTTCTCTCCTTGATTGGTTTCCATCCATTGCTACTTGTCCTAACTTCAGGTGCTTTGAAGAATAAGTTGACCCCCTTTTCTTGGTGGCAGCCCCTCAAATATTGAAACACTGCTATCATGTAATCCCTAGTCTTTCTTTTCATTAAACTGGATATACCCAAATTCAGTAAACATTCTTATATGTTTTAGCCTCTTGTCCCCTAATCATCTTTGTTTCTCTTCTCTGCACTCTCTCTAGAGTCTCAATATCCTTTTTTATATTGTGGAAACCAAACTTTGATGCAATATTATAATGCTCTTGCCAAGGCATTATAAAGTGGTATTAACACTTCATGTGATCTTAATTCTGTCCTTCTATTAATGCAGCCTAGGATGGTGGGGTTTGTTTGTTTGTTTGTTTGTTTGTTTGTTTGTTTGTTTGTTTGTTTGTTTGACTTTTTGGAAGCTGCAGCACATTGTTGGATCATGTATAAGTGATTGTCCACTAGAACTCAGTGATCCCTCTTGGAGATACTGCCATTGGGTACTATGTATCACCTATGTACTGCTATGTACTACCTATTCTATATCCCGAGGCAACTGCTCTTGAAAAAGCACCTTTGTGACAATCATGACATGGATGACTGAGAATCTCCATAGACATTTACGTATTCTATAGAGAAAGCTCAAGTAAGCTAAATCTAAAATTAATTCTTCCAGATAAATCAGTTCCCAAAATTGTCTTTCCTTTTAAGAGATCCACTCCCCCAAAATGGGATGCTTTTTAGGTTATTGTATAATCTCTTCCTACAAGTTTCTCAATTCCACTTGGATGCAGGCTTGAATTAGGTTATATGTCCTTTATTATTCTCTCTTATATTCTCAAATGTCCTATTTCATTTCTATTTCAGTAGTATATCTCCTATGATACCTTTAGTTACAGTAATTTTTATTATCCACTCTGGTGGACCAATTTTCCTTATATCATTTATCTTCCATTTCTTGTCTTCACATTCCCTTGTTGATCTATGACTTACACTTCTGGTTTTCATATATCAATAATCTTTAAAACTTGTGATTTTAGAATTTCCCATCTAGGTTGAAAAGCAATTGCCTTAAACTCTACAGTTCTATAGTAAGAAAAGTCCATTTCTGTATTTTAAGTTGAGGAGTTATTATGTTAGTGAAAAGAACATTTGCTGTTGGTATAGAGTTGATACATGGAGATTGTAATAATCATCCCTCATATTCTGAAAACAGGATCCATCACATTGATTTATATATACTTGAAGGCTGAAGCCCACATATTTATTCTCATATATAGTCACATACACATAGACAAATTTATATAGGCATATAGAAACACAAATCTAGACTTACATACATGTATTTTTTTTAAAAAAAAATTGATTTATATGCCGCCCTTCTCCGGAGACTCAGGGCGGCTTACAATGCGTTAAGCAATAGCCTTCATACCTTTGTATATTTATACAAAGTCAGCTTATTGCCCCCACAAACTGGGTCCTCAATTTACCTACCTTAGAAAGGATGGAAGGCTGAGTCAACCTTGAGCCTGGTGAGATTCGAACTTACAGTAATTGCAGATAGCTGGTGTTAATCACAATGCTATCAGTCTGCTGAGCCACCAGGATATTTTAGGACAAATATCCACTGAAGAATTACAAAACATATTACACCGATCTGTAAATTAAACAGAATTAAATGCATAAATATTTGTAGTCTTTATTCCTGGAATTATGGAATCATATCACAATTTTAATCACCAATGAATATGTTTATTACATTTAAACAAAATTTTGATTGGATCAAAGTCATAGATTTATAATACAAACCAGAAGATTAGTAGTATCCTTGTTATTTAACAACAGGTAGTTAATTCAAATACTGTAGTTGATTCAAATAGTTAAGGACAACATAAAATTAACTTTATTTTCATACAGCTGCATACAGGTTTCCCATCTGCAAGCGTGAAGTTCAAAATTTATGTATTCTTATGTAGAGTGGAAATTCTGCAAGCCAGCAAGTTTTCATTAGGTAAATGTTTTCCTCTTAAATTCAGAGGAAGTCTTTGGAAGTCTTGGACCAATGCCAGGTCCAATATTCTGGGGGGGGGGGGGGGGAGAGGTCCCAAAGTTCTTTTCCAAAAGGCCACTGGACTTTCTTGTTTTTTTCAAATCCTTTGCTTCTCATCCAAAAGGCTTCTTCAATTCAGAAAAAAAATAAAGTTTAAATTAATCTGTTAGATATTTAACTACTAAGTAGTGACTTGGATTCAGGTTGTAACTCTAACAGACATAGAAAAGGATTGATTAAATCTATTGCTATGAAAAGTGTTTTCCATTTCTACTATGGCTATGCTTTTGGGTCCCAATTGGAGATACACTATTGTGGATCTGCATTTCCACAATCAATTATTTCTCCAGAACGCTACTTTTTCTTCTATTTGTTCAAAACTCTTACTAATGTCTTGTTTAACATCAACTGTTTCCATAATTTAGTAACAGTGGCTTGTGAAATTATAGGTGATTGTGTAAATCCTAAAACCAGCCAAGGCTTAACAGTCTCTCATAAAAGATATATGGTATTCTTCTTCTCTTGGAAGATCAAATTAGTTGGTAAATATAAAGGTCATAAGAAGGGAGAAGGATAGTACATCTTCTTTAGAACTTCCTTCAATGTCTGGTTCACATATTCAATCTGACAGAATTCCATGGCCTTTATGAAATATGTAATTGTCTATGAATTTGTAATTAATCTAACAATGTTGATAACAACATGGTAGATTTTGTTACATAAATGTTTTACCATTTAATAAGCTGTACAACGCTTATTAAATAATAAGCTTGTTAACACCAAGAATGAAGCAATAAAGGATACATAACAGTGTACTACTTTGAACCTTCTCTTCTTGAAACTTGAATGTTATAACCAATTACACATTGCTAGGTCAGTACTAGGGACATTTTATAAAAGTCCTCAAAATAGTTTATATAATAATTTTTTATCTTTTATATAAATTTAATTGATTGATAAGGCACTATTAAATCAATTTCAACTCTTAGCAACTACATAGATTTTCTTCAGGGCAATCTGTCCCCTTCAGATTCTCCAACAGCACAATGATTGCCTGCACCTTGATTGATTACCACAGGGTACTCCTCTTCTCTTTTTCCCCCTATGTTTCCAAGCTTCACTTCACTTCTTCAGATAGCTACATCTTCATACCCAAAGTATGATAATTTTCTATAAATGTGTAGTAGAGGCAATAATCTAAGGCTGTATTACTGAGTATAATCATATGATTTATAAATGGGTTATATAATTCAGCCTGAGTTATATTTCAACTCACCAAATTCCACAATGTTGTTTTTCTTATCCTAGGTCAGGATTGTCAAACTCAAGGCCCACAGACTGGATTTGGCCCATGGGGTGCTTCGATCTGGCCACCAGGTTGCCCTGGAAGCAGTGAAGGACTGGCCCATAGTGCCTCCACTAGTGAAAATGGAGCTAGGGAGGGCCGAGTTCCATTTTCACTGGCGGAGGGTTGCAGGATACCTTTGCAGATGAAAATTGAGCTTGCGAGGGCAACAGGCGGCCCTCCTGAGCTCTGTTTTCTCTGGCAGAGGGTTGCAGGAGGCCATCACAGACAAAAATGGAGCTCAGGATCCTATTTTCACTGGCAGAGCACTGGGGCCAGCACAGGTGCCCCTGACACAAGTGATGTCGAGCTGGCCATGCCCTCCACCCGGCCTGAGGTCAAACACAACCCTCATGTGGCCCTCAATGAAATCGAGTTTGACACCCCTGCCAGTGTATTCAGCTGGTTCTATCCAGTTTGGGCGAACCGGTAGCAGTAGCTATGGGAGGCTCCACCCACCCACCCAGACATCATCACATCCCATTTTTGACGCTCTGTGCATGCTCACATTTGTGAAAAGGTAGCGAAGGTAAGTGAATACCATCCCTACCCTAGGTTAATTCCCAATCATAAGGAAAAAAGGCTTTAGAGTACCAAGATTGCTTTTCTATCCCTTTCTATCCCTTTCTTCAGATAGTCTGATCTGGCTATAGTGATGTGATATGCAACAAAGGCTAAATTTAACACAGGATGAATCAATAGCTAAGCATAAGTAAATCACATAGAGTTTCTACCTTTACCTACCCTTGCCAACCAGAATACTTTCTGATTTACAATATCAAGTCATGGATAAATGCATTATAGCCCGTTTCATCTTCTAAATCAATGTTTCTCAACCATAGCAGCTTTAAGATGTGAGGATTTCAACTCTCAGATTTCCCTAACCAGCATGTAAATGGTAGCATTAAACAGCAAGGCACTTTCCACTTTTCTTTAAAATTGAAAGTTTATCTTATAAATGTTTAATGTATACTCAGATTTGTTCTGCTTGGTTTGCTGACAATGCCAATACTCAGGAAGGGAAAGAGATGGATATTGTGGAGATTCATGTTTATAACATTTTATAGTCTTCAAATGCACAACTTCTTCCCCAGGTTTTTTTTTTTACTGCAAACAGTAAAAGTGTTCCCCACTTGTTAATACAGTGTATAACAATCACACTAATGAAGGATCTGCCAGAACAACCAAGATCAGTCTTTGAAACAACCAATTACCAAAATAATATTCTCAGTTGTTCCCCTTCTAGGGAGTTCTCCAGTTATTCACTATACAGTATCAAAGTGGACCCCTTTTCCAGGTCTCCAGTATTACTTGATGGCTTCTACTGGATTATGGTGGTTCCAGTAAAATGTCATACTTTTGTAGTCAAAAGTACTACAGTCCCAAGTCTAACCTCTTAACTTGCACTCTTCATGTGCTTTCTAGGTGCTTTCCCCTAGATTTGAGGATAATTTCACATCTTTTATAATTTTATAAAATCTTTCAGTACTTCGAAAACTTGTGCTTTCTATCAAAGATTCTGTATAACGTAATGATAAAGCAAAGGCAGAGTTACAACAACAGCAGTTTCTCTACCTATCCCTCAGTTCTGTCACAAACATATCTAACTCAATGAAAATACATTAGAATTTTAATGTATTTTAATGAATTAAAATCAATACATTAGAGAGGGTCCAGAGATAGTTTACTAGAAGAGTACTCAAATCCTCTGCTTGAAATAAAATTCCCTATACCACCAGGCTTGAAATTTTAGGCCTGGATAGCCTTGAACTACGCCGTCTAAGCTTAGTACACAAGATTATTTACCATAACGTCCTACCTATTAATGACTTCTTTAACTTCAACCGCAATAATACAAGGGCTATCAATAGATTCAAACTCAATGTAATTCGCCCTAATCTTGATTGTAGGAAATATGACTTCTGCAATAGAGTAGTAATTGTTTGGAACACTACCTGATCCTGTTGTTAGTCTCTCTAACCCCCATACCTTTTAACTTAAACTGTCTATCATGGACCTTTCATATTTGTTAAGAGGTCCCTAAGGGTGCATGCGTAAGTCCACCAGCATGCTTACCATCCCTGTCCTTCTGTCCCCATTTATATGTAATCATTTTATGTGTTTATGGCTATGTTTTGCCTATTTATATCCATTTATTTGTGCCAAATTTTTTTCATCTGTCTATGTCTATGTCTATACTGTTACTTGTTTCCTTGTACTTGTTGACAAATAAATAAATAAATAAATAAACAAATAAACAAATAAATAAATAAAATTGGCCCCAGCACCATTCTTCTGTAATCTTTTCCCTCTTCCTGCACTGATTTCTCAAGCAATCTGTTGCACAGGGTAACCAAGCAGCACAAGACTGTTCAATCCAGTCTCACTCAAGGGGCTGACGAAAGCTCCTGTGCTCAATGAACAAGTAGGAACTCAATCAAGGGAAGTACAAAACAATCCAAGAAACACACTGGAATTTATTACATGCACAAGACTCAGGAAGCCGGCAGGTGGCCACTAAAGAACCAATTGCCCAATCCTCAGTATTTCAGGTTGAAAAGAGCACCTGTGTTTTCTGCAATCCTGTTATTTTTTTTTCTATTTTTTTTTTAAAATTTGATTTATATGCCGCCCTTCTCCGGAGACTCAGGGCGGCTTACAATGCGTTAAGCAATAGCCTTCATTCTTTTGTATATTTTATACAAAGTCAGCTTATTGCCCCCACAAACTGGGTCCTCATTTCACCTACCTTAGAAAGGATGGAAGGCTGAGTCTACCTTGAGCCTTGGAGAGATTCGAACCAGCAGAAATTGCAGGCAGCTGTGTTAATAACAGGGTGCACTAAACCACTGTACTATCAAGGCTCTTTAAATTCTCAAGGCATTTTTGATTTTCTCCTGGGGCTTCTTTCTGTAGGGTGCAATCATACCATATTCCTCATCACTTATGTTACATAAAGTTTATTCTGTGTTATAAAATTAAGACACCATCAACTATTTCACTGGAGTACTGATCGATTCTGAAAGCTTTATTTTACTAATGCCAACAATTCACATTTAATCTTTCAATCTTCACTAGAAGGAATTTACTTTACTACATAGAATGTTTGAGACTCTTCTGTCCTTTCATATCTTGGCTTGGATGCTCTTGCGCAATCATATTTCAAAGTTTCAGATTTCACAACTTTCACAACACTTTGGGGTACCATTAGTTTACCCTAGAACAAGATTAGCAGTTTCCTTGATTAGATAATATCTTTATGACCAGATATTTTGTGCCTATTTCTTCAATGTCTGTCTGTCTTTCTTTCTTTCTGTCTGTCTGTCATGATATCATGTCTACTATGATCATAATTTGTCACTTATTGCTTGTATGTATACTGAGAACATATGCACCAGAGACAAATTCCTTGTGTGTCCAATCACACTTGGCCAATAAAAAATTCTATTCTATTCTATTCCATTCCATTCCATTCCATTCCATTCCATTCCATTCCATTCCATTCCATTCCATTTATCATCATTATTTATTATCTATCTATCCATCCATCATCTATCTATCTATCTATCTATCTATCTATCTATCTATCTATCTATCTATCTATCTATCTATCTATCTCATACTAAGCAAAGCTACAGATTCCCAAAGGCACTATATCTCTGCCCAGACTAACCAGTTGCAGATTATTATAAATATAATACTATACTTTATAAAAATGGAAGAATGTTGGAGAAATTTCTGTTCAAACAAGCTATCGCCACTACAATTATAACCATTGCTTGCTTTTGTTTCTTCTATAAACTCTTATTTAATCCTACAAATGGTTGAGTTACATTGGATTGCTCATCTAAGTACCGGCATGAAAGGAGATTCTAGCTCTTTTTTTTTTTTTTTTTTTTTTGAGACTCCTGAGACTTGTCTCTAGGAAATCAGGCAGCTCAAAGACAATTGAAATGGCCTGAACATCCCTACCACTAATACTCACTAATGGAGCAGAAGCAACACAGGCCAAAAGATAGTTCACAGTTAAGATTTAAATTATCATCATAAAAAGGTTAACTCACTACTTTTATCAAGAAACAGTCTATAGTATTGGCTTTTTAGCATTACAGTATATAACATATACTTTATATGTACACAACCTACTGTATATATGCTAATCTAACTTTACATTAGGGCCCTTTGCTGTCAAAAATTGTATTCAGTAAAATGACTACTCAGATTCCCCCCAGTTGTTAAAGTATGTTTTCTATCTCTCAAGTTTTGTTTTTTTTATCATAAGGTATAGTTCAGCCTCAACATGCATCAACACAGAGCTACAAAGTTGAGAACAATTTTTGCTTTCTTTTAATCATACAGAAACTCAGCAAGGATGCTGAAAATTGCATTTATTCTGCAATTTTTAACGGCTATATAATTCAGATATCCATCCCTTTCAACATCACCAAACTTGATAACATAGCTTTTGACTAAAAAAAAATAAAAAATCCAAAACTAAATATGTGTGTTTGCAAGTAAAAATATAAACAATTTTATTTTAAGGTTTAAAAAAGTATTTTAGAAATTTACTTTTTTAAAAAAAGGACATTCATAACTAACATAGTATGTCATAGTCCATTAGTTTTTAAATGCAGATCAAACAGAAATGTAATTTAGGTATTAACATATGAAAGAATAACAGGATTCCAATTACACTTATCTCTACATTCCTATGCTCTATTAATGTACCATGAGAAAAGCTTTAAACACTTTACTCTATTTACTTTTTGTCATTTATTAAAACCTCAGTGATTTTTGTATAATTTTTGCACCAACCTCTAGTGAAGGTCATGCCTTTTGTTAATATGGAATGGGACTAATAATGCCCCTTAAATTATGCAAACTTTGGAAATTCATTGCTGAAATATTTGCTTGATTTTTATTCTTTTTAATTAGCAATTTTATTAAAAATACAATTAAAAAAGTAAACATGGATTCAAATAAAATATATACAGTAAAAGAATAAAATGGAAAAATAATATAGAAAAAATATAAAAGAAAGAAAATATAAGAATATAGAAAAGAGAAATAAAAATATATAAAGAAATGACTTCCATGTTCATCACAAGTATAAACATAACACCTTCTCTTAAAATAAAATAAAATATGTCCCCATGTTCTAGATATTTTCTATAGAGATAAAATATCTTTAGTAACTTAAAATAACTATAGTAACTATAAGTTAGCTTTTAGTAACTTATCATCATCTCTTTAAAAAAATCTTCCCATATCCCATCTCTTACCTTTAAATAAATTCTTAAGGAGTTGGTTTTTAATACTGATCAGAAATGCCCACTAAGGGATACCAGAGATAAACACACATTTTAGCCATGATCAAATGAACCAAATTTATAGTCTTCCTTTTAGTTTTACTAATCTTGATTTTTAGTTTTTCAAATAAGTTACTAGAACTTTATATTTCTTTTCATTTTTATTTTGCCCCTTCTCACAAAATTCTTAAAAGATTTATCAAGTCTCTTTGTTAGGTCCAATGTAGGAAAATTATCTAAGTCTTGATTTATTTATATATCCCTTTTAATTATTAAATCATCAGCAAGCTTCTTTGGATATCCAGAGTAGCATCTTCTTCCATATCATTCTCATCTTGTGATTTTTAAATCCACTTCAAATCATTCTCAGTCTTGTCAGATATAACTTGGTCTTTTTCCATAATATCTTTTAAACATAGCCTATAGAGGCTATTGAAAAAAACATAACTTCATAAGAGCTATTGTTCAAAAATATTTTTTTAATATGTCCAATGTTAAAATATTTCCCTTGATTTGGTATTGGTAAATCAAATTTTCTTCTTTAATTGTGATCTTTATTTCCTTGCTACTGTCCAACCTGCAAAATCTCATTCTATCATATTTTTTTAAAAAAAAGGAAATTCAAAACAAAAAACATTTCTCATGGAACTTCCGGTTTTGCTGCTTGTCGCTGCCAGACGTTCCTTTGGGATCGTCAGCTTCCATCGCCTGTCAGAGCCACCTTCACAACGGAATGGCGGCTCGAAAAAACTCTGTTTCCATGAGGAAACGGAGATAGAGCCGGCAGGGGTGGGTAGAACTCTCTGCGGAGTCCCAAAAGTTTTTTTTTTACTTTTGGGACGGAGCGGATGAGATGCCCCGTATCCCCAGCCGCTGCTCCGGGCTTTGGGAGACCTCTGCTGATGCAGAGCTAGGCGTCAAAAGCGAGCCTGTAAATTTAACAGACTACTCAAAGAAAATGTGAGCTGGACCTGTAATACTGAACCGCAAGTATTTTACTGAATTTTTAAAAGAAATTACTTAAGAGAGAGGAGGAAAAGAAAGAGGAAAAAAAGCCTTTTAAAATGGCGTCGGCTGGAGGAGAGGCTGAAAGGGAAAGTCCTTCCGTTTTTTATTACTACAATGTAGCAGAATAAATACCACTGGCTACATTTGTAGACAAAACTTCGCTCCTGTGTTTTTTTTCTCTTTTTCTCTCCCTTAGAGACCTGATATTGTTGTTGATTGGAAAGAAGTCTTTCTTGCTTTTTTTTTTTTTTTAACAAAGTCTGCCTGGGCGGAAACATGGCACTGAGACTCATAAAGTCAGATAAACAAGAAGGGGGGGGATTCCCCCACCAGCAACTTAAAGGAACAAGTTTTAACTCTTCAGTCTGAGAAACCTGATTTTAATATAATAGAATTCTTTATAGAAGAGATTGAAAGAAGGGAGGAGATTGTGAATCAGCAATTTGAAAAATTTAAGCAGGAAATTAAAGAATTGGTGAAATCTAAGTTTGATGTTTTGGAGAAAAAATTCTCAAAAATGGCTAATGGTTTTACAGAATTTATGATGCGGTTGGACACAAATACTAATGTACTAGAGTCTAAAATGGAAGGAACTCAAGATAAATTGGACAATAGAATCCAAAAAATTGAAAATGACTTGATAAACATTCAGGATAATAGCTTAGAAGAAAAACCTAAAATGAATGCTGATCAAAAGTATGGTAATGCAGAAAATCTGCAACAGAAGATTGAAAAAGAGATTTTAATGGTACAATATAATTTTACAGAATATGCGATAAGATTAAGAGATTTGCAGGAAAATAATAGAGATGATTTAAGGAAAATATCTTCTGAATTTCTAGCTGGGATTCTAAAGGTTCAACCTGATGAAGTGTTTAGTAGGATTGACAGAGTTTATCGAATCAACTCTTGGATTGCCAAGCAAAGGCAATTGCCTAGAGATGTGGTGATTTATTTTATAGATAAAGAAATTAGGAATAACATCGTGCAAAATTCCTTCAATTCTAAGTTGCAACTGCATGGAAGAAAGATTTGGATTTATAAGGAACTCCCACCTAAGATATTGATGGAAAGGAAGAAATTTGGTTTTTTGGTGAATGAGTTAAAAAAGAGAAATATCTCATTCAGGTGGGACGCCCCAGTTGGTATTATATTTAGATATCAAGGAGAAAGATATCAGCTAAACACTGTTGAAAGAGCGGAAGAATTTTATCAAAATAGGTTGAAAATGAACTTAACATCTTCAGGTATAATACACAATAAGCAGAAGGAGCCGGAAATAAAGGTAAAATATCGAAATATAGAGACTGTACCAGATGAATTGCCTTTGGTTTCATCGGATACCCCAGCTGGACTATCTATAAATCTGAGAGAAGTGGCATCTAACCTTAATGTGATGACTTATCAAGGCAAGGACAAGCATGGAAACCAATTAGGGGAAATACAAGGGATAAAAAAGAAATATGAGATACAAATACAAAACCAACAAGACCAATCTACAAAGCAGAACAAAATCCGACCAGATGATACACAATTTGTAGAAAAGAAACCAGGATGGAAACCAAACCCACAAAAAGTAAAGGAAAAAAGAAATAGGTGGCATAAAAATAGAAATTTCTAAATCAGGCAACAGTGAAGCCAGTGACTTTAAAATATGAATGATTATGTGTAAACACAGAAGAGGCGATGTATTGGTTAATATCATCCTGAAGATTGTGGCAGATCTCTGCATGGCCGTAATTTGGGGACGTGAAATGAGCCTTAAACTGATGGATTTGAATTATCCATTTTGGAATTTTTTTTTTGTGTTGATAAATATATTATATTATCTTGAATTACAAGGCAAGAGAATTATGCTGGGGCATGCAGAAGATCGGGTTGTTACCCACTACGATGACGGGAATTTATAATCCTGATGAAACCCACAATTATTACTATATGGAATATAATTATAATGTCACTCGGGTGGTTGTTTTTACTTTTATATATATAAGAAGATATTTACTACTGATGGGGGCAGATATGATTGAAGATCTTGAATAAACTGTTGCACCAGCAAGCTATGTTACCCGATTATGGATGTTGGTTCTACCAATCCAGTGGAAAGACCTTAAAGAAGATACTATATGGATTATAAATTTAAAGTTATTGTCTTTTCTTTTTTTTTTATTTACATATAATGGAAAATATAGACATATATTTTTAAGTAGTGTGGGCAGTGAATTAAAGATATTAAGAAATGTGTATGGTAATTTTGCATGATAGTGGGTGAATAAGCTAGTTAGTAGATTGATTAGTCTAAGAAAAGGGATTTTTAAGTGATATATTTAGGGGAGTGGAGGAAATGGATAGAGTGGAATAAATGTTAAACTAGATTTGATGGGGAAGGCTGCTATGAAATGTTATAGTAATATACATAGAAGATTAAATGTTAAAGTAGGACTTATTGTATAGTTTTAAAGTGGAGAAGTTATTTTATAATGTTATAGTATAATGTCCTTTTTTTTTTTCCTTTCTTTTCTCTTTTCTGAAATGTATGGATAAAGGGGGATGTTATAATATTAATAATATTTTTAGTAAGTAAAGGTCAATATCTAGAGGAGGGAGTAAGTAATCTGTTATGAATTAGGTTTTTTTTGTTATGAAGAAGTCACGGGGGGGATGGGTGGGGTGGGGAGGGGGGGTTAGGGAGGGGGGAGAGGGGGGGGAAAGGGGGAAAAATCTGTATTTGAAAACTTTTTCAATAAAAAAAAAAACATTTCTCATGGGAAGAATATTTAGGAATAATTCCAAAAACTTATTTCAACTCCATCTGGTTCTTTGGTACACTTGTAACTTTCCAGAATCAAACTTCTAATCACCCTTTTGCTATTCATTCCAAAATAAATTTCTTGAAAGTCCTTAAACTGGCATTTAAAATATCTGTCTCTAAGGATTAAAGAAAACTCAATTAGTATACAAAGGCTCCTAATAGCGGAAAATAAATTAAGCAATATCCAAAAGTTATTAGAAAAAGAAGTATGTGAATGCAGTGTCCTTTCACTGACACTGATCACAATTTCAGCAAGATGACTATTCTTTTTTCTACAAAGAGTTCTAAACCAGCTGGAGACTGCTATCTTGTGTTCTTCTTGTGAGGAGCAACTGTTTGGAGGACTTGCTGGTGATCTCAAGTCCTTCTTCTTCCAGAAGAAGAATTACAAAGAACCATACTACTTGTTGGCATTTTATTTATCTGTTCCACTTTTAGCAGTACTGTCTTGACTTTACCATTTGAAGTACCATCTTTAGCTTCACGTTTCTTTCTCAAAAGTCCTAGAATGTTTGTCTTACTTTTCATAGAAGCTACTGCTGAACACAAAACAAGAGCATATGGTAGAGAAAAATAATGCAAGAAGCATTTCAGAGACTTCAAAAACTACCCTCAACCTAGACTATGAAAGCAATTTTATTGAATTTATATTATACTCACTCACTGTAATATTCAGTAATAACATTACTGAAGTTGTAATTACATAAATACATTATGTGATACATAATACAAACACAATCAGAAGTGGATCATCTCTTATGTAGTTCTACTGGCATGTAGCACTTTCTGATATATATTTTCCTGGTCACATCAGTTCCTTCATTGGGTTTATTCTCATGTATCTTAACTATGATATATGCCCTCGAAATTGGCCATAGCTAACACAGTTTAAAGTTATTATTTTGCTATTGCCACAAATATGATCCTGAACTCTTCATCAAGAATGTGAGTGATGATATGACCAGCTATTGAGATCTGTCCATGTCCTGCTGGCCATTTGATAGTTATTTGGGCCCTTTTGGTTTGGAAGTGAAAGTGTCCACACACTTAACTTTCCAAATCACATACATAGACTTCGAATAAACATGAAATTAGTGTTCTTTGAATCCATGCTGACTTGTTTTGTGAAACTCTTTAGAAGTATTTAATAGATAGACAAATTCATTGTTATTATTTATGAGAAACTGTACACAAATATTACAATTACTAACCTGAACAACATTCCTGGGAACAATTTGGTTTTGAAAAGATGGCTAGATCTGTATACCTCACTTCCCTTCATGGAATCTAATTTTCCAGAACGGTGTTGTCAGAATGGCAGTTAAAGATGAAGTCATGGAGATTACCAAAATTGTCAGAGGGATAACAGTATACAGGGGATCCAGATCATGTGTCTCTTTTTTTTGGGTGGGGGGTGGGTGGGGGGAATTAGATGCAATGTTATATACATTTAGAATGCATACTTCTTTCCTTCCTAAAAAAAAAAATAGAATTTGCTGAGGTGGAAATGGGCTCATAATTTCTGTGCATGTAACAGTGGAGATAAACACAATATTTCTTGCTGTGATCCCAACAAAAACCCATCTGAAATGCTTTTATATAGAAATGAAAAATTATACTTTCAGGACCAAAGCCAGAGGAAGATATTTCCCTCCCTGGTTTTTTTTTTTTTTTTAAACTTTGATCATTGTTCCCATCAACAGAAACTTTTTGTGGAAACATCTGTGTATCCTGTTTAATTTTCAGTTGCAAGAACCAGAACAGATTTTATCATTGAAAAAAGAGTGAAGGAAAGTCATGCTTGCCGTTGTTAGAGGAAGGTACATTTTGTTTCTCCAGGCAATCAAAAATATAACATGTTTTCAATGTCACTAGAATTTCATCAGTGAATGAAAGGTATGCTGATCAATGGGGAGTGGATGAGAAGACTTCTGAAACCTACTTTATTCCTATTTTAATATTTTGAGGACCCCATGCACTTGGTTGCTCAATATAACAATATAAAAGTTCTCTCCTTGTTTTTTTTTTAAAGCTTTTTATTAATAATACAATTAAAAACATTGGACATGGTGTGACTTTTCCGGTTTAGACATTTCTGTCAAGTTTTACCTTGCAACAAATACAGTTCCTTTTTGCTATACAAGTATATACCATCTATATCTAATGTTACATATTCTAACAGCAGCAAGATTGGCCTTTGCACAAAACTGGAAAAATAAAGAGATTCCCTCAGAAGAAGAAGTATTAGCTAAGATATTAATTTGCGCTGAAATGGACAGGTTGACTTTAAAACTCAAAGATAAGAGTGAAACAGAATATTACGAAATCTGGAATAAATTGTATTATTGGTTGGAGAGGAGGAGGAATGCTGGGATAAAGGATCATTGATGAGTTGAAAGTTTAGAAATATTCATGTTAATTTTCTGCAATAGATAGGAATGAAATTGGTATTGATGTAACTTTTATAGATGAAAGAATTTATGTGTTTGAATTGTGATAGACGGTATAAAAGTTCTTTCCTTGTGTTTCCATGAATATTTTACCTTTTTTCCTGGAATCCTTGCTTTCTGTCAAACTACAATTCTAAATTTGGAAAACCTTCCCAGTTAGTGTTTTGCACCTATTTCCCATGGTTAAAGGGGAAAAAACAATAACAACCTAACAAAATCTCTTCAGGTTTTCCATTACTTTCAGCTCAATGTTAAATGGTAAGGGATATTCTTTAAAAGAAAAATGCAGCTATGTTTCAAAATGTCCTTTTTGAACATAAAGGTATTGTTTGCCCTTACCCATAGCAAAGTTTAATTTGTTTCCATTTTTTTTTCTCTGATTAGCATTTCTCAAATTTCAAAAGGCATTATTTGTCATTTTGCTCAGTGATAGATCTTGCAAGCAAAGGAGATTTGATTGTGTTCAAACCAATAATAATGCAGCTCATGGCAATGGAATTACTGATGCCTATTATAGTTATTTCCAATCCTTTATAGCTGTACAATTTCATTAAAAGAACATGGACAGGATATTGGTTAAAAGTGGATCTCAGGGGAAAAAATTAATAGAGAATCTTTTTCTGAATAAATATTATAGACAGGTGGAGCCTGAACCATAATCCTTTTTCAGCACTGCATTTGAAAACTGAACTTATATTTGAAGTCTATCACTAAATAAAAAATAATTCACAGTTTCAAAATTAAAAACAGAGACTACTAAACAAAAGCAGATTATCAGTTATCAATAGTTTAAAATGTTACATGTATGTTCCAGAAGTGGTCATACATATTGTTTACATACACACACATAGATCAAAGTGGGGGAAGCATTATTTGTTATTAGTTGAATAAATTGTTGGATTAAAAAAAATAGAAAAAAAGTTCAGAATTGAAAGGATATTTGTTTGTTTTAACAGCAATCTGGCTGATACTTAGCAACAACAGTTTTCCATCGTTCTGTTGTACTTATCTCTCTATGGAGCCAGCTAATTAAAAAGAGAAGACTCTTTTTCTGATATTTGAGCAATAGTATGAATATATTATCATCAGGAAAGCAATATGATTTTCTTACGAGGTAGGTAAAAATCCCCAATGGGGAACATTTCTCTGATGGTTTAGGATGAATAAAAATGGTGAGACATATCTTTTTCTTTCTCTCAAGTTGTTATAATTTAATGAAACTGATTGTCAGGAGATAGAGGTCAAAAAGAAAGAAGTACTCTATTACACAATGCATTGCTAAACTATAAAATTTCTTATCACAGATTCTATTAGTTACCAGTTTGGGCAGCTTTAAAAGGTATTAGCCGATAAGACTATCAAAGGCCTCATGATATATATTACTTCCAGGATCAGAGATGGCATATTTCCTGATATTGCTTGCAAGAGATTAAGAAGGAAGAGAATACAAATGTCTTGTCTGAGGGTTTCTAGATACATTTGGCTGGCCATAGTGAGAACAGAATTAGCCGGGGAATCTAGCACTCTGCTATTCATGTTTTTAATTCTGCAGCAATCTTTTCCTAACCCAAGTATCTCCAGTGTGTGCTGATTATCACTACTAAAATTAAAAAATTCAACTAGACTTTCATGATTGATTGCGGCACCTTGACATAGGCCGAGTCAGGAATCAGGTTTCATAAATTTGATTTGAACTGTGATTTATGGATAGGTTCTTATTTATATATTTATTTACCAAACCTACATGCTGCTCACCTCGCTGAAATGATTCAAGGTTTTAATTAAGGAGGGGAGGGAGGGAGGGAGGGAGGGAGGGAGAGAGGGAGGAAGGAAGGAAGGAAGGAAGGAAGGAAGGAAGGAAGGAAGGAAGGAAGGAAGGAAGGAAGGAAGGAAGATCTATGATGAACAATACACTAACTCAGGGGTGTCAAAACCCATGCCGTCACGCCGGTGTCACATGATGTATTGGGACTTTTCCCCCTTTGCTAAACTGGTCGTGGGCATGGCCAACATATGACGCAACCGGCCCGAGGGCTGGGAGTTTGACAGCCCTGCACTAGCTGAAGAGGAGACCTGGTGGCACAGTGGTTAGAATGTAGTATTGCAGGTAAACTGTCCCCATAGCTTGGAATTTGATCCTGATGGGGCTCCAGGTTGACTCAGCCTTTCATCCTTCCAAGATCAATAAAATGAAGACCCAAATTGTTGGGGGCAATTATGCTGATACTGTAAACTGCTTAGAGAGTGCTGTAAAGCACTATGAAGCACTATATAAGTTTAAGTGCTATTGCTATTGCTATGAAGAATCTCAAATATTTTTAGACCTGTGAATACATTTTTCATCTTTAAAATGAATTAGAGATATAACCATACATTCACTACAAGGGCATATTTTGTTTCAAAAATTGGGAGTAGAACCTAGTCTTATTGTTCTATCCCTTCTCCCTCCCTCCCATCTTCTCTCTCTGTCTCTCCCACATGCTCACACACAAAGTTACATACTTAAGAAACACAGAGAGACATACTTACAGAAAAAAGAATAGCATGACAGGGAAGGATGGAAACAGGGTGTAGAAAAGTGAAAAGAAGAAATAGAGAAGAAAGAAGGTAGAAGAAAGAGAGAAGATAAGGCAACAAAATAAATAAAATCTGGGTTTTTCTGTTATGGGATTTACCCCTGTTCCAATGAATGATGTCAGGAGGTGGAATAAACTAACAAACTCTGTTGACCCATTAACACTTGGAGGATTTATTTCCTTGCCATCTAGACTTGTCAAAGTTACCTAAGGAATAGAACTGTAGGCAGCTCAAAATGTCTTCTGGTGTAATCTGCATCATCCTGTGTTGGGGACTCTAACTTTTTAGAGACAATTATTTGTCCCTTATCCTACACTTTGATGCATTATCCATCTTTCCAGATGAGAACCCAGGAATCACTGCTGATAGCTAAGAGCTTAATTATTGTTAAACCTTTAACCCCAAAGCATTAAAAGAAAAACCCTTAACATGAATACTAGGAATAACAGCTTTAGTTAAAGCAATGCTTAACAATGTTTGCAATTTGCTGAACAGCAATATGTTTAAAAATATTTGATAACCTGCATGTAGCAATTTATGCTGCAGCAGAGAAAGCACTTTTGTATCCAATTTAAAAACATGAATGTTCTTGGATTTACCCTAGAGCTTAAAGACAATTTACAGAAGTAGGGCAGTGTGAAGTATTACTGCAATAAACTGTTGTTTTACTTCCTTTTTGCAGTTAAAAAAAAAAAGAGGGGGGGATATAACTCCTATTGAGATTTAAAATATGTTTACAGTAATATAAATAAATAAATAATGCCACACAGCCTCTTTAATTTCAGCATGCCTGTCCCTTCGTTTGTTGGCATCCTGACATCTTTTCTAGAGTCAAAATGCATTTCTCTTCTTTTTGATTTAAAAGATGTAAACATTATATACAGGTAGTCCTCGTTTTATAACAGTTCCTTTAGTGACCATTCGAAGTTACATCACTGAAAAAAAGTGACTTATGATCGTTTTTTACACTTAGGACCATTCATGGATGGTGGTGTGATCAAAATTTGGATGCTAGGCAACTGGTTCATGTTTATGACACTTAAGAGCAGGGGTGAAATTTACTAACCTTTGCTACCGGCTCGCAAATGTGAGCTTGCGCGCATGCGCAGAGGGTAAAAAACGGGACGGGATGATGTCCGGGCAGGTGGGTGGAGTTTCCGACTGCCGGCACTACCGGTTCGCCCGAGCCAGATAGAACTGGCTCAACTTCACCACTGCTTAAGAGTGTCCCAGAATTATGTGACCTTCCCACAAGTAACATCAATGGGAAAGCCAAATTCATTTAACAACCATGTTACTAGCTTAACCAATATAGTGATTCGCTTAACAACTGTGGCAAGAAATGTCATAAAACAGGGCAAAATTTACTTAACAACTGTTTCACTTAGAAACAGAAATATTTGACTCATGATCATAGGTCGATGACTACCTGTATACTATATATCTACAGCTGTTCATGGTAGGGACATTTAATAGCCTGGACTTCCTGAAAGCTTACTAAGATTTTTCTTTCTATATAAAACTCAGCTGTATTTTTCCCCTTATTTAAAACAAAATCAATCAGTAAAGCTTTATTGGTCAACAAAAGAATCCATCCCCTAGTGACAAAGAATGCACATCACTAAATTGGAAATTTGATCCTTATATAATTTCCATATTGATGGATTTAATATAAAGCTATAGTTATAAATTGAGAAATGAGATCTTAGAAAAGTAGTTTCTCTTGGGAAGGTCTTTTCTACTATTGCTAATATAATTCCCACATCACTACCCTCTATAGCAAATAGTTTGCAGGTAGGACATTAATAAAATATTTAATAGAAGTAATTTCATTTTCCTCTTTCTTTTTATTACTCCTCTATCTCTACTTTATTATATAAGCACTGGCTTATGTAAAATACAATAAACACTAATATCAATAAAAATATGCCAAAGCATATTTTTCAAAATAACATAACATCATTTCATAAATGTATTTATATGATGTGTTAAATTATATTATGTTATATAAATCCAGTTTTTTTATATAATATTCCCTTTCTGTAAAGTTCTGCATGTATATGACATCTCCAACCTTTTAGCTTATAACACTTATTGGTTGCTCCTAAAATACATAAATTTTAAAGAAAACCTTGTCTTCACTCTAGAGAAAGATTAATTTTCCTGATTAGGTGTAGGGGAATACGGAGGTCTCAAAGAAGAAATGTGAGTATATAAGCACCAGCTCAGCCCTAAGAAGAGTAAGAAAGAAAAGAAAGATTGCCCTGCCTTGATTCTCTTATACAAAAATGAGGATAGAGAGAATCTGTTGTTATATCCCACAACCAGGGGTGAAATGCTATGGGTTCGGGGCTGTTTGCCTGAACTGGTAGTGAAAATGCTACTGGTTCGCACAAACCGCTAGTAAAAAAAATGCTTTAAAAAGAAAAAACAAAAGAAAAAGTTCTGACGATCGCACAGCACAGCTGATCCTCGGAATTTTTTTTTTTTTTACTTTTTTCTAGTATTTTTTTTTACTCCTGGTTCGGGCAATAGATGGTAAAAAAAATGCTTAAAAAAAGAGAGAGAAAAGGTTCTGACAATCAGCTCTGACAATCAGCTGTGCCGCGCAATCCTCGAAACTTTATTTTTTTTACTTTTTAAAGCATTTTTTATTATCTATTGCCCGAACTGCTATTTTTGTGTAAAGTGTGATAGCTTGTTTTTGAGTTCTCTCAAAAACCTCTGTGAGGTTCCTGCTTGTTGCAGGGGCCATTTTCTGTGAAGTCCAGCTGCTTTTGCGTTGTGTGTGAGTCGGTTGTGTGGCTTTTGTGTTATTTTTCTATAAAGTGTGATAGTTGGTTTTCCCGGTCATATGACCACCAAGCCACGCCCACCCAGTCACATGACCACCTAGCCACACCCACCAAACCACAGCCACAGAACCAGTAGGGAAAATTTTTGAATTTCACCACTGCCCACAACCATACCATTTCTATAATCTTTCTAGAGTCTGTTTCATTAAATGGACACTGAAATAATATTTCCACCATATTTCAGTGTTACCAATATCTATACATTGTGGAAGAATACTGAGATGACCTTGAAGAAAATATGCAAAAACTGTTGGAAAAATATTAACTGAGTCCAGTAGAAGGTGTGAGAAAGAAACTCAAGATTGCCTCACCTTGACTTTCTTTAATATAAGAGGAAGGGAAAGAGAAATGTTGACATGCTTTCAAAGTTCTGTTATTATAGATTATATCAGTAAAGTAAAGATCCAATATTTCTTCTGGTGTCCATTGCCTGACTTGGCCTGTTTCGAAGAACTGGCAAAGTCTACAAGTGAGTTAATAAATATTCTATATAAATATCTCTAGGCCTTTTTCCTTTTTTCTGTAAGTGGCTATAAAATGATATAAAACTGCAAAGCTCTAATCTAAAGTATTTGTTAGAGTCGGTGCAAATTTTATATAAAACCAAGAACATAAATTAAAAAGAATTAAAATTATTGATTAAGCTCATTTTCCACTTGCTACATATCCCAGGAGAAACAAAAGATTAAGTGTACTCTTGTGCTTATGCTTTCCTTTATGACAACCATAAGCATCTGGAGAGCCAATATGAGAACAGAACGTTGATCTAAATTAAATGCTGTCAGATGTGCTACTAAAAGCACAGAGGGATCAAGCCAAATAGAAGGTATTAGAAGAGAATTGTGTTCTTGCTTGCTTGAATACGAATGCAGCTTTTGATGTGATCTGGAACCTGTTTACTGAGGATAAAATCAGAGGGAGAAGTATTTAACATAGATATCTAATCCGTTACCATTTTCTAATCTCTTACCTATTCAGAAGAACCACTGAAGAGATCTTAAATACCTGGTTGATCCAGTACAGTACTAATTAAGATACTCTGTGTAAGATTCTGTAAATGAACAATGGGAAAATGAATCACCTTATTAGTTCCCTCTTAAGTCTGCAAACTTTTACCAATTAAATGGCTGAACAGGAGCATTTTGCAGTGAAACATATTTTGCTGAAGGTCACACTTGTTTTTGTTAGATATTAATTGTAGCACAGGTATTCTAAGAACTAGGTGTGAATCACAGATTGTATGAAAGACAAGGTACATTTTTGGGTAACTGGGACTATGAGTTTAAAGATAAACTCCAGTAACTTGAAGTGGATCAAGAAATGGATTGAAAACCTGTACAGTTGAAAAATCACCATCTGCATCTCAAATTGAAGTGCAAATGGTTCCTATAGTCTGTGGTTTTTCTGGAAATCCATTCACACTCCCACACCATTCAAAGGCTTTTCATCCCAAAGTGCATAGCTGAAAGTCTAGACAAAAGAGATTTTAGCTATGCATTTTGGGATGAACACCCTTTTACAAATGCTGAATAAAAGAAAATTATGTCCAATATTGTTTCCTAATTTCAAATGCACATGTACATGCTACTGCTTTATTGATCTGCTCTAATTCCAAGTAAAGGTGCAGAATCATTCTTTCTGAGCAGATAATTTTCAGATATATAAATGTGAAACTAATACTAATATCATTAATCTCTATGATCACTATTGATTTTAAGAGTCATTTGTAAGTCTACTTTTGGATCCTAATTGCTGTAACTTGTAGCTCATAATATGACCCTAACAACAAAAAGTGCATTATACATTGCTTTTACCAAGGATTAGAAGGTAAACCATACAAATAGTACAACTTGAATGCTTGCATCAGATGTTAAGTTGCATGTATACTGTATAAAGGTACTATTTGCATGATGATGTGCAATGGTGCATTTTTGCATCATTATGATTTGTGTCAGATACTATTGGCATTCCAGTAATTTTAATTTAGTTGATTTGATTGACCCCTTCAAGCTGGTGTTGACTCTTCGCAATGTCATATATGGACTTCCTTCAAGATGCTCTGACTAACCTGAAATTTCAGGTATTCTATCATAAAGGTTCACCTTGCACGTATGTGCTAGTCGTTCCCAACTCTAGGGGTCGGTGCTCATCTCCGTTTCAAAGCCGAAGAACCAGCGCTGTCTGAACGTCTCCGTGGTCATGTGGCCAGCATGACTAAATGCCAAAGGCACACAGAATGCTGTTACCTTCCCACCAAAGGTGGCCCCTATTTTTCTACTTGCATTTTTTACATGTTTCAAACTGCTAGATTGGCAGAAGCTGGGACAAGTAATGGGAGCTCACCCTGTTATGCAGAACTAGAGATTTGAACCACTGAACTGCCAACCTTTCAATAAACAAGCTCAGTTTCTTAGCCACTGAGCCACCGCCTCCCATTCTATCATGATTTTAAATTAGGTGTTTTAAATTTTGGGGGTTTTAAATTTGAGCCGAAACTATTTAATAATTTTAATTATTTTTAATTGATGTTTGTCTTTGTGCTTTTAATAGGCTGTACACCGCCCTGAATCCTCCGGGAGAAGAGCGGTATAGAAATAAAATTATTATTATTATTAAATTATTATTATCATACAGATACAAAATACAGAACTCTCAGAATGCATAGTATACAGCTGGTTTCTCAACTGTGGCAACTTTAAGATAGGTGGACTTCAACTGTCCTAACTGTCTGAGAAACTCTGGGAGTTGAAATCCACCTATCTTAAAGTTGAAAAACATTACTATATATGGATGAAAATGTAATTCCTCACCATTATCTTCTTGAAATAGAATCTTCTTCTATTACAGTTTCTTTAAATCAATATCTCTTTTGGTACAGTTAACTTACTGCAAGTCCTAAATATAGTTTTTAAAAAGTAATACTCCTCCTGGATCTCTCCAGAGGCGGCCATTTACTAGAGTGATCCAAATATTGCTTATTCTATGATTTTAGCTAGGAGAGAGACATTATATATTCAGCTAGGAGAGGTCCACTATATATTCAGATCAAAGAGGCAAGGCATTTTTTCCCCAACACAACTTTTTTTTAATTTCTGGAACAGAACAATCTTATCAAGCACTTCATCCACAAACACTACATTTTCCAAAATCCTTCTGGCAAGAAATATGTAAACCTAAGAAAGGATGTTTGCATCTCTATCCCTTTCTTGGCCCCAAATAAGTTTAATTTTCCTCTTCATTGCAAGCAATGAGAAGGAACTTATTGTATAAGACTTGTGCTGAAACTGATATTTTAAGTCTTTCAGCAGTTCCAGTATTTATCCTGATCTTCCAAAGTCCTACCATAAATTTCTCCCTTTCCCTTTCCTTGGTGTTGAACTTCTGACATCAGAGAAAAGAAGAACTGCATGAAAATCTGCGAGAGATGAAGCGGAAATCTAATCTTGGGTTTATTCTCCTAAAGGCAGAATCCTTCTTCTAATCTAAAAAGAAACAGTTAGAGAGCCTAGAGAATTCCTCACAGAGTCTTTACATTTGCAAAGAAAACCAACCTTTGTTTTTATTAAACTATAATGCTCTTTATATTAGCTACAGCGTAGAGCACTAGATGCAAATCTAGTGCCATTTTTAAATTTTATACTGATTTGGAGAGGAAACAAATAATGTTCTTGTTCCCATGTGAGAAATTCCTCACATGAGATCAAATAGTTTGAAACTAAATATTCCTATGCATTTTGCTTATAAGACTTTGCAATATACTAAAAGTTTTTTTGGAAGAGAGGGAGGGAGGGAGGGAAAAACAGAGGAAGGAAGGAAGGAAGGAAGGAAAGAAGGAAGGAAGGAAGGAAGGAAGAGAGAAAGAAAGAAAGAAAGAAAGAAAGAAAGAAAGAAAGAAAGAAAGTTATACCTTGCACAAAATTCACCAAAGGATGCCACAGGTAAGTCCTAAATATAAGCAGTGCTTCCCACAAAATGGATAACTTAGCATTTCCAACTTCACAATAGCTTCACACATTCATAGCAAGTTTTCTTTCAGACGAGTGGTTTCTTTACAGCTGTATGTATTTGAATTTCATAGTCAGTGAACACTGCTGGTATTTGAATCAGAGAGCCAAGTAAATAGTATAGAGAAAATGAACCTGAGATAAGTGACTCTTTTTTCTTTCTGCTTTCTATGCTCTAATTTGGAGGATCCTTTGAAAAGAGTAATATGTACCTCAGAGAGTCTTGAAAATATAGTTCCATTATAGTACGCACAAAAGCGATAACATAACTTGGTGGCATTTGCCTCATTATCACTTATCAATCAAGAAAATGGCAATCATTTTCATTTCCTCACCAGTTGCCCACCAAAGGATTAAAAACTGTTTTTAATTAACTCAGTTGTAGGATACCAATTTACCTCAGGCTCGCTTGAGAGACCAAACATCCTGCAGCTGCCAGGAAAAAAAACCACAAAAATATTTCCCTGCCTTTCTTTTTAAGTTAGTTTCTTTGCAAAGGCACAATTTAAAATTTGTCTATTTTCAATGTTTCATAGATATACAGACCTGCGTGTATAAATGTGGCCAACTACATACTGTGTTTTGTAGTTCAAATTTGGCCCAAATAATTAGCTCAAGGCAGCTGGCTTAGATGGAAAATTTGTTATAAGTTATAAAACGTACTATGGACAAAAAATGTATGGTATTCAAAACAGAGGGTTTTTTTGGGGTGGGTGGGCAGAGAGATAGAGATAGAAACATCCAATTTCATATTGCCAGATTTTTTTCCTATTATGATGAAATGAAATCTCTCATATATACCCTGTGCAGGAGTGAAATCCAGCAGGTTCTGACAGGTTCTGGAGAACCGGTAGTGGAAATTTTGGGTAGTTCAGAGAACTGGCAAATGCCACCTTTGGCTGGCCCCAGAGTGGGAATGAAGATTTTGCAGTATCCTTCCCCTGCCACGTCCACCAAGCCACACCACGCCCACCAAGCCATGTCCACAGAACCAGTAGTAAAAAAAATTGGATTTCACCACTGACCCTGTGTATGTATATATAATAGAAGTCAGGCACTGGAAAAGGGAGGTTATGTGTATGTTTACCTCATGCAACTCTACCTGTTTCCCCCTTCTTCTGTCACACATACATACATATGTATGTACTGTATATATCTATGTTTCTCTCTCTGTGTCTCTCTGTGTGTAAGGGGGAAAACAGGGAGAGTTGCATGATATAAATATATACATAACCGGTGCCTGACTTCTATTTTTTCAGCTTATTTAGAATGAATTGGAAAATATTTTGGAACTGAATAATGGCGTGAAATGACACTCATTGGATTTTCCAGATTAATTAATTGCATTTCCTTGGTTTGGATATACTGATAGGAAAGCACCTGCAAACAATGTATAATGTGTCCTTCCTTCCTTCCTTCCTTCCTTCCTTCCTTCCTTCCTTCCTTCCTTCCTTCCTTCCTTCCTTCCTTCCTTCCTCCCTCCCTCCCTCCCTCCCTCCCTCCCTCCCTCCCTTCCTCCCTTCCTCCCTCCCTCCCTTCCTTCTTTCCCAAATATAATGTCTCTGTTTAGACAAACATACCTAAGAATCAAACCAAGATAGACAATATGATTTCAATATATGTGCACACCCCACCCCAACCACCCACCCCAACATACATATTTCAAGAAAATGGCCAGGTTCCCACAAGAAATTCAGCTCTTGTCTCAGCACTACGTAATTTCACTGTACCCTTGTCTAGCAAGTTGAAAGAACCAATAAAGGAGAATATTTGTAGCTCAGGGTTGAGATAAGAAGTCCTTGGTGCTCTCTCAGCTTGGTTGTTTCCCTGCAGAAACAGTATCAAGTTGGAATATTTGTGTCTGATAAAATTTGTATGATTGCATTTTATTTGACTGCGAAGTACTTTGAAGGGAATCTTGCTTTGACTGCCTTGAGTAAGATACTTCTTCAAAGGTGCTTTGCAAACCATATAGACCTACCTTTAATATACAAAATTAAAACTGTAGCTTCAATAAAAATTTGTACACCATCATTTGTGCATAATTCCACATCAAATTTAGTCTTGCCTTGCCATTTTCAAAATAATACTACTTACACTGCCTTGTATCCTTCCTTAGGTTTCCTTCCTTTCTTCCTTCCCTCCCTCCCTCCCTCCCTCCCTCCTTCCTTCCTTCCTTCCTTCCTTCCTTCCTTCCTTCCTTCCTTCCCCCACTTTAGTTGTACCTGACTTCCTTCCCTTTCCTATAAATAACCCCTGAACAGTTTTGATTTTAGAAAGCTCTGTGTTTATCTGCATTGGGTTTTCACAAATCACAAATATTTTAGCTACCCTGTATTAACTGTATTAATGATACTATTAAGTGTCTATTATCTTAACATAACTTTGCTCCCCTCCCCCAACATTAGCAGAGACAACATTAATTATAAGCTTCAAAGTGTTGATATCTGTCATGTATAAGTAAAGAATCAACATGAAATTTCAGCTATTAAGATTCTTCCAGAGTCTGAAAAAATATTGATGTCTTTATTGCAAAAGACTAAATTGGAGAGCCCTCACCTCCTCCTAATTTTTTACACCATTTGATATAGCATTGTAATATGAATTATACAGCAGAAACTTGATATGGTAGCTCTGGACATCTGGCACTCTCAACAAGCATTGAAGTCCAAGTGGGTATACAATGTGAAATACAGGTACTAAGTATAATATTGTTGTTTTACCAGTATAAGTATCTTAGTTATAGATAGATGGACAGAGGGATAGCTTCCAACTGTATTTCTTCCTATGCCTATTTGAAGAAACAGAGAGGTGTCTGGAAGAAATGCAGAGTTGATAATAGTTGCAGAATTTGGTTTCCAAAAAAGCTTGCTTTCATTTGAAAAAAGCAAAACAAGTTTCTAGGGTTTCTAGGGTAGCTCCCAGCAATCGGTAAGATCCCACAGAGTTGGTCTCCTCTGGGTCTTGTCAGCTAAACAATGCTGGCTGGTGGGCCCGCGGGGGAGTGCCTTCTCTGCGGCTGCCCCAGCTCTCTGGAACAAGTTACCTCCTGAGGTCCAGACTATCCCCACCCTATTGGCCTTCCGGAAAGCGGTGAAGACCTGGCTTTTCTGGCAGGTCTGGGGCCATTGATCTCGCTGTTCAATCTTGCGAGATCCAGCCATGGATGGTGTGCATGTGTTTTTAATGTTTTTAAAATGCTTTTATAAAGTTTTTTTTTAAAAAAATATGTTCATTGTTTGTGTTATTTTTGTTGTAAGCTGCCCAGAGTCCCTTGGGAGTTGGGTGGCATAGAAATATGATAATTAAATTAAATTAAATTAAATTTTAACCGCTGGAAACGTCTTATTTTGAAATATGTAGGTAAGATCTGCTTGATATGTCAAAACCCATAAGGAGTTGAAAAAGATTTATAGGTAGTCCTCATTTAATGACTGGTCACTTAATGACCATGTGGAACTACCACAGACCTTCATAGAGTTAGTTATGATCTATTTCCTGAGTTCTGACACTCCATTCCCCATCCCCAGCATGTAACTTTGTGATGCTGCAATTATCCAAAAGAAGAAGAAGAAGAAGAAGAAGAAGAAGAAGAAGAAGAAGAAGAAGAAGGAGGAGGAGGAGGAGGAGGAGGAGGAGGAGGAGGAGGAGGAGGAGAAGAAGAAGAAGGGGGGAGGAGGAGGAGGAGGAAGCTGGCTTTGCTTAATGTCTGTACTGATCCCTTAACAATTGCAACTATAACTAAACAACTATAATTTAACAATTGTAACTAAAAAGTGATAAAATTGGGCATAGTCATATGGTGACCCATTTAACAACCACAAGAACTAATTCTGGGCTCAGTTATGGTCATAAGATGCGGACTACCTTTATAATGATTGGAAGGGAATCACTTCAGCTGCATTTGCAAATGTTTAACTGGGTCAGGTAAAAAGAACTCGTATATGTATTCATATAACATGCTAAGCTTAATATTGAATTGTGATTCAATATGCTGTACAAGCAAGTTAATTTAAAAATCCCCATTTATGTCAACACAACCATTTAATTAAAAAAAAGAGCGGAAAAAACCTATTGAAATAAATGCATTTCTTTCCTGAATGCAATGTGATGATAATAAAAGATACCACCCCATAAACATGAGCTGCATTCCCTATTAAACCTATGAGATACCTGACCCCTGACCCCCATGTGAACTGCTAAAAGTGCCCTTCTAAGAAAATATTCATAGCAAGCTGAATTGACTCTGTGGTAACGGGGAGAAGAATCAGTCAGAGATCATTGGCCAAGTAAACCAAATTGTTTATAGTCACTGATCCTGTCTCAGAGATAACAACTCTGTCATGCTGACCTAGCAAGAAGGGATAAATAAGGAGAAGGTCACCCATGCTGCAATGTTGAAAAATGTATTGGGTCTGCTTCTTCCTTTGCCTGGTCTTTCAAATGTAGTAGGCCAAAAGTAAATAACTTGTGGTTCTGATTTTGCTCAGAGCTACCTTTTACTGGGACCTAGCATAGATTGTGTTGTAAGTATTTTGTCTCTGATATTTTCTTGATCTGTTGCTACCTTTTGTAAGGAATAAGAGAATTCAAAAATAAAATAGTAATGAAGGGAATAGTGATAAATAAATGGAAACTTGTTATTCTATAGACATTTGTTCTATTGTAATATATATATGTTATACTGCTGTAAAAGTATTTTCCTTTTAATTGTTATGCATTTGTAAGAACATATGCTTCTATAAGAATATATGCCTGCAATCAATTGTATTAAGATCTAAATCCTTCATAAATCCTTTTCTTTCTTCCCTGAAATGCCACCCTGTTTCCTCCAGGAATTGGCATCTCTATCTCAAACTACCAGAACAATCCACACACCTTTTGTGTGGGTAATAGGGGACGAGTGGCCAATTAGGAAGACAAAAGGAAGGAAAAGGTAACACTGCCAGAAAGGAATCTGTCAGTTGCAGAAAGATGTAAATCTAAATTAGGGTATATGACTGAGTTTTACAATGTAGTTAGATTATATGACTAGAGCAGTGGTGGGATTCAGCCAGTTCGCACCACTTCAGGAGAACCGGTTGTTAAATTTTTAAGCAGTTTGATGAACTGGTTGTTGAAATAAATCTTTAGGGCAGAGAACTGGTTGTTAAATTATTTGAATCCCACTACTAGACTAGAGTAATTAGAATACTAAAAACTAAGACTTTTGTGGGTATAAGAAAGGGCACCGCTCCCATGTCTCTGGTGCATATGCTTGGAGAAGAACATGTAGGCATTATCTTGTTCTTTGGCATAGGAGAGGGGCCCTGCTGAGGGTGCATGGAGACATTCCTTAATGCTAGGAAGCTGAGAGATGCTACGTAGACAAAATATCTTAAAAGTTAATGTATAACAGATAGGTACGGATAGGTACGGGAGGTGCTGAGAAGAAAGTAATTTGAGTAAACAAAAGAGAGAGATAATGTATTCTCTTGAGGCGTTTCGGATTAGTTGTAACCCTGGAGGGCCTATCCAGTGGGTCCAAAGGAGGAGGGATTGGGGCATCAGAATAGATGTGTATATAATGTATGCTTCTGAAATCTAAAGGGTGTGGCTTCCTGGCTCAAACTCCTTGTTGAGATCTCTGCTGGGATACCCACCGTACTTTGCAAACTGCTTTCTTGAACTAAAATCTCTTTGTTTTCACCGATCCAAGTTTTTGTTGGCTGAAGTCATTTCCAACACTTTTAAATTACAATTTGTCTCAGAAGGTAATTAGCTTTAAATACCAGGGCAAGATGGGCAAGGGTTACGTGTTGTTCTTGTTTTTCAATAGATACTAATGATGGTAGGTTACTTCTGCCATTCCAAGAAGGAGAGAACTCTAAGATACAGTATATCTAGGACATCAGAATCATGAGATAAGCTCCCTTGGAAGCCTAGCTGAAGCAACATTAGCTTTATTTCAGTTAATACATTATTACTGTAAGCCTCTGATTTTTGTTTTTAACATAATTGGGTCTTTGCTATTTTGTCAGGAGTAAGCAAGATTTTGGTTTTCAAGGGCTACACTTAGCAATTTTTGGAGCTGAGGTTATATGCTACTGTGAAACACTATGTATACCTCATACCATATATGCAGCTATTGATGGATTGTATAGCTGAGAATGGTTAGACATTATGTTGTTTTCAAGGGCCTTCAAACATTAAAAAAAAATTGAGATGACAGCAAGAAAAATGTAGTTGCATATGCAGATATGATTCACTTAGATTCCACAAATAAATTAAAAACACATAAGAATTATTTAGTGAAAGCCTAACTATATATATATATGGTTTATGTATTTACAAATAGCCAAAAGGATAAAATCAGATCTCAGAAAGGAAGGAGGTACATTAAATAAAAAAAAGAATTTGAAATTCTCATACAAAACACATATTCGATATATACTGCTCAAAAAAATAAAGGGAACACAAGCAAAAGACATCCGAGATCTGAATGAATGAAATAGCCTTATTAAATACTTTGTTCTTTACATACAGTAGTTTATACACTGCTCAAACAACTAAAGGGAACACAAAACTACTGTATGTAACGAACAAAGTATTTAATAAGGCTATTTCATTCATTCAGATCTCGGATGTCTTCTGCTTGTGATCCCTTTATTAAGTACAATCTCAGAAATAAAAAAAACAAAAAAATATTACAAGTTAATGACATACTGTTTATGCTTACAGCAGTGAGAATAAACTTTTGTCAATACTAAAAGAAAACCCAATCCTGCCAATATTGGATAAATATTTGATATTTGATCTTAAGACACAGTGATAGCAAAAATAATACCATGCATACACAAATTTAACTTTGTGTATGCAGGAATGGTTCCCATACATACAACATAGGCAGAATGGTAAATATAATCATCTACTATCTGGATTTTAAGAGAACCTGAATGCATAAAAATCAGTACAATAAACATGTCAAACACATTAAAAACATTAATGATTTTAGAGCTGTCTTTTTGTTTTTGTTTTGCTGATAACTGGATAAAATGATATGGCTTATTTGCTTTGCCTATTACCAAGAGGGGGTTATCAGATGAACAGTTTTATATTTGTTAATTGAAGTGAAGAGATTATGAAACTGTTTATAACTGTGATGAAGATGTGAAGTCATTTATTTAAAGGGAGGGTGGGGTTTTTTTGACTTTTATTGTCTTTCCAAAAATTTTAATAAAATTATTATTAAAAGTTTTTTTAAGAAATAAAGTTGTACATGGATAAAGTAGAGAGCATAAATTTGAAAGCTAAAAACATCAAAGAGAAAACATAATTGATGGAATTTATAAAACAAGAAGATAAGTATAACAGGAGATGGACTATGTCATTAAAACTACAGAAAGACAGAATGCACTAAAGCCATGATGGTGAACCTATGTCACGTGTGCCCAAAGTGGCATGTGAAGTGATGTCACCTGGCACACGAGGTCTTGCCTGTTTGTGTTCCAGGTTTCTGGTGTGCATGCGCACACAAAGATCAGCTGTCCTTCATGCATGTGACAGTGCTGAAAACCGGTGTGTGCATGCACGCTGGCCAGCTGATTGTTGGATGGGCATGCGCACCAGAACCCGGAAGTTTGGCTTTTCCAGAGCACGATCCCTTCGCGTGCACGGCAATGCCGAAAACTGGCTTGCACATGTGCAGTAGCCAGCTGATCGTTGGGCACACAGGTAGGCTAAAACCCAGAAGTTGGGCTTTTCCATAGTGCAGCCCTGGCAAGCATGCGTGCGATGTTTCCACGCCACCGTTTCGCCATCACTGCACTAAAGTCTTAGGGGCAAGAGAAAGTAAATAAGGAACAAAAAAGAGAAGTCTATCTTTTACCTTTAGCTTTATAATTGATCAGCAGACTAATTAACATCCCTTTACATCTGCTGCCTGCAATTACTGCAAGTTCAAATCTCACCAGGCTCAAGGTTGACTCAGCCTTCCATCCTTTCTAAGGTAGGTAAAATGAGGACCCAGATTATGGGGGCAATAAGCTGATTTTGTATAAATATACAAAAGTATGAAGGCTATTGCTTAATGCATTGTAAGCCACCCTTACAATGAGAAGGGCGGCATATAAATCAAATTAAAATAATAATAAAAAAAACTTTTGGATTATAAATTTTAAAAATGGCAGCCACCAGAAAACCTACAAGGCAGGGTGAAGGAAGAAGAGAGTCAGTAGAGCAAAGGACGAAAAATGTAATCACTCCAAAAATATTACCAAAGTTGTTTGAAGAAATGGGACCGCATGTAACTGATTCAGTCAAAGCTGTTGAAAGTGAACTGGTTGCATATGCAGAGATAAAGGAAATTGAAAGAAGAGATTAACAAAGAAACTACAAATAATTAATAATATTGATGAAGAATCTATAGGATCTATAGGTAACATATCTTACAGGATAAATTAAACAAATTAATGACAAAGTGGAAACTTTAGAAAGTAAAACAGAAATAATAAACAGAGTGATGGAAAAGGACTTTGAAAATCTGCCATTGTTGGAATTGAGAGAAAAAGAATTGTGCCTAAGATTTAGAGCAATTCCAGAGTATCCAAGAAAAGACACCACAGGGAAGATATGTGAAGCAGGTCATGAATTCCCATGACCAAGAACTACCGAAGGGATAGTGAGATGACTCCTGAAAATGCTTTCTGAACTACAACAATATTCCATGATATGAATAATTAAACCTGGTCACAACCAAACATTTTTAGGAATTAGAAGACCATGTTGTGTTCAACACATTTAGAATATAAATGTGTGTTGTTTTTTCTCATTCTCTTTTGTATATTAGAAGCAAAGAGATACAGTGTGGTAACTTGTGGAAGTTACTTGTGATAACTATCCAACTATTGAAAAAATACTTCTACTTACATTAGTTGGGAAAGTTGTGTTGGCCAGTAATATATGCTTCTAATTAGTTGTGCTGAAATTGAGAAATATATTAAAGGGACAATGAAGAAAAATCCTTTCGTAATGCCATGGCTGTATTAACAGCTATTGAAATAATTCTACTCAGCATCAACATATTTAATTAATTTAACCTGCTTTAATTGCTTTTAATTTGTTTCTACATTTATGATGCACATCACTCAGAGTCATTGATTGAGATGGGCAGCTAGAGAAAACAAATAAATAAATAATAGATTGTGTTCAAGTTGTAATGCAATAAACACATGCCTTTGTTTGATTGTATGCCCTTTCCCCTATTTGACACAATGTATTTGCTATGTGATATTTTCAACTAGAATGACCATTAGGAGGATGCCCTATGACTGGCTCAAACCCATATCTGAAGGGTCCCATCAAAGGATAAATTGGTCATGTGATGTCTCCTTTGATGTCAATGTACCTTAGAGTTGGAATCAGTGGTGGGTTGTTCCTTTTCCGGTCCGGTTCTATAGAACCAGTAGTAAAACTGGCGGAGGCTCTACCCACCCACCACGACATCATCATGGGTGATCTGTGCATGCGCAGAAGCACACACATGCTCCCGTTGCAAACCAGTAGTAAAAGTAAGTAGAACCCACCCCTGGTTGGAATGCCAGAACTGCAGATAGTAGTTGTGGTAGACTCTGATCAATGCAGACTACAATGAAACAATTATTTTTTGTGATTTGGAAACCAGTAGCCTTTAAAAGCAAAAGATGACTCATGGTAAGCTTGTGGTGAACTATATATACTATTCTCAAACTATCCGAAACGTGTTTTTTCAGGAGACAACTGGACTTTGTTTTTTTTTCTTTTGCAGATGTTTTGCTTTTCATCCAAGAAGCTTCTTCAGCTGTGACAGGATAGTGGGGAATGGAAGGACTATCCTGTCAGAGCTGAAGAAGCTTCTTGGATGAAAAGCAAAACATCTTCAAAACAACCCCAAACAAGTCCAGTTGCCTCCTGAAAAAGCACCTTTTGGGACATCCAGATCAGTCATCATCTGGATGACTGAGAATCTTTACAGACTATTCTCAAACTATATATCCTTCATTCTATATCTCCATGTCATGCATGGATTGTTATTTTGTATCGATTTGAAACAAGGCCAAGAGTAATAATGTTAAGACATTCTCAGAAATATGGCCAGTAGGAATTGGCAGAAACATCTCACAGGTTCACATCTGACTACACTTTCATTCCAAGGAATGCCTTGGAAATAAGGCATTATCATGCCTCGTTGCATTGCTCTATCATGCACATAAGAACTTTGGTTGGTGGTCTGTTAGTAGATTAAAAACTAAATTACGGCAATTAAAATGCCTCAACTAGTTCTTAAATTTAAATGAAACTTGTATCTTGCCTCTCAGTAAAATAGCTGAGAGGCATGAAGTCTTTTTGTTTTGAAGCAGAGGTGGGTTTCAGCAGGTTCTGACCAGTTCTGAAGAACCGGTAGTAAAAATTCTGACTGGCCCCACCCTCATCCATTCTCTGTCTCCCAATTCCCAGCTGATCGGGAGGAAATGGAGATTTTACACTATCCTTCCCCTGGAGTGGGATGGGAATGGAGATTTTATAGTATCCTTCCTCTGCCATGTCCACCAAGCCACACCCACCAAGCCATGCCACACCCACAGAACCGGTAGTAAAAATTTTTGAAACCCACCACTGTTTTGAAGGACAATATTTTTGCAAAACCTGGAGGTAACTTGACCTGGCATTAGAAGATCTCCCTTCTGTCTGTAGAAAAAAATGACAGTATAAGAAAGAATTATAATTGTATTCTTTTTATTATTTTTTTCAGAGCGAGAAAAAAGACTTTCATATATTCTAGATGCAGCAAGATAAAAGCTAAACACTCTTTTTGGGGGAAGAGGGGGCTGATCTCTTATGGTTTTTTATCATTATGCAGCTTAATCACTATTTCACAGTCATTGGAACTAGAGATCAGCACCAGGGATCCCTTATTACAGATCCTAAATTAAGTTACAGATCCCTTATTAAGTTACCTAAAAGCATGCATACTTCTGCCATGGTTGTCTTGTTTTTATCAGCCTGCAGACTGTAGTGACACAATGGATTATATCAGGTGATTTGCGAGGATGCTGTTGTAAAGGCCCTTGTCAAAGGCAAATGTAGTAATAGCTCTATAGCTCATTTTGGCACAAGGTATCATAACAAAACCAAGCCACTTGTTAATGTCTCTATAACTATTGTCATGGTATGAAATAAGAGATATTCCACTTGTTGACAGTTCCACAAAGTGATGAAATCAAAGTCTATATAATGTCAAGATTAGCAGAGCTTCTATAGATCTAAAAATTGTACTCGTACACATCATTGTATCTTATACTGTATTTATCTTACAATTTAAAATATAAAAGTGTAAGATATGTATCTTACATACTAAGATTGCATCTCTGCAGAACTACTTGGGAATGTCCACCTTATATTTATTTGTTTGTTTGTTTGTTTGTCAACAAGTACAAGGAAACAAGAAACAGTATAGACATAGACATGGACACATGAAAAAAATTGGCATAAATAAAAGGATATAAATAGGCAAAACAGCCATAAACACATAGAATGATTACATATAAATGGGGACAGTAGGACAGGGATGGTAGGCATGCTGGTGCACTTATGCACGCCCCCTTAGGGTCCTCTTAATAAATGTGTAAGGTCCACGTTAGACAGTTTAAGGTAAAAAGTATGGGGATTAGCGAGACTAACAACAGGATCAGGTAGAGTGTTCCAGACATTTACTACTCCTAAAATCAAGATTAGAGTGAATTACATTGAGTTTGAATCTATTGATAGCCCTTGTGTTATTACAGTTGAAATTAAAGTACTCATTTACAGGTAGGAACTTTTTGGTAAATAATCTTACGAACTAAGCATAGGTCGGAACGTAGACGGCGTAGTTCGAGCCTATCCAGACCTAAAATTTCAAGCCTGGTTGTATAGGGAATTTTAGAGCAGAAGATTTGAATACTCTTCTAGTAAAATATCTCTGGACCCTCTCTAATGTATTGATGTTTGAAATACAGTGAGGATATTTCTCAATTGTTGTATCCAAAACAAGACAGGGAGTTAAGTTAACAGCAGTTTTGTCTTGAGAAAAGCTGCTGGAGATCTGAGGGGGAAAAAAATCCAGTATCTTGTTCAAGAATTTGTTTCAAACAATTTACAGAGTATTTCTGGAAGTATTATCCTAAACCTATTTCTCATAAAACCTGTTAACAGATTGTTGACAACAAAAAGAAGTGTTCAACAGAATTAACCAGTTTGGCTACCTTAGGATAAAATGAAAATGTTCATGTATAAGTAATTGTTTTCCCATCCAAAAACTCTGCAGCAGAAAGAGGAACTTTTCAGAAAAGTTTTGCAGCTAAATATAAGCACAAAGATCAGAATAATTCCAAATAACCATATTTAGATGATAATGATTTATATTGTACCTTTCAACAGTCAATGAATGTTTAAGACTAGCTTATACAGACTCTATTACTTTATTACTTTTAAAAGTTATATATAAAAAAGAATCTGCTTCTCATGTACAACAGAACTTTCCATTTGTTAAAATTGCAATATACTGTATTCAGAAAGTAATACTTCAGAAAGTATTTATTTATTTAGAAGATTTATATAGCTGTCCAACTCACAAATAACTAAACAAGAGAGCTTATGCATGGTTTCCCATGAAATAATAACAAACACATAACATTGCCTAACCTTTCTTGTATAAACTTGGAAATCAGCTTAAGCAGAGGACTTGGTTTCTAAGAAAATCAACTATTATGCCAGTTTTACCATCTGTGGACCTTTTCCTGATAACCATTGCCACTCATGATCCATATGGTCCATTACCATAAAGAGGCATGCTCATAATTGTCCACACTGCTGCATTTTGGACTGGTTGTGGTGTCCGAATGGTCTTCATGGGCAGCTCCATATAAACTGCATTACAATCCATTCATCAGATGATTATGGGGTGAGCAAACAGCTTGCCAGTCCAGGAATGGGTGCAACTAAATGTACCATGCAAATGTCTTCTTGGCCACAGTTGTTCCTTGAGCATGAACTATGAATCCAAGAGGAAACTTTGATTACATAACCTCATCCAAGGCTCAAAGTGGAATATTTACAGATCTAGCACTCTCCTCCTCCAAAAAATATCTACAGCCACTTAGCCTGTTTAGGATTGAATATCTTTTATCATCCCATCCAAATTCACATAGTCTCCAGACTTGGTACAGGACCTCACTAGGTTAATTTCAAATTATTATATTTTCTTTCTAAGAGTAAAGTTTATTACAAGTTGAATTCAAATGCCACTGTTTCTTGGGAGCAATGTACAACTCACTTCTAAGTCTTTTTGACTTAGTCTAGCTTTTCTGCCTTTTATCAGCTCTTGGTGTTTCATCATCCTGACTTGAAACTGGAATAGAAGTGTCTGAGTAATCTGTTTCCTCCAAAATTCTCATCCACTGAAGACCAATCATTTCCCAACAACTATCTCCAAAAACGGAAATTTTAGACGCTGGTCAATAGTTACTGAAAAACATTAAATCCAAGAATTTTATGTTCAGTTTTGCCTCTTCTATCTGCTCATTTCCAAATTTCATAGCATGGTAATACAAAATGGTTTGTACATATATTAGGTATTGTTTCTATTTTTTTAGGCCCACCTGTTTTTCTCACCTCATGGGGATCCTTTAAATGCTTTTCAGCTTCTTTGACATTGTAACTGACAATCATATGGTAATTGGCAAACTATAGGTAAATGGGCTATTTACCATTTACATTAATGTTTCTCAGTTCCCAGCAGTGGTGAAATCTAAAATTTGTTACCACCGGTTCTGTGGACGTGGCTTGGTGGGAGGGGTGATGTGACTGGATGGGCATGGCTAACTTTTTTTTTTTTACTTCTTTGGCGAAGAGGTTGTAAAAAATGCTTTTAAAAGCCTCTGACGATCCCAGCTGAGTTGCCTGATTGGCAGAGGCTTTTAAAAGAAAAAAAAAGCCTCTGCCAATCAGGCAACTCAGCTGGGATCGTCAGAGGCTTTTAAAAGCATTTTTTTTGCAACCTATTCGGCCGAAGAAGTGGTAGAAAAAATGTTTTTGTTTTTTTTTAAAAAAAGCCTCTGTCAATCAGGCAACTCAGCTGGGATTGTCAGAGACTTTTAAAAGCATTTTTTTTACAACCTCTTTGGCTGAAGAGCTTGTAGAAAAAATGCTTCTAAAAGCCTCTGATGATCCCAGCTGAGCCGCGCGATCATCAGAGGCTTTTTTAAAAAAACTTTTAAAAGCATTTCTTTTGCTGAAGAGGTTGTAGAAAAAATGCTTTTAAAAATTAAAAAAAAAAAGCCTCTGATGATCACGTGGCTCAGCTGGACATGGGGGGGCAGGGATTTTTGCTACCAGTTCTCCGAACCACCCACCTCCATCGCTACTGGATCGGGTGATCCGGTCCAAACCGGAAGCATTTCACCCCTGGTTCCCAGTTAAATCTTCTGAAGGACTGCTGTGAGGGGAGATTTCTGTTGCCTTGTTGGGCTTCCCAAAATATTGGGATTTTAATTGAATATAAAATGGTATAATATTGTTTGAGCAGCTTTCATTATTATATTTAATAGCCAGGTTATTTTTTTTTTCATTGATGCTTTGATTTCTTAAGTCCTTTATAACTTCATTTGACTGTATACTATCAAATAAGTTTTCATTAGATATAGGGCATATGAATATCCCAGGCTCATTCTATGATCTGCTTGATTGTATGTATGCGGTCAATGGTTAAATAATTTTTGTGGAAGCTAGTTTGCTCCTGAAACTGATGCTCATTTCAGACTTTTTCCAATCTGTTTATTGTGACATGTGTGAAAAGATTCTGGGCTGTAGAACATCTGTAGATCAGATGGCAGTTTATAATCGCTTGGAGGTTGTTGTTGTTGTTGTTGTTGTTGTTGTTGTTGTTGTTGTTGTTCTTCTTCTTCTTCTTCTTCTTCTTCTTCTTCTTCTTCTTCTTCTTCTTCTTCTTCTTCTTCTTCTTCTTCTTCTTTCTCCTCCTCCTCCTCCTCCTCCTCCTCCATTTGGTAATATCTCATGCATCTAAGCAGTCATTGAAGAATTTGATCTGTGGTTTTGCAAGTGTTTATTCATTTGTTTGTAAACTTCTTAGATAACTGCATTTACGCTTGGGGCTTTGCTTGACTTTTCTAGTCTTATTTCATGAAGAACCTCATTTGTTTCAATTTTTGGCACTGTTGAGTATCCCTCTGAATGATAACATTTTGTGATAGTTGCTTTTGAGGCAATGAAACTGGAGTCTTTTTCAATTTCTATACTTTTGGTTGTAGTGACATTTATCATCTTTCTTGAAAGGTTTCAAGAGCCCTCTTTTCTGTTGCAGTTCTTTTTGACACTTTATGATGCTACCTTTTGCCTTTATTGCTTTTTATGAGTTTGTGTAGTCTTCCTTTACTTGTTGCCTTACTTTATGATTTAGCTCACACAGAGTAAACCTGTCAATTATGTTTTCCCCTTTGAATTCTTTTTCTTGTGCCATGTGTTATGTGTTTCAGCAAATGTCAAAGTTAATTTTTGCAAGTTGCTCCAAGAGATATTTTAGTGTAACACTGAATCTGCTGCTAAGATTATAGGATAGAACCTATAATTTAGAATTTAGAATAACAGAGTTGGAAGGGACCTTGGAGGTCTAGTCCAACCCCCTGCTTAGGCAGGAAATCCTACACCACTTCAGACAAATGGTTATCCAACATCTTCTTAAAATATTCCAGTGTTGGAACATTCACAACTTCTGGAGGCAAGTTGTTCTACTGATTAATTTTTCTAATTTGGCCTGGAAAGACCCATTAAATTCATCACTTTGTTCTATGAGTCATTGGTATGTATCTCTAAAGACATTGTCCCATGTCTTCTTTTGTATGTCCTTTAGCCTCTCAGTGAGTTATTTGTAGTGATTTGGTTCATGATTCATCTTTGTAGCTTGCCAGATTTGGAGAAGGCATGGCTCTGCCGTTTCCAGCTCCAGAGCTTTTCCTCTTGATGTTTTATTTACCTTTTGTGGTAGAAGGTCTATGTAGAAGATCTATATTCAGATTTTTGCTAATGGACATTTGGATTTTTTCACATTGAGTGTTTTCTGAATCATCACTAGTTTGGTGCTCAGAGATTCCCTTCCCTCCCATGTATATAAGAATATGGGAGCCAATTCTTCTAAAATGATACTTACCTTCTGTGTCCTGATCCCATTCACACATTCACATATCACATGTGGGGTAAAGGTTTTATTTGAGTCTTTCCAAGCCCCAACTATTTTTTCCAAAAAATCCCAATGCCAGCAATCACACAACCCCCCAATTGTTCACAATTCAGTCCAGGAACAAACCCAGCATGAGTCCACAGGGCAAGACAAGTCCACAAGGCAGAGGCAATGCTAAGACAAGTCCATGAGGTAAAAGCAAAAACTGTGAAGCAAATATGTCAAAAGATCAAGGCACTAATCGGGGACAAGGTACACAGTCTGAGTCAGGAAACAAGATTCAAGGCAAGAAGAACAGAGGTTGATGAATGCAAAGCAAGGAAACAGATGTGTTGTTCCCAGTGTCATTTCACTCCACTCGCTAAGCTAAATAGCCACTCCCCAGTGCTTCCCATCCTGAGCGGCAAGGCTGCCACCTCACAATTAGCCTGTCTGACCTTTGTTGTCCTTGCCTTCTCTCAGCCCTACACGCTGTTGGATCAGGAAGAAGAGGCAGTTCTTCCTCATCTCCACTGGCCAGATGCAGCTGCATGCCCTCTCCTCCAAAAGCCTCTTGACGTCCCAGCTGCAGCTGGGCCCCTCCTATCCCTAGCTCAGTCAGCTACTCATCTGGTGACTCGTCCTGTGATTGCTCAGCAGTTCTTGGCTTTGCCATTCATGACTTAGAGTCTCTGACAACCCCTGGATGTTCCTCTACATCCCCCTCTGATAAACCTGGAACTGGCTCTTCCTTAGCCAAGCTGGTGTCTGGACAGATGTCTGGGAAAGCCATCACATTCTGTCACTTATGCACATATATTAAACATGAGTTGTTGTTGTTTTTTTAAAAAAAAGGGTTCCCCAAATAAAAGGAAATCTATTTGAGCTAATTAAAAATTTTAAAACACTCATTGATTAATTAAAGCTTGACACCTTGTCTCTAAGCTCAACTTTTACAATGAATTATTTTGTCTTTCACCAATTTTAAATAAAATTATTGACATTGCAATAATAATTTTATCCTCACAATGCTTTCACTGTTAAACCTTCAAGTATGCAGCCAAGACTGGTCACAAAAACCTTCAAACATCAGTTTATGGAAACTGAAATTTGGCTAAATCTTTTCAAGTCTTAGAATCCTTTTTTTTTGTGATCACAATATTTACTTGGACTTGACATAATCGTTCTTTTGTGTGAAATACTTCTATGATTACTTCCAAATTTGTAAGTTGGCACTGTCCAATATTTCCTTTTAGGTATGAAAAAAATCAGTTACAAATTTCTATTGAAGCAGATGTGTAAGATCCACAATTGGAGCCTTCTAGATAAATGGAATATTTGTCTGGACACATACAAAAACATATTTGATTGTAAAAAGAAAATCTGAGAGAAAATTAAAAGTTATGTACAAAAAATGATACTTATAATTGTTTTAAGTATTTTTTTTATATGTATATTGCAAAGGATCAAAGTCTGCATTACAGATTTTTTTAAGGAATGATCTCAGAGAAAACTGCATAACATAGTATAGGAAATTTACAATAAGTAAGTGTATTAGAAAATATAGCATAAAATACTCTATCTTGTTCTATTAAATCTCTTTAAAATATGTTATAAATGGAGAGGGATGATAATATTGCCTTGCTAAATTGGAAAGCAAAATGGGGCAGATTTATACTGATTTATGAGTTCTATCCTTTTAAAGTATTTAGTATGATCTCATCTGCGAGCTTCATTTCGCCATTCACAGCACTGTTGGACTCAAAGGAATAAGTAATAATCAGAACAATAATTGCAACTTGGTCCCAGTCAAGGGTTCCAATCTCCTCTTCCAAGCATTTAAAGTTACTACTTAGTTCAGGTAAAATGTTATCTGCATCTCATTTGTACACATGGGAGCATGGAAGTGTTAAACTGCTCGTTTGAGAGCTTTTAAATGCACTCAAGATGCATTGAGAGCAGCAAACAAAATATAGTTAAGCTCAGTGCATTAGCATCATTTTCTACAAACGGAGGCCTTAAACAAAGTGAATGTCTTGTCAAAAGCATGGGTGAATTAAATGAACTCATCTGTAGACCTTCAATCCTGCAGAAGCAGAAGCAGAAATAGATTAGCAAAAAAGATCAAAGACAAGGCCCTGCCTTGCACTCTTCAAAAAGTCTTGAGGGACAGTCAGTGATTACCCTTTCCTACACCAGCAGGGAATTCTTAGAACTGAATTTTCAGCTCATCTGTATCTCTTCAGGTGATATTGTTTCAAAGAAGGTACCACAAGCATGCCTGCCATGCTGATTCTTGTAGCATGAGCAGAAAGAGTATGATTGAATTGAAATATTGGAATATTCTTTACTGACCAAGTGTGATTGGACAAACAAGGAATTTGTCTCTGGTGCATAAGCTCTCAGTGTACATACAACAACAAAGTGGTTGGTCATAGATCATAAATCATAAGATGCAAACAAGTGATAATCATAAGATACCAATAGGAGGAGGTAGTTGGAAAGATGAGAATGATAATAGCAATACAGCCCCACTATAAGGATAAATATCTTTTGGCATAAGACAATGCTGTGGGAATTAGGTGCTTAGCAGAGTGATGGCATGGGGTGGTGGTGAGGAACTAACCAGTGGTAAAATCGATTTTTTTTACTACCGGTTCTGTGGGTGTGGCTTGGTGAGTGTGGCTTGGTGGGCGTGGCAGGGGAAGGATACTGCAAAATCTCAATTCCCACCTGACTCCTGGTGGAAGGATATTGCAAAATCTCCATTCCCACCCCACTCTGGGGCCAGCCAGAGGTGGTATTTGCTAGTTCTCTGAACTACCCAAAATTTCCACTACCGGTTCTCCAGAACCTGTCAGAACTTGCTGGATTTCATTCCTGGAACTAACTTTGTGTCTGGTTGTTTTGGCATTGTAATGCCCTCTAACAGCATCCTGAAGGGAGAAGTTGAAACATTTTATGTCCAGGATGTGTGGGATCTATAGATATAGGAGTTTCCATAAGTTATTCAGGGAATGTCTTTCTAGGTGATAATCAGCATCTTGAACTGTATCCAGAAGACAGTGTTAATATGATATTCCATCACATGTAATCTATGGAATGTCTCAAATGCCACAAAACACTGATAGGCTTGAATATTATTAACTTAATTGGAAGCCCTGGCCATCATTCAAGGAACTCAAGGGAAGAATGTAAACCATTAAAAAAGAAAGAAAAAAGACCACAACCAATTCTTAAAGAATCCTGGATAGAAAAGACTGTAGCTTACTATGAAATACTTCAAAAGAGAAAGGGGGAAAAAAGATTCCAATCAATCAAGTTCACCAGCAGTGATGCCCCCAAAGATTTAGGTCATGCTAAGTGTTTTCCTTTACACACACTCACATATGCACACAAGCACAACCTTCTTTGGTCCTCTGTAAGTTGCTAGGCAATGTGCATTCAGGTTTTTGAAAAGTCTAACATTGCAGAGCTAATTAAAAGTCAAAACAAACCTTCAACTTACTCTTTTTGTGTGATTCCTTGGCATCATTTTTCCATGAGGCTAATCATTCAATAATATATCCGAAAATAGTCTGGAGTGACCAAATTCATGAAAGATATCAAAGACTGCAGAGAATTCTTTGCTCTCTAAAAATAGGTGCCATGTTTTCCTAAATGTTTCTTTTTCAGCACATTATATAAGGATTATATATCCTGAAAAGCAAAGTATATAAAAAAAAAATCAAGGTTTTGGTAAAAGGAACAGAAATGGTTATATGTTTTGCTACATTTTCATATTAATAATGTTATTCTTAGAAAGTACTGTATCTAATGAGAAGTATGTTGATATGGAGGATTTTTTTAAAAAAAATATGTAACAATATATTTTCCTATTTTCATAAACCAACAGTAGAGATTCTGTCATTATGTTTGTATGCATTTTCAATTGATATGAATACAGTTTTAATATTTTATACACATCCTGCAATATTTCCTTCCTTCCTTCCTTCCTTCCTCCTTCCTTCCTTCTTTCCCTCCCTCCCTCTCAATATTCTTATTTTTCTTCTTGAATATTTATCTTTTGCTTTCTCCTATTTTCTTCTCTTTACAAAAAAGAAGCAAAACAAAATTGAAAATTCATAAAAATGTTGTGATCTCCATTTAGGACTCATCACTTTTTGTGATGTTCAAGAACATAGTACAGTGCTTTCTTTGTTCTTATCTGTGAATGGAAGACAACAAAAGCAAACATGGCAGGGGTGGGAGTACAATTTTTTTTTCCCAGACTTTTTTCTTCCTGTAGAAGTAAAGAGGAGTTGGTAGCTTTTTCAAACTAAAAGTGTACTTCTTTCATTTCCCGTTTTCTGAGAAATCAAAGAAGATGGAATGTTCAAATCCCTTGCTTCTGTTAACTCTTAAGTCTTTCAGCTATTTTGAACAGATGTCAGATATAAAGACTGCCTGCCTTCAGATCAGATTCCTGTTGCCAAGTCTCGCGATCAGTGTCCTAAACAGTTGATTATAATGTCAGCAGTCCAATTTGGAAGCTTTATAGAAGCAGCTGAACACTGCAGTTTCCTGAAGTATTAAATAGCATTGCGTGCTCTTTCTCTCTCCCTCTCCCCCTCTCTCAGTTGGCTTCTCTATAACGCGAATTGGGGTAAGAGATTCTCTATTTACATTGATCTCTATCAGCATAAGTTATAGTTAAGCTTGATATGTACAGGCTAAAATGCTATGTTCTGTCCATGTGTTGCTCTGCTGAGAATACCAAGTTTATTTTGCAAATGGAAATGATGAAACAAGAAAGCAGGCAGGTGTATTGAACCATAGTATTATTCAATGGATTCTGGGCTAAGTAAATTAAACTGAACTTTAATAAAATCATTTATTAATTTAACCACTTTCTGAATTTAAATTGGGGTCACATTGCCTTGTATATAGATTTCTTGGTTGACTAAAGATTTACAAGGAGAGGAAGCAATCATTGTGATCAATTTGAGTTGCTTCGTTGAATGATAATAGTGAAGTTTATTCTGCTTTACTTCCATGGAGTAAGGCTAAATGGAAACAAATCTTTAAAAATAAACAAATCTAAATTTATGTTTCAATTTGGATGTTATATGAAAGAAACTTTCTAATTACTTTTAATCTTATGAGAATGAGATAGATTTGTTTTGAATTGCTGGGGGTTAGCATGAGTCAATTTAAGGACACCTACAGCTAAACTTTATATATAAAGCTGTGTATATAATCAAATTCCTATTGACAAATGTTTGACTTCTGTACAACTATATGCTAAGATGCACACATGTGCACTTGCAGCATGGTTTAATCTGAACTGCTAATTGGTGGAAAATTAAAACAGTTCAAAAAGTGTTACATAGACCATTTGGTATGTACAGCATTATGACAGGTTCCAATATGTATAGTTGATAGCTAACATTGGCTGCCAGCCAGCACATTGCTATATGTACTTGTGCAGTGTTCATATTAATAGAACAACAGCCTATGAACTTGACATGTTATTCTTTTCTTTTCCTGTCTTTTTTCTTTTCAATGGTGATTCCTTCATTTAAGCATGGAGGTCTAAATATTTTGCTTGTAAATTCTGAATTTATGGAATTAAACAGTAAGCATTCTATAGGTGTTGGAAGTAGCTGTACTTAACTGAATGTTTAGGTTTTCTCTGAAAGGAAAGTTTTGATTTGTTTCAAATCTAGATTCCGCATTCAACATACTTACTTGTAAATAATCCCATTAAATTCTATGAATAGAATATAATTTTTTTAGATTTTTTATTATATTTTTATGATTGGACACACAAGGAATTTGTCTTGGTGCATATGCTCTCAGTGTACATAAAAGAAAAGATATGTTCATCAAGAATCATAAGGTACAACACTTAATGATAATCATAGGGTACAAATAAGCAGTCAGGAAACAATATCAATATGTGGTTTAAATATGATGTAATTTAGAAAAGATGCAGACCAGTGTTTCAACATGTTTCCCCTTACTTTCTTAAGTAAATTAAATTGTTTTGATTAATATCTTAAACCATGAAGCAGTTTTTAATTAAATGTTTAATTTAGATTTCAATCCATCTCTATACTTAGTGGGACTTGCTTCAAAGTAGTTAGGATATCATATTTTTCCTTTCTAGTTTATATTATCATGTTATGAGAGCCAAAATGGATTACACCTATGGTAAATCTAAGCATGTACAATTCAAATCAATATCTTCCAATTGTAAATATAAGTGCTTGTGTAGTTTATTATAACACTGGAATCCAATGTTAATATTGATAGAAATATGTAGCCTTGATTTTTTTGGATGGGAAGAGGTGTCTTGTTTTGCTTTATTTGTAACATGTTTCTACCCTCATCTAAAAGTAATCACTATCAAAATTCAAAAAAGACGTACTTTTAGGTAGATATAAATAGTAGTGTGTTTCAAAAAAAAAATTTTTTTTAAAAAGTTACCATATTTTTTTGAGTATAAGATGTACCTTTTCCCCCCTAAAAGAGGGTGAAAATGTTGGTGCGTCTTATACACTGAATACAGCCATTTTTGGCCTCCCGAAGCTCCACACCACTCATTTCATTTTTGAGAAAAACAGCAAAATGTCCCAATTTTTGCAAAAATGGGGACATTTTTGCCCTCCCCCAGTCCCCAGGAGCACTCTACAGGCCTTCCAAACCTTCTACGTGCCCCCCCTTTTTTAAAAAAAATGGGCAAAAACCAGCCCATTTTTCGCCCATTTTTGTGAAAAAATGAGGCCTGCAGAATGCTCCTGAGGGCCGGGGAGGCCAAAAAACTCATTCTCATAAGACACCGGTGCATCTTATAGTCCAAAAAATACGGGTATTCCTTTTTCCTCTCCCTCCCTCTCTCTCTCTCTCTCTCTCTCTCTCTCTCTCTCTCTCTCTCTCTCTCTCTCTCTCTCTTTGGTAATGTCCAATTTTTATTGTTATCTAAATGCTTAGCACAATTTTTCTCAACCTGGGTAACTTGAAGAGGTGTGGACCTCAACTCCCAAAATTCCAGCAATGGAAGTTGAAAACTGGGAATTCTAGGAGTTGAATGACTCTTTGAATTGAAGAATTCTGGGAGTTGTCCACACAACTTCAAGGTGTCCACACATTTTTAAGTTGCCCAGGTTGAGAAAATTTGGTTTAGCAGTTCTCCAAATGAATGATCTAACATTGCCACTGTCATCTCTGCAGGCAAAGACTGGGAAAGAACTAAATATTATTGTCCTATTTAATAGATGTGTATCTAAGAAAAAAAAAGAAGTCCTTCTTTGGATGTCACAGGATTATTCCCTAGTAGCTTCTCCTGCTGAATATCTGTGGCTAACTATCATTGAAAGGAGCTATGTTTTAAAGTATACATATAAGAGAGAAAGAAAAATACTAAAATTGAATGGTATAAATCAATTCAACAACAGCAAATGTATAACAGGATTTCAGCAAAAGCTTTCATGTAATTTAATCTCAGTTACATCTATTCTTAAATTTGCCACTCCATATTAATTGTCAGCCCTGCTCAGTAGGTCAGACCAGGAATCAAGTCCACATGAAGGCTAAGACTATTTTTTTCTAATTGAGATTAAATATAATACAGAGTCTTAATGGTTTGATTATGCTGTACTTCCTCCTTTTTATATTGTGGTGAATAAATGAAATTTCTTCCCAAAGTTATCTCATTGCTCTGGGCTTTAAAAATGTTTTAACCCCTTTTGCCTAAGTAACAGTTTCTGCACATTTTCATCAATGTCAATTTTCTTACACTCTACCTAATAGAGATTTGCAGTTCTCTAGCTAATTAAACTTGTCATAGTCTTTCCCTCGACTTGCTAAATTGAAATTACAAGAATAATATGGAGAGTTATATTTGAATGTGCTTTGTTTGAATCAGCTCCTGTCCTCTTCTCTATAAGGAACACAAAAAAATCAATCATCTCATATCAACTTACTCTGTTTGTTCAACAGCATGATCAACAGTAGCAACTTTTTTAGGACCTCAGATAATATTTTTTCTTAGTATCTGCTGACATCAGATAGATATGATGTCAGCAGATACTGATAGATCTGAGACATCACCCTGCCAACACAAGTGCATATAGTCAATGCTATGGTTTTCCCAGTTGCAATGTATGGCTGTGAAAGTTGGACCATAAGAAAGGCTGAGCACCAAAGAATTGAAGCCTTTGAACTATGGTGCTGGAGAAGACTCCTGCGAGTCCCTTGGACTGCAAGGCAATCAAACCGGTCAGTCCTAGAGGAGATCAACCCTGACTGCTCTTTAGAAGGCCAGATCCTGAAGATGAAACTCAAATACTTTGGCCACCTAATGAGAAGGAAGGACTCACTGGAGAAGAGCATAATGCTGGGAAAGATTGAGGGGAAAAGAAGAATGGGACAGCAGAGAATGAGATGGCTGGTTGGAGTCACTGAAGCAGTAGGTATGAGCTTAAATGAACTCCAGAGGATGGTAGAGGACAGGAAGGCCTGGAGGAACATTGTCCATGGGGTTGCGATGGGTCGGACATGACTTCACAACTAACAGCAACAAGTATCTGCAGAAATGTGCTTTACCACAGAAATAGGATCAGGTCCTTTTTTTAAAAAAAAAATAAAATAATGGTGTGTTTGTCATGATTATTTGAGATGCCTTAAATTTACAATGTAATTATATGTGATAAATGGATGCAATCTTTTTCTCACCACATAACAGCTGCACTTGGTAAATGGGGTCTTGAGGATCAGTCTTACAGATGGTAAGATATTATATCTAGTTTTGGGGGGGGGAAAAGGATCGCCACCTCAGGAAAAGTTAGATCCGTAGATATTTTGCTGGTTCCCAAGTGGCCTTGTTGATTTTGAAATTCTGCCATATTGGGTCAACCCATCGTCATCTGCTTTATTCATCAGCGAGCAGATTTTTGATTTGGCCACACCTTGGAGAAATTAGGAATGGTACAGAAAGACTATTATTTCTGTTGTCTTACTCCCTGGCAAGAGGCATCCCTAGTTCTCCACCTGAAACAAGTTTGAGGAATCAGTCCATTCAAATCACATTTAAGTATTTCTCACATTCCCTAGAGCAGTTCTATTATCCACCAAACTGGAAAGAACCTAGAACCTAGAATAATAGAGTTGGGAGGTACCTCATATGTCTTCTAGTCCAACCCTTTGCTTGAGCAGCAGACCCTATGTCATTTCAGACAAATGGTTGTCCAGTCTCTTTTTGAAAGCCTTCAGTGATGGAGCATCCACAACTTCTGTAACCAAGCTATTTCATTGGTTAATTGTTCTCACCATTAAGAAATTTCTCCTTAGTTCTAGGTTGCTTCTCTCCTTGGTTAGTTTCCAACCATTGTTTCTTGTTTTGCTTTTTGGTGCTTTGGAAAATTGTTTCATCTTTGTAGGAACCTCTCAAATATTGGAGCAGTAGTAGCATGTCCCCACTAATCTTTCTTTTCATTAGACTAGACATACCGAATTCCTTAGTCTCCAGCCTCTTAATCATTTTTGTTGCTCTTCTCTGCACTCTTTCCAGAGTCTCGACATCCTTTTTGCTCACATGACCAGAACTGGATGCAGTATTCTTAGTGTGGTTTTACTAAGGCTTTGTAAAGCAGTACCTGACCTTGACATGATCTTGATTCTATCCCACTATTAAAGCATAACATTCATACATGCACATGTTGTTTTTGTAAGATTTAAACTGTATCCTTTAAACTGTAAGTACAGTTTAAAGATAATATTTCATATTTCTTTATGGAATGCAGAACATAAAATTTACTCTTCCTTTCAGTCCCTTTCCTCAGTACTTGGCTCCTATAGTGTGGCTTTTCATTTGCTCTTGCATTCAACTGAATCAGTGAAATATTGTCCCTGATAATCCTTCTCTGTCTTTCACTTCCTTTGATACTTACACTTAGGAAACACTTAAAGGAAAAATGTTCCTATTTTCTATTCTCAGCTTTCAAAATCTTAGCTGGCAATGAGCAAAACAGCCCTTCAAGAGTTTTGCAGCTGTATTTTCCAGAGAAATTAACTCTGCCCCTTTTAAGGATAGAAGCATTACTCAAATGACTTGAGAACAGATTGTTTAAAATGACAGTAATGAGGATATAGAATACTTTTTTCCCCCTTTCCCCCTTTCCATCTTTCTTTCAAGAGGAAATTACTCAAAATGACTAACTTACTGCATATTATTATGGAACTTTTTTCCTATGTTATTTATTAAGAATATACAAATATGACTTTTTATTATTATTATTATTATTATTCAAGTATTGACTTCCAAACTAAGCATAAATTAGATACATTACTAAGCACAGTCAATAGAGATTATACGTTCATGTATACACATCCACATATACACAAAAACACAGATACAACCATTCCTACCAACCAAAGTCACTGTGAACACATACTTAAATACCCAAACAGCCTCTTCCTAGAGATAAACATTCCAAGCAAGTTCTTCTAAGAATCCTGTAGTTTTATTTCTAATCAGCTTTTTCCATACTCAGAACACATGTTCCCCATTTCAGCCAATTCAACACACAACCTTTGGTGATCAGAATCACGGCCACCTTACAAGAAAAAGCATCAGGGGCACTGATCAACAAGAGCTTGGTTGTTTTCTTGTAGACATTTCATTACCAAACCAGCTAACATATGTTGAATAATCCCAAATATTATTTTGTCAGCATTATAGTGAAAATTATAAATAGCTATACATATTCCAAAATAAAAGTCATATTAAATGATACTTGTAGCTCAACCCCATTAACTATTCCTTATACTGTAAATAGGTTTTCCAATTGCTGGAGCAAACTTGTTTCAAGACTTAGCTCCCCTAAATTTTCCAGGTTTTAGTAGATTCCAGCATTTATCAAGAGCTCGGAAACAGTTTTCCAAGATCATTTTCATAGGTCTGCATCCTTATACTCAAACAAGCAGACAGGTACACCTCCAAATTAAGGAGGAGCTGGGCTTATGATCTGAGTTCGCATGGCAAAAGATCATCTGAGTGAAGATGCATATTCTCAGTTAGATCCTGGCAAGCCTCTGGCTGATTGTCAGTGACTGTGGAAGTGTTCAATTTAGTGTTCAAAATGAAGTGGTATTGCAGGTGATGCTTTGATTATATTTTCTTCACTTCCATTTGATCATACTTTGTAAATAATGAAATTGGGACAGTTTGCCAACTGGACTGTCTTTGAGGTGCATTTGCTTTGAGGTGCATTTGCTTACAGCGGTCAGTTAGTCTCTTGAGGCTGTACAACACAGCTCCCCAATGCAGTGACTCATTGTGTTTCTGCATCTGAAACTTCTGCTTAAGCTCTTTCTTTTTTCTTTTATTTCAGAATTCATGATGCATGTGAATGGGATGTGGAGCCACACAAAAAGTATCATGTGGTTTCTTCTGTTCTGTATGTTTGTCAAGAAGGTGTTTCCTGCTGGAGATGACTCCATCATTGCTACTAAGAATGGAATGGTCAAAGGTATTTATTTACCTGTGCTTGGTGGAACAGTAACTGCATTTCTTGGGATTCCTTTTGCAACACCACCTATTGGTAGACTACGTTTCAAAAAGCCAGAATCCCGAGAAGAATGGAAAGGAACTTGGGATGCCACCAAATTTGCCAACTCTTGCTTTCAACTCCTAGATAATACTTTCCCTGGCTTTGAAGGGTCAGAGATGTGGAATCCAAACACAAAACTTAGTGAAGATTGCCTTTATCTCAATGTATGGGTTCCTTCTCCCAAGCCTAAAAATGCATCGGTCATGGTATGGATTTATGGAGGTGGCTTTCACAGTGGAACATCTTCACTCTCTGTTTATGATGGCAAGTTCCTAGCTCGTGTGGAAAGAGTCATCGTCGTATCAATGAATTATAGATTAGGGCCTTTTGGATTCTTGGCTTTGCCAGGAAATGAAGATGCCCCAGGAAATGTAGGTTTGTTTGATCAAAGACTCGCACTTCAATGGATCCATGACAACATAGGAGCCTTTGGAGGTAATTCTAAAAGTGTGACCTTGTTTGGAGAAAGTGCTGGAGCAGGGTCTGTTAGCTTTCATCTTCTTTCTCCTCAAAGCTATCCTCTCTTCACTAGGGCGATCATGCAAAGTGGATCTGGGAATGCTCCTTGGGGTGCAATTCTACCATCTGAAGCAAGAAAAAGAACTCTAGTTTTAGCTGAACTCCTCCACTGTACTGGCAAAAATGAAACTGAGATTATATTCTGTCTTCAAAACAAGGAACCCCAAGAGCTATTGGAGAAAGGAGAAGCTGCATCAATATACACCGGTCTTATAAGTTTGCAGTTTTGTCCCATAGTTGATGGTGATTTTCTTGCTGAAATGCCAGAAATATTGCTGAAAAATGGAGACTTTAAACAAACACAGATCTTGATGGGAGTAAACAAAGATGAAGGTACTACTATTCTTGTGTACGGTGCTCCTGGCTTCAGCAAAGATAACAACAGTGTTATCAATGAAATGGAATTCCAGGCAGGTTTGAAAGTTGCTTTTCCGCAATTAAATGAAATGGGATTGGAATCTATTGCATTTCATTACACAGACTGGGAAGATGAGAAGAATATTTTCAATTATCGTGATGCCATGGATGATATTGTTGGGGATTACTATTTCACATGTCCTGCAGTAGAGTTCATAAAACAATTTGCCTTGACAGGGAACAATGCTTTTTTTTACTACTTTGAGCACAGATCTTCAAAACTTGCTTGGCCAGAATGGATGGGAGTTCCACATGGTTATGAAATTGAGTTCGTATTTGGATTACCTCTAGAGCGAAGAATTAATTATACTAAAGCAGAGGAAGCACTGAGCAGATCTATACTGAAGTATTGGGCAAATTTTGCAAAAACTGGGTAAGGACTGTCTTATTTTATAATACAGCAACTTTTTTTGTTATTTCTCTTCAGAATTTGAAAGTATTTTTTCAGTGCCTGATTATAAGAATGACATCTGGCTATTCCTGCTCCATTATTGATATTAATATAATTGTTCACAGATACTGGCAATGATGTTAAAAATAATATGGGATACTGATATTGATATCAATGACTGAGTATAATATTTGCAATGGAGAATCTGCTAGTTATTTCTCTAGACAAGATACTTCCCAATACTTTCAAAAGATGACAATGCTGGGTTAAATTATATTAAGACAGAATATGCTTTGGTATTATTAGTCATCTACTATCTTTCCAGAAAACTGAACCTTCATTTATCATCACAACAGCTGATGTAATTGAAAGCCAGTGTTTCAAATTTCAAAGTATGACATTCCATGTTCTCTCAGCTCTTCTACCATCATGTTCTTTAAAACACAAAGAGGAAAATTTGAAAGGCAAGGAATAATTGTAAGAAATGACCATTAGCATCAAGACATTGAATCAATATACATTAAATATAAGAAACTATAACAAAGTAGAAATCCCATGTATGTCTTTTTCTCTGTCCATTCATCCAAATATATTTCATGTTTTCAAACATGAGTGTAGTAGCAAAGATTGGGTCATATGTATATGTGCCTTTAAGGGGCAATCTGAGAAACAGCCAATGATCTGTGAATGAATTCTTGAATTTATTACAACAAAAGTCTCCTGACCAATTTCTCAATAAGTTGAACAGAACAGAACAGAACAGAAAAAAACAGAACAGATTTTTTTTTTTTATTTGATTTATATGCCGCCCTTCTCCGAAGACTCAGGGCGGCTTACAATGTGCTCAGCAAGAATTTTATTGGCCAAATGTGATTGGACACACAAGGAATTTGTCTTGGTGCGTATGCTCTCAGTGTACATAAAAGAAAAGATATGTTCATCAAGAATCATAAGGTACAACACTTAATGATAGTCATAGGGTACCAATAAGCAATCAAATCATATTAGGAAACAGTTAATATAAATCGTAAGGATACAAGCAACAAAGTTACAGTCATACAGTCATTAGAGGGAGGAGATGGGTGATAGGAACAATGAGAAGATTAATAGTAGTGCAGACTTAGTAAATAGTTTGACAGTGTTGAGGGGATTATTTGTTTAGCAGAGTGATGGTGTTCGGGGAAAAACTGTTCTTCTGTCTAGTTGTTCTGGTGTGCAGTGCTCTATAGCATCATTTTGAGGGTAGGAGTTGAAACAGTTTCTGTCCAGGATGTGAGGGGTCTGTAAATATTTACACAGCCCTCTTTTTGACTCGTGCAGTAAGTATGTTATTGATATTCTTATCTTTAATTTGTCTTAAGGTTAACTTTTTGCATGGTACAGAATAAAAATAAGACTAAAATTCCAATCCAAATTTCAGAGTACATTTTTAAAAGATAGGTCTATGGTAGGAGTGAAATGTACCTAGATCAATTATATGCAACAGATAAAATTGCTTAGCATTTTCCCTTCTCTTTTATTTCTGATATAAAAATTCATGCAGAGCATCCACATTCATCTAGAAGCTGACAAATCAATCAAGTTCTATTTTCTTAAGTTTTTTTCCCCCATTTCCATGTCAGTTTATAAGCTCTCTTTGAAAAGAAAATTAGAGAAAGCAGAATATGATTTATGAAATTCTTTCCAATTCCTTTATAAACAGTGGCCATAGTATGCATTTCATGTTTGCATATCCACCTACATAATGTATCTAAGTGTGTATGTGTGTGCATGTGTGCCTGAGAAAGAGAAAGAAAAGGAGACAGAGGGGGAGAGAGGGGGGGGGCAGGGAGGATATTTTAATCATGGTATATTCATATGTGTTGTATTCTCCCTCTGTGTTACTGCTCTTATCTCATGTTATATTTATTTATATTGCACTGGGAAACACAGGTTGGCTGTATATGCTCAGCTCCAAGTCTTATGACCAGAGGAAGAATGGGGTTGCCCCTTTCATTGGGATGCACTGGGGAATTTTTCATAAATCTTTTTTTTTTCTATAGTCCCAGCCCATTTTTAAATTTGGCCTTTCTTTTGCTAGCTTCTCTTCCATGTACCCTAGTAAACTGGAACAGTTTTCAGAAATGGAATAGCACTTCCCCATTTGAAAATGGTGCACAATCTGGGGGTCTTTCTAGTCTCACAGGTCCTACTCTATGATCAGGTAGCAGCTCTATGCCAGGAAGGTCTTTGCAGTTTCATTTGATGTAGCATTTTCACCGTTTCCTAGAAAAGAAGGTCCTTCACACTATCACTCAAACCCTACAACTCAATTATTGCAACGTGTTTTACATGGGCTTGCTCTTGAACATCAGCTAGAAAATTCAACTGGTCCAGGACACAGAAGCATAAGCAGTGGTGGGCCTAGCAATATCCCTGTTTTGAGAGCTGCACTGATTATGTCAGGGTTCCAGGGACCCTCAACCAATGAAGACTCCAAGGCCAGCAGTTCCTCAAAGTTGCATTTTATTAGAGATATCATATTGGCACATCTGGGAAAACCCAAATCTGAAAGCTCCCGGGTTTTCCCCACCCAAAGGAAAGTCGAAGTCCTTTTCCTTGCACTCACATGTCCATCACATGGTCCAATTAATCCACCATCCCAACTGGATATGCCTCCCAGTCATGCCACTCCATGTGCAGGCTGAACATCCTTGACTCTCAGAGAAAAGAATGTTGTTATGGCTAAATACTTCTGCCAACTCCATGCAAACCCCACTCCCAGTTTCCCACAGACTAAGTGTAGCAGCCCTGAAGATCCAAAAGAAAAGATGGCCTCCAGGGCTGACAGATTGCCAATTTGCTTCTGGACATGATTCAAGATTCTGATGATGATCTATAAAGTCCTGTCTCCTGTGGTATCAGCAGGGCTTGTTCAACAAAGTTGTAACATTCTGGGATCCTTTTATTAAGCATTGCTATCTATAAAGATCCTAGAAGCTTGCTTCTATATCATGGTGAATGTCTTCTGAAATAAGGCTTCCTTCAGAGATCTAGGTTTCTCCAACCCTGTTGCCATTCCAAAGGGCCTTAAAGATCTCTTGGTTCTTTTATGTCTTGGGCTAAGATGGTTGCAGTTCCTTGTTTGATGTATGATTTGTTTGTTGCTGATGGGATTCACCAAATTATTTATTGTTATATGCTTTATTTTTCCAAAGTTTCTTTTTAAGCTGTGAGATATCCAGTGTCAATTGGATTTGGGTGATACCAAAATCAAATAAAAAAAGAAATAAAGAAATATTGCCAATGGATGGACTTCCAACCCTTTTCTTTACTATATTATGTACGGTTGGGAAGAATAAATATGGTATGCACCTTTGTGTGCATTTCTTTGTATTTAGTTGCATATTTCCTAATAAACATATTTCATATGTGAATTTTTCCATCAAAATAAATATGTTGTAATATTAAATAAAATATGACTATTAAACTATAACTGCTTTGGGTTTTCCCATTTTCACTCATGCAAATCAAATGAATATTTCCAATATGCAAAATTGAATGTTTTCCAATATGCAGAATTCAAGGGATAATTTTCTAAAGTATAGACTGTGCCTTGGAAGCTAAGAGTATTTTTCATATTTGCCATAAATGTGCAATAGCAACATATAATGATAGTGATTATTTGTTTTCCTAGGTTGCAAAACTAGTAAGACTTTGATATGCACCATGCCCTGCCAGCTAATGCAAAACTCTCAGCACATAGAGCTGTAGCTTACATTTGAAATGGTGTGAAGATTCTTGACTTTAATTTTTCAAACACAAATACTCACCCCCATAACACTTATAGGCTTTGGAGAAATACAAATGCTGGAGAAAAATAGAACTATTGAGCCCTACAATCAGTATCTTTCTATCTGTAAATAAGTCTGGGCTTCCTATCCAGATGGGTTTTTTTTCTCAAAGAAAATATTCTGATGCAATAGAAAATATTCTGATGCAAATATTCAATGCAATTCTTGCATTGTTGTTGTTTTTTATCTGGCCTAATTTGGGAAGAGGTTTTAGATTTTTTTTGTAAACACAACTTCTCCTTGTAGGTTCCAATACAATTATCATATACTTTAGTTAGGGAAGAGAGAAGTTTCAGATCAGGGATTGTCTTATACCCAGTAAATCAATATTTTTAAAGCAAGGTGGCTTGTAGCATATCATTTTGAGAGATTCCAAATTATGTTAGTAGTAATGTACAGAAACAACATGATAATGACAGAGAGGGAAGCAAAGTAATTTGTACTGTACCTCTAAATAATAATGGCTCATCTGCCAATACATTATTTTGTTTTCAGAATTCAAAGTTCAGAACTCTTTCAGAATTCTCTCTCCAGTTGTCTTTCTCCTTCCTGGCTTCAATTAAATCTGAAAGAAATCTGGCTTACTGGTTTTTTTCAGACTAGGAAGTACTGGAAGGAAAAGAGGCTTTAACATGATGGAAATATGTATATCTTAAGCCTTTCTGCCAATATTGAAGCAAAGATTTTATAGTCTGAATTTACAAGAAATGTGAACATTGTGTCCTTAACTAAAATGGAACCTAGTTTGGATCAAGGATACAATAATGTTCTATTTGATATTAATGGCCAAGGTAAACTGAAAATGGTTTGAAGAGAAAACTAATTCAGCCATGGGAAAATTGGTAGAGCTTTGAACTCTCAGATATCTCACACTTGAATTTTATGTAAAAATGCAAGGAAAAAAATAACAGTAGTATTTTCAGTAGTTAAGTCAGTCACTAAACCACTTCATTTGTTTTGTGCTATGCATTTTGCTGCAAATGTTATTTTTAGTTTTACTTTTTGCAGTACACTTGGGCCGAGAAAAGAACAGATCCCCACACAAATACTTTCAAAAACAGCACATACATTGTCTCACCCATGAAGTCAATCCAATTGTTGTTTGAATTAAATTAGTTTGCAAGTAGTATTTATTTTCAAGCAAATATTGAGGAACTGCATTTTCTCAAGCACTGAAAAAATCATAACTATTAATGGTAAATCCCACTTATGGGCACAAAGAAGAGGTGGTTTGCATCTTTCAGCATGAACCATTTTACTTACAACTTATTACTTAACAAAACAAGTTTTAATAATTAACATTTGTTATTGTTTCAACATAATTCCCAAACATGCTGTTATGAATAAGTCTGAAATCTTCATAAACAGTGATAAATGTGCTCTATTGATTTTAGTTAGGAAAATGATGTCTTAACATCATCTACTAACTACATTTAGCTCAAAGAATTAACTTGATCTGTCTTGTGGTACTCTAACATATCCAAATTCTGGAGCATAAATCAGGGGAGGGAATGGAGCCCTATTTTTCCAAAAAAAAAAATTGCTATGAGAAAATCATAAATACTTGGGGAATGAGTTTTTTCTGATGGTATGGAATGTTCAAGATTAAAACATTATAAATGAAAATGCATGCCAGTTTTTACTGAACTGAGCCAAGAGATTTTGAAGTATATGCCCTTAAAATATATTAAACTGCCTTTTTGACCCAATGGAATGACATTTGCAGCAGAAAAAAAGGGGTTCTATATTGTCAATTATTTGAGAGATGATCAAACAGAATAAAATATTGATAATACAACTTCTAGAAGATGGAATATGCTGAGCACACAGTTAAACTTTCTGAAAATCTTTCTATCCCACTCCTGAAACTTTTGCCCTCAGACAAAATAAAGTTTGATGACAAGGATTTTTCTGGTTTGAGAGTCTTATTTTCCTTCTTCTCAAGGAATTTTAAATTGCTATGAAACATGAAGAAATAATTTTATTTTTAAACATTTGTACACTTATTTATTATTTACTCATTTGTTTGCTTATTTTGCTGAGTGTCACCATTCTTCCCATCAAACACATTGTAATTCATTTATTCATTTGTTGTTTGTACGCTACTGCAATCTCATGACTATAGGCAGTTTGCAGTGTAAATATTTCTTTTAAAAATAGTAATATACGCACCAGCATCAAAGCAAACAAACAATTGTGCATCCAAATTAATTCTCAGAGGTAAAAGTTAAATAGGCTTTTGAATTAATAAGCTCAAGAAACACATCCCACTTTAAGGGAGTTTGAAAACAGCATGTCACATCATTTTATTCCATTCAGCATTTGGGATTTATACCATAGTGGTACCCAGCCTGAGTAAATAAATATATTTCTTTTCTTATTTCTTATTTCTTATATTTCTTTTCCTACTTATATAGCTAAAGTAAACTAAGGCAGGCTACTCAGAAGATAATTGCTTTTCCTTTAAGATGAATATTTAATAACACCATCATATATGTGTTAGACCTATATACGCTTCTTTTAGTTTTGGAGTTGATGTTATCTGCCTTAATGTTTGAACTGACTGAACTTTGTGCACTTTTCATGTAAGAAACAGAGTATGTCACTTTAATTGACTACTTTGCTTCGTATGCCTTCCCACCCAGAGAAGACCATTCTAGAGAAGCAACAGAACAGAATTAGCACAGCTGCTCAAGCTCTGGAAATAACCATTGTGGCTCTGCTTCTACTCAAACTATCATTCCACTCACCCCCAACAAAGCTTTTCATAGCCTTTGCAAGTTTGGTTAGATATCTTCTTTGTCCTACGAGATTTTTTTTCCCAGATGAGTGAGCATACAATGTCAACATCAAATGATTGATGCAATTTATGATGATAATAATGATGATGATAGGATGTGTAAAATGAACTCACTGTATATAAGAAGCCAATACAAATGGTTGATGAAGTAAGATTCAGCTATGGCAATGAAAAAAATGTTCTCTATCAAACTTGAATGACCTTTCCAAAATTCTCTATCTCTAGATGATATGTTCATATATTGTGCTAAAGACCAAATCTCTTCTCAGAGATTTGATTTCAAAAGGGAAGACTAGAAGAGGTTTAACAATGGATTCCTATAAAAAAAGATACAAAAATATCAATTTCTCCACCAGTGATATCAGAAATTAACTATTATCATTAATAATTATGAAAGGTTTGCATATGTTCATGTGTCAGCAGCAGTTCACTTTTGGAGACTGATAAAGTTACAGTATGATAGTCAGATGAAAGCTCCTTAGTATTTCACTTTGACTTTGATTCAAAGCCCATTTTGGTTTTGGTAGATGTTATTATGAATATTAATCAAAGCATGTTTTCTTCTCTTGGCTCTGGTTTCTTCATGATTTATTTTAAATTCAGAGAGCCAGGATGACAGCTTGGTTCCTTACTTGGTTCCTTTTTTAAAACATAATTTTATCCTCATTTTTCTTCTTGACTTTTGGTGTTCTTCAAAAGGCCTTTGGAAGTGCATGAGTGACGGCAACTGGTACTATCAATCACCGTCATTGATACACTCAGCAAAACCCTTGTAAGGGGAAGCTTTATTTATCATGAAGAAAATACTTGTCAACCAGTTTCAAAAGTTGCTTAGGTTATGCCTTTTACATTACTTTAGTCATTATAATTATTCAGCACCATTTTCCAGGTACAAGTGAAATTTCTTTTTCTTTTTCAAAATGCCTGACAAATCAGATGCAAGGGGAAAAAAATCATTTGAAGGAAGCTGAAAACGTATCATTGCTATGGCTCTAGAGAAATGCCTGAACCACAAGAATTGTACATTTTCTAAAGCAAGCCCTCTTTGGAAATGTTAATTGGATTCTGATCATTTCAGATCATTCTTATTTTATATTTTGAGAAACCTTTACATTTTCCTTTGAGATGGGCATGAAAAAGTATCAAGTGTTTGCCAACCTTGTTTTAGACTTAGGTTTATCCTTTTTGACCAGTTACTGCTATTGAGTGAGGTACTGTTTAATATGGCTTGAAGAAATAAAAATGACTGAAATTTTGTCTAAGTCGAAGAAATTTTTTTTAAAAAAACACCTTTTTCTAAAATCCTTGGGTTTCTCCCAAATAGTGAAATCAGGCAATCCCAATTAGAATACTTTAAACATTACTTAGAATTTTTGCCCCAAGGTCATTGATGAAAATATTAATTGGATGATCTAGCAATATAGAAGGAGAAGAGGACTATAGGAACCCCCCCTTGTTAAGTGTTTCTTCAAAAGAGATTCTCATGGATCTCTTTTTACCTATGTTGCAATGTTTTCCTCTCTTTTATCCCATGTATTCAGAAATATTTTCTGTCCCTTTGGCATTAACTAACACCTATGATATAAACAATTCGTGTGAAGCTGATAAGTTATGATTCTTATTAGGCATGGAAGCTTTGCAATTTCCTCCTGGACAAAGTAGATAAAACATGTTGATGCTTTTTCCTTTGTTTAGCATTATATGTTTTTCTGTTGCCTTTCCTTCTGTGCCAAATTTTAAATAAATTCCTGAAGATCTGGAAACCTTACAGACTGAGAAGCTTCTTAGAATTAGAACAAGGTAACATGCAGAACATACACATACCTTGGATCCAGAGGTGGGTTTCAGCAGGTTCTGACCAGTTCTGGAGAACCGATAGCGGAAATTTTGAGCAGTTCAGAGAACCGGTAGTAAAATTCTGACTGGCCCCGCCCCCATCTATTCTCTACCTCCCAAGTCCCAGCTGATTGGAAGGAAATAGGGATTTTGCAGTAACCTTCCCCTGAATTGGGGAAGGAATGGAGATTTTACAATACCTTTCCTCTGCCACGCCTGCCAAGCCAAGCCACTCCCACCAAGCCTCACCCACAGAACCGGTAGTAAAAAAATTTGAAACCCACCACTTCTTGGATCACCTGGCAGCAATAAAAAGAGTGAAAAAAACCCTCACCATTGACTAAAATTCTAAAGACATTCAGAAAGAAATAATAAAGTAGAAATTTGTATTCAGGGGAATGAAACTTTCAGGCAATCAGAAACAAGGCAGATGTCATCTTACACCTTATTAGTCAGCATTCTTCTTACTTTGCAGTATCAAAAGACACCCAACAGGGGAAAAATCAACTTTAAATTCATATGAATACAGTTGTTATGTCCCCATATAGGTTCCACTGCAAGAATGGTATAGGAAAGCAATTAGTGGAAAGCAGGGTAGGCTGAAGATAACCCTCTCCAATCCTTACTGTTTTTGTTTTTAAATTTATTCTCTAAAGAATGACTTTTGATTGAATAAGATATACTAGATTTCATTTATAAATATTTGTGTTAAACCAATACCAGGCTAACAGACCAACCTATAGGTTGAAGAAGAAATCTAATTATAGGTGGATAATCAACTTCCAGGTAAATGTGTATAAGATTGTAGCCAAATATAATTACATTTATTTCCTATTGAAAACAATTAGAAAGTAACTAATTATATTAATGTTATTATGTGCACATTTGTTCAGGTTGCTGGATTACACATGTTGCAGAGCTCAAGTTAGCAGTAAGGTATAGAGAAATAATTGAGGTGCATCATTTATAATTTTTAAAATACTGGCATTTGAATCTGGAGCCATTCTAATTATGAATGGCATCTGCAATTGTTTATGACTCGAGAATCTATTCTATAGCTATTTTTTATGTCTCCCAAATGAAATCTAGAAAGAATACCCTGAGATGATGGTGATGATGATGATGATGTTTAAGGTTTTATATTGTCAGTGCAACTGTTATTATTTATTATTTATCTATTTTTATTGTTGTTGTTATTGCTGATCATCACACAGTCAGCCAAATGTTCAGGCTGGGTTTGGCATTTTTGTCTACCTATCAAGTCCTTACAAGGACTTGGGACAGGCAAATCAGGATGTTAGATGGTGTTACAGATATCGTCACAGGGTGGGAGCTGTTTCAAGCAAAGTTGCCTTCTGCAATTGACTGATGGCAAATTTGTCAATGCCTATGGTGTTCAAGTGGTGCTCCAGTTGTTTTGGGATTGCACCCAAGATGCCTATTACTATTGGTACTATCCTTGCTTGCCTCGTTTTATTTCTATTTGTAGGTCTTTGTATTTTGTTATCTTCTCCAGTTCTTTTTCTTCTATTCAGCTGTCTCCAGGCATTGCCACATCCACTATGCAGACATTTTTGTCTTTCTTATCGACAGCTGTTAAATCTGGGGTATTATGTGGCAGGTGCCTGTCTGTCTGGATTATTATAAAATATTAAATTTGAAAAAAATATTATAATATTTAATTGCTTATTATTATTATTATTATTATTATTTGGTTAATCTTTAGTGAGATTCACAGCCTTTGAGGCTGGTTAATAGCTCAGCAGCTCGAGTCCTAACCAAGGACCTAGGAACTGTTAAGGTATCGTCGGAGGATGTAAGCTGTTCCAAGTAAGGTGGTTTTTTGTAGAGTCAAAATGTTCAAGTCCAGCAAATTTAGAATTTCTAAATAAAATTTCTAAATTTCTAAATTTCTAAATAAAAATTATTATTATTATTATTATTATTATTATTATTATTATTATTATTATTATTATTTTAATTTGTTTATTAAATTTATTTGCTTCTCATCTTGGTGTGAAATGAGGTTTATAGCATTAAAATCATAAAAGATAAATATTTCCAAAACAATAAAAAAGGAAATTGCAATGCTGTAGAATACTGATTTTATTCTGAATGTATACTGATCGTAATTGAATGTAATAACCCAGGTCCATCCAAGAATTTGAAAAAGTCAAGATAATGATAGCAAATATGCTCCTGAAGCTCCTTCCCTCTTTTACATGGTAGACGTGTACAACTTAGTAGCAGTAGTACATTTATTTGCATGTGATACTTCATTTGTGCAAATATGACCACTTTTTTTTTTTTTTGACATTCTCCTTCATGATTTCCCCTCTGATAAGTTATTTATTTTTTAGCCTAGTAGATTGGTATGGTTTGATTGACTCGACCTGTTTAACTATATATTGTATAATAAATATGACTTTGCATCACATACTATATCATAAATCATGATTTACAAATGTAATCAATTAAGACCACACAGCTTACTGAAATGGAGGTGTGGTTATTGTAATCATGGCTGCTTTGCTTAGCTTCACCAACATTACCTCAGGCTCAGGCTCAACCCATCCAAGACCGAGTGGCTGTGGTTTCCGACGTCCCGATATAGTCAGCTGGCGCCATCGCTGGCTATTGGGGGCGAATCATTGGCCCCCACAGAAAGGGCTCGTAACTTGGGCGTCCTCCTGGACTCACGGCTGTCTTTAGAAGAGCACTTGACGGCCATGACCGGGAGGATTTTTCATCAGGTTCGCCTGATTCGCCAGTTGCGTCCCTTTCTAGATCGGGACTCGTTACGCACAGTCACTCATGCCCTCGTCACCTCTCGTCTGGACTATTGTAATGCTCTCTACATGGGGCTCCCCTTGAGGTGCACCCGGAGGCTCCAATTGGCGCAGAGTGCGGCCGCGCGGGTGGTTATGGGAGCAACATGGAGCTCCCATGTAACACCTCTCCTGCGCGAGCTGCACTGGCTCCCGGTGGTCTTCCGGGTGCGCTTCAAGGTTCTGGTTACCACCTTTAAAGCGCTCCATGGCTTGGGACCTGGTTACTTACGGGACCGCCTACTACCATCAACAGCCTCCCACCGACCAGTACGCTCCCACAGAGAGGGGCTCCTCCAGGTGCCGTCGGCCAAACAATGTCGGCTCTCGGCCCCTAGGGGGAGAGCCTTCTCTGTGGGGGCACCGACGATCTGGAATGAGCTCCCCCCAGAGATACGGAGGATTCCGGATCTGCGCACCTTCCGCCGCGAGTTGAAGACGCTTTTGTTTCATCAAGCTGGCCTCGCCTAAATCTTCTCCCTTTTAAGTGTAAATTCTAAATTTTTAATGGATTTTAAAATATGGGTATTTTAAATTGGGTATTAATTCAGCCAAATTTATTTAATTCATTTTATTCGATTTTAAATTTTGTATATCTATGTGTTTTATTTCATGGCTGTGCACCGCCCTGAGTCCTTCGGGAGTAGGGCGGTATAGAAATTCAATAAATAAAAATAAAAATTACCTCCATTATTCACTTCAGTGTTATATGATTTGGCACCATTTATAATTTGGGGATGCTGCTTTGTTTTCCTTTCATTTGTGCTATTTTGTGGTAATTTGTACTTCATCCTGGCTAAAGCACCTATTTGTGCTTAAAGTACCTGTGCTTATACCTACTTACTGAGTACCTGTGCTTATACCTACTTACTGAGATATTCAAAGCAGATAGCATTAATTTCAGTGAACTACACATATTTTATATTTTTAGTTATATTTTTAAATCTGACTATTTTTTTACACTGTCTCACAAAACATGACTCTCAGCAGCATATACAATAAAAAAGCTCATCAATGAACAATGTTTTTTTTAAAAAAACTCCACAATGAAATTCCACATTAATATTACTATTAAAAGTCCAGGAAAGAGTGTTAGATGTGACAAAGAATGTAGCTATTTCATTAAATCACCAATTGCTTGAAATCCCAGAGATGTATCTTTTCTGCCAGGACATCAACCTTCAGGAATATCATCGACCCTGAGATGAGACTAGCACCATCCTTATTGTCCTTCCATAAGTCCCTGAAAACCAAGCCCTTGTCACAGCCACGTTTTGAGGGACTTTTGGAAGGATATCAAAGATGATGCCAGTATTAAATCAGGGGCAATAATATTCCCGAAGGTAGATGTCCTGCCAGAAAAGGTATATTTCCTGGGTACCACCAAGCTCCTTAGCAGAAGAGACCTTTTGCATATCTCATATTTCACATCTCATAATTTCACATTGTTTTACAAGCTCAAATTGTTCTTCCTTTAGAAGGAAGATGTTTCCGTGCATGGATTAAGGACAAATAAGATAAGAGACTAAAGAGCAACAGCTTCCATATTTCCAAGTGAAACATCCCTAGAGATTTACCACACAAAATAGTTATGAATGGTATCCATAATTGCAGAATAAAATATTTCTATCCTCTGTCTTTTATTTTAAACTTATATGAAAACTCTAGAGAGACATGGCTTGTGTGCATGAATTAAATATAAAGTGATACAGATCTGCACAGGGAATCCTTGATATCATTTGATGAAATGATAAATGATTAGATGGAATAGAGAAATGTTTTAATTTTTAAAATAAAATCTGGAGAGACAACTCATTATGCCAAATCACACATCAACAGGCCTCGATAATAAAACCGTAAGACTGACTTCAGAAATAATATGAGCATTCATAAATTGTAAGTGTCCTGAATTCCTAATTTTATTCATTAAAAAATGCTTACTATAATCCTGTGGTTATCCCCCCTGACACACAAATATTATCATTTGCTAATTTCAGGAAATAAAAAACAAATAGAACTTTTTTCATTTTTAATTTTTTTTCATAAAGTCGTGGGTTGTATTACATCAAAGGCCCAATTGAAATAACTGTAAAAAAAACAACAACATATGTAACACCCAGTAATATTAATGGATCTAGGTGCAAAGTAATAGGACACATGTGCATATCCTATGGAAGTAAATGTATTTATTTATTAAATTATTATGTTGCCCATCTAAATCCATGAAGAAACTCTGGGTGTCCTAAATATATTGAATATGTTTCAATGATTAAGATTTTGGTAGCATTGTTAACTATTCTGAGTGACACTATTGAATCACCCAACACCAACAGACAGAAAATCAGAACTCAGATTCAAAGTTTTTCCAACTTTTGTTATGCTTTACTTTGTTTTAAGTCTGGATTATTTAATTATAGTCAAATGCCAGCTGTCAAGAAATAATATATACAACAGAAGAAGAAATGATATGAAAGTAAAACAATTAATAGGCTTAAAATATACAAAGATGTAGAAAAAAATGATTATTTTTGTCCCATGACATGAGAGGATTAGACAAATGTAAATATTTTTTAAAAATGGAAATCCTAAGCCTAATCAGCAATAACATTTGCACAGAATTTGGCTATCTTTCAAGATAATTTGTGCAGGAACATCTGCCACCAGGGTGTGAACTTTCTCCTTATCAGAACATCCAAGTTGAGTTAGCAGCAAGGTGTTTATTAAATCAGAATGCCAAGACATGTAAAAATAGCAGATCAATAAGAATACATAATTGTCCCTAGCATATGAAGATAATGGATCCTTTGATGGGATGTTGTTGTATTTTCCACCAACTAGTTTAGATGGCAAACAACAATCTCAACAGGGGGAAGGCTGTCCAGCCAAGCATGGATAAGATGACAATTAGCTAGTTAGCAGGCATAAATGGTCTTCCATACAGCTTCTCCCCAGGTAAGATGAGAAACTGTGCTCCAATTTTGCTGAAGATTAGAAGTTTCAATTCCAAGTTGGCTCTCTTGAACCTAAATGAAACCAAATATTGAATTTAAGGAAATCTGGTCTAATAACACCCAAGATGATTGAAAACTATCCAAAAGTATAGAGCAAGACAGAGATCTCACTGAAGATCAGTTATGACAAAAGAGAAAGGTGACATAACCCCAAATGTACCCCTAGAGAACCACTTCCAAAGACCAAGATAAATAGTTTGATTTCAAAAGAACTTTGAATAAAGATTCTAAAAAAGGAAGGGGGATTGGACCATTTTAAGAAGTCTTGACTCTTTGTAAATACAAATCTGGAAACTATAAAGGAAAAGGCTAATCACTTTTACCTTTATAGATGTTTATAACAGCAGGTGCATAAGTAATGCCTTTGCTGTATGGAAAAAGACAAAATTGAATTAGTGGTCTTATGGGCACAATGAAAGAAAGCTTTTATTTATTCCCTCCAGGTAGCGAACGACTGAAATATAATTCCCAGGACTTTAGTTTGTTCTACAGAGATTTTATTTCTTTTTCAGCAATGGATGCAGCTGTTAAGCCTTTTGGAGAAAACCACTATCTTTGTCACAGAATAACTGACAATGAGTCCTTCCATTCTATAATATAAAAAAGGGAATAAAGACTTCACTCCAAGTGTACTTGCATTGTGGGTAGGATTATCATGTCATCAGCATAAAGAGGTACTAAGGTGGAATTATTGGCCATTTAGGAGGATAGAATGGATTGATTTTCAAAGTTTGGACTACATTTGAGCATGAAAGTTAATAATATAAAAGTTTAAAATGAACATATTTAATATACAACTTTGTTTCACTCCTTTTTGGATAGAGATTGGCATGGAAAGAAATTCAGAGTTCTATATAGCTAGCATGAAAGTATTTTAACACAATTTCATGATCAAAAGTAGGAGTGCTCAATCAATAGACGAAGCTGCCAGCTTCATCCAAAACCTGTCTCTGTGAATTAAACTGAATCCTGACTTTAAATCAATGAAGGCAGCATATAGAACATCTCTTGGATAATTAGAATATTTCTTCCAGTAAATAGTATAGTATTATGCAGTGGTGAGATATGAATTTCCATGGATTAAATGCAACTTGCTTCTTGGTCAAAATCTTATCTTCAGTTAAGTAGACTGTTTCCAATAAATATAGCTTATGTACAGTTTGCTAATTTTACTTAGAAAACTGATGTAAAAAAATTGTTCCATGGGTTGATAGCTCTTCCTGCTTCATATTTGATATGATCACGTTTTGAATCTCTTTTCAGTTAGAACGACTGGAGAAAGTCTGTTCTGATCATAATCTAAATGACCCAACTCCCAAAGACAATAATTGAATGGGTGCATGCAGTGTCATCTTGTATTGTTCAATTACATAAGGAATTACATAGTTGGCATTGAAGCTTCTAAGAGAGAAAGAGAAAAATCTGTGTGGATTTTTGGATGGAATCAAGTCTTACTCACTGTGCTGTCACTATCAGGGTACAGATCTATTCTTCATGATGCCCAAGGGGGGGACATGATACAGTAGGTGGAAACTTTGCACAATCAAACTTGAAAAAGATGGAATTTCCTAATTGTGAGCACTATTAAGCAGGGGAACAGCCTGTTTCCTGGGGTCGTAGATGCTCAATCACTGGGAGTTTTCAAACAAAGATTCAACCTCTCATTTGTCTGGGATGATTTGACGAATTATTAATTTATTTAATTTATATGCCCCCCACCTCACTATCCAAAGCAATTCTGGGAGGCTTACATGTGTGTGTGTGTGTGTGTGTGTGTGTGTGTGTGTGTGTGTGTGTGTAAAGATTCCTGCTTTAGACAGGGTTTGAACCAGAAAATCTTCCAGCTCTGTTATTCTATGTGTGCACAATGATGAATGAAAATACTCTGCAGAACTCTTAGTGAACTTTTGCTTAAGGGGGTAGCTTACTACTAGCTGCCAGACATCCAGAGTTTCTAAAGCCCTGGGGTTAGATTATTCTGTTTCCTTGACAAGCACTCTTTTACTAAAAGCTGAGAATGTCAGCCTCCTAACTGTACTTCTTCTTAGCTTGAATAAGATACAGAAGAATGGAAGCTTTATTACAGACATTCATCCAATGTTCAGCATGTCCAAATCCTGTCAGGATCTTGTGAAGTATTCTTTCATTAGAATGCTAGACACATCAAGCTCTTTCCAATCCAGCAGCCATAAATTAAGGGAGGGGGACACAGAAACATCTTTTTATGTTGGTGGCTCAGCTCTTAAGTCCCCTCAAAAGTGGAATTCCTATTAATGTTACAAAGTTGGAAGCACTTTGTTCTACAGTTAGAATTTAACAGAGTCTCAGCAAATAGCTGCATCTCAGCCTTTGGAAAAGTTGGGAAGAGCTGTTTTGGCAATAGGGTGCTATACCAGTATATAGGGGAATGGGATAAGTAATATGGTGACCTCATTGTCTGATCCAATGAACTAATTATGCATTAGAAATGATGGGCTTGTAGTGTATTATCAACATATCCTTTCTGTTGAAGACCTAGATAGAACAATTGTAGCAATACCTGAAAATGTCAACTCTGTTTTAAGATTTCTCTCCCAGATCCATTCCCCTTAAGTCCTAGGTTGGGTGCCCATCACACAGATACAATTTTCAACAATGGTCATGGGAGTGGAGAGCAGAGTTTAAAGTGAGCATGAAGAAAATAGCCTATTACAGTGATGGCTAAGCTTTTTGCCTTTGTGTGCCAAAAGCGGGAGGAGCATGGGAGTGTGTGTGTCACACCCACATGTGCCCACACCCATAATTCAGTATGCCATGCCCCCACGTGCATGTGTGCGCGACACCCCTGCGCTTTCCCCGCTTTTGGCATGTGATGGCACGATGGGCCCAGTAGGCCAGTTTTGCCCTCCCCAGGCTCCAGAGGCTTTCTTGGAGCCTGGGGAGGGCAAAAACAGCCTTCCCCACCCCCTCTGGAGGCCCTCGGAGGCTGGAGATAGCCTGTTTGCCGACTTCCGATGGGCCTGGAAGGCCCAAAAATCAGCTGACCAGCACATACATGCGTGCCGGAGCTGAACTAGGGCAACACTCACATGCCCACCGATATGGCCATAGGTTCGCCATCACGGGCCTATTATTTCAGTGCTGTTTTCAAACACATTTTTAAGCTCTACTAAAAATCCCGTCTTAAATCTTTATTTCATACTTAATGAAAATCTAGATTCTGTATAAATCCCGCAGAGACAGAATTTTTCTGATCCTTCTCCCGAATGGAAAAAAAAAAATCTTAATAATGCAAGAATTCAGCTGATATAAATATTATTTCCAAGAAAATGTGTACCTGCCAGGTCATGACATTGTGCTTATTTTGGAAGGCATTTGGTAAAATGATGGTTCTCGGGCTTAGATATCATTGGAAAGAAGTTACTCAAACAATCAGGCTCTATACAGACTTTTGTAACATTTATGACAGTCAACACCTTGAACTGTACTCAGAAATCAAGTGCTCTGATACTGTCTTCAGCAATGTAGAGGACCTAGAGAAGAATTTTTGGTAAAATTCTTCATTAAAAGTATTTATTTTAAAAAATGTCTGCATGATTATATATAATAACAGATAAGAAAAAGAACAAAGACATCATAGGTTTCAGCTGGAAAAAGGATATCTTTTTTCAGCTGAAAAAGCATATTGAACACCTTATTACTATGGGCTATTCCAGTGGCAAAATCTGAACTGGTTTGCCACCGGTTCACTGGCCATGCATGCGTGCTGTGTGCCAAACATGTGACGTACATGTGCATGAGCAGCGTGTGCCAAAAGCATGCTGCGTGTACATGCGCAGCATGCACCAAACCCACGCTTTGCACAGAAAAAGAAGACTTCACTAGGTAAGTAGAACAGCAAGGGGTGGAACAGCTGTGCCGCGTGATTTAGCTTCGCTAACTAATATAAACCACGTGGCACAGCTGATCTTTGGAAATAGCTTTTCTGAACTACTGGTTCACATGAACCGGTAGCTTTTTTTTAACTACTGATTCGTCCAAATCAGTAGCTTTTTTTTTTACTACCGGTTCGCCCAAACTGGTAGTTTTTATCACTACCAGTTCACCTGAACCGGGGCAAACCGGGAGTATTTTACCCATGGGCTGCTCTCCTCCAAAACTAACTTTGTACTGCCTACTTCTTGTAGAGTCACATGAAAGAATCTTTAACCCTTACAGGACAATTTTCACTACAATGACAAATCTCCTTCAATGCACAGTAGCAGGTTGGATTACTCAGTCATGCCATTATAACTATCATGCCTGTTTCATAATGCTTGTGTTCAATGTGTGGATATCAGGAATCAGCTGATTGTAACCATCTCATGTGGAAGACAGTGCCAAAAGACAATCGAAGGGTTGTGATACTTTTAGGAAATACAGCTTATTTGTCCGTTTTTAACATCAATTAGATAGGGAGTTGTTAGAGACAGGACTTTCCTTGTATATATTTAGTTCCATTTGTTTTGAGTCTCAAAAGATCAGAAAAATTTCAGTTTTTTAAAAGTAAATGAAACTGTTCTATAATATCAAACCATAAGTTTAAGTAAGCAGCGTTGAGCATGACATGGGCTTATCTGCAGATGTCATGGGATTAGAAAGGCATATTGATCCTTGTTTGGCACAAACCATATTTGTAGTGGAGGCCTAAATTTGAGAACCAAATCTAAGCCTCAATTCTTAAAGTTGATTTACTGGACAACCACACATTCTACTTTATCAGTTTGGATGAGAGCTATGGTTTATCTGAAACCAAGTGTTATATATGTTAAGGGGAACTGTCTGCTACTATTGACTTTTGGCTTACTGCAAATCATATTTTTAAAAAGACCTATTGGGTGAAGTTATTTTCAGTAGTCTTAATAATTTGTACATAAAGAATAGTTTATGTCTCTCTGGGTTCCTACCAGCACCAGAATCAAAAGCAATGGTTACTGATGCCTGCTGGAATCAATCAATTGCAGTGGTTGAGAGATGAGATAACTATAAATACAGCTAAGAGATGACAGCAGCTAGAACTTTTCAAAAGCATTGAATTTAGGTTTCTCTTCTGCATCAAAAAAACAAACAAACAAACAAACAACATAGTTTCTAGGAGAAATCACAGAAAAATTCACTTAAGGATCTTGAAGATTGTATAGTAAAGGATGCGTATCTGTGCAGGTATCTGATCTATATATAGGCAAGTGTAAGAGTTCTATTTTCATGCATGACACCAGAAAGATAATATAATTTTCTGAATAGACTCAAATATGTTAAACATTTTTAAAAAATCACCCTTTCTTTTAAATGATAGATAAAATTTTATTTTGCTCATTGACCAAAAACAAAACAAAACCCACAATCAATAAAATTAACAACACAAAATTCTCCCCTAACACACAAGGACACAAGGAAACAAGAACTATTAGCAACCATTTGTGGGTAAAGCTTTTGCATAATATTTTTTTTAAAAAAATAGAGAAATAAATTTATCCCTAATATTTAACAGACAGTGCTGATAAAAGATGTGCCCAGAAATTTAAATAAAAGGGATGTGATCAAATTGTGATGAGTGTCCCTGTAGAATTGGCAATAAAGAAGAACATGGGTTGTAATTTCTCATATCACAGGGACTTCATATAGGGTTTTTCTATATTTCCCCTCCAGGACAGCTGTGGGGAGAGCATTAAACATACCTTCACATTGCAATGAACAAGGACATATGTTCAATTTCGCAGCTACTAAGATTGTTGGCTGAGCAGGTATAAAGATAGCCAGGGAAATGATTGAAGCCTGGAAATGGGCCCCTTGTCAGTCAACAGGAGTTGACCACCAGTTTATCGGGGATTTAGGAGCCCAGGACTTGGCAGCACAAGGAAACAACAGCCAATGATTGTTGTTAATAGCTGGCAATCAGCACCCCAATCAACAAATAAAAAGCTACACATAACCAGGCACCACATAAATTCTATGCACATAAAGCAAGGATTGTTTTTGCACAAAATTGAAAAGCAGAGAAAATACCTTTAGAAGGAGAAGTAATTAAAAAAATTCTAGATTGTGTAGAAATGAATAGATTAACTTTGATGATTAAAGAAAGAGAGGATTCAGAATATTTTAAGATATGGGATCAATTTTATCATTGGTTAGAAAAGAGATATAGAAAAGTAAATCAATAGTTATGTAAAAAATGATTATGTTATGATTAGACTATTGTACTTTTGGAGATATGTTGTAATAGGATAATGAAGACAGAAGAATCTGCAAAAAGATGACGTTATGGAGGACACACCGAGATGTCACACGGAAAAAATAACTGATGTACTAAATGTTACATACAGCTTTCCTAAATTGAGCTGTGATATGATATAAATATGAGGTTGGCTTAACCATGAACATTTGGTTATTTCCAATTATATTGTGAGAAAAATCAGCAATTTCTTTTTGACCTTCTATATCTAAGATCCTTTGCCTTAGTACTGATCTGATTTGAACTAACTCTAAGATTAAGATTAAGATGGCATCACTGAGGAAATAGAAAATCAGCTTCTTTTGGATTGTTTTTTTCCCTGGATGATTTGTAGTTCTCTGCTAATATTAGATAATCAGTTCGCTAGGGTTGTGATGTACTTTCAACCAGTAAATAAAGATAAATATAGGATGTTTATACAGCTTGTTATGGAATGATTAGGGTTAGGATTAACACTTCTTTTCAAAACTGCAGTTAAGAAAAATGATGATTAAGAATGAGATTTAAAATTAATGTTCATACTTTTCTATTTATATTTGAGAAGCCTTCTATTAATGTTGCAGTTGATAAAAGAATCTAGATACAGATTGTGTTGTGCCTTGAAGCTTTGTCAGTCATAGTAGTAGGAAACCATAATGAGCAATATATATATTTACATTATGTTAATTTCCCATACAAAGTGCAGATTTCTGATAAACTTGATTGATTCAACAATAACTATTTAACTATTGGCAATAATGTCACAAAAGTAATACTTTTTATGAAATCAGTGATTAATAATTATATATACATATAACTATTGTTATATATACATATAATTATATTATATATATGTATAACTATGTTACATATACATATAACTATGTATATATACAGAGAAGAAAGAGAGAATGATAAAAATTTTCAAGAGCCTCTTATATCCACTGTATTGTAAAGGATTTTCAGATTAATCCCATTAACTAAAATGTTTTCTGTTAAAAGAATAAGATACTTACCTGTTGACGGAAAGCATTCTTTCATGGACAAGAAACCCTGTAAATATGAATATATGTTTTAGTATTATGCTTGTTTGAACAGCTCCTAACCTATGCAATTTCTATAAATATTGCATTGACACATGATTTGAGATTATTTGTGCCTCTAAATAAAGTTTTATAAAATTTGGATTGAAAATCAAATGCATGCTTACTAAGAGAAAGGAAAGAGGAAAGTAATCCTTTCTTAATATACATAATATTGAAATCACTAATTTGCATAACATCCTTTTTCAATCTCTAACTTTCGATAAATGATTAAAACTGTCCAAAACTCTAAACTAACATAATTGAAAGCCAACATAGACAACAGTTTGGGAGTTACAGACATCTGGATGACATTAGGTTGGAGAACAACTACTTATATAATTATTTTATTTCAAAATTATCCAAAAACAGTTCTAAATAATAAAAATTTAGCGCCTGGCCTTATTACCATATGCTCAAAAGCCCGATTGGGCTTATTATCAGGGGATGTCTTATTTTGGAGGAAACAGGGTATGATTAAAGTTAAAAATTGATTTACTCATTAAATTTAATTTTAATTTTTACCTTCTTTTAACATTTTGGTTTTATAATTTGAATACTCTACTTTCTATGTTATTCTAGTTATTCTAAAAAAAAATGGATGTATTTATTTGCAACTGCAAAACCATGTAATGCATTTCGTTACATCTAAAGCTTTTAGGGTTATATTTTAAGGATAAGGAAAAAACATTTTGAACTCAAATATTTTCCGCTTGAAATACACTGTTTCAATTTTAAACAGCTGTTTGAAATAGTTCTGGAGTTGTTTTGAATTTGAAAGAGTGTTTCAAGCGCAAAACATTTTGAATTTGGAATATTGCCCACACGTCTATTGAATTTCCATTTTGTTTCTAAGATTGATGTCATGAAGAGCTCCTAATTATTCAGAGACTTCTTCCCCAGGCTTCAATTTATTTTTCAGTCTTGAACTACACACAAGAGACTGTCTCTAGAGAAGTCTCTGTGAGGTAAAATAATGTTGCAAGAATGACTGGGACAAAGTAGTTTGAACCATCATATTCTTTTCATGCCTGGGACTCAGTTGCCCTCTTCATAATTCCTTTTCAACAAAGAGAGCAACTGTAAGTAGACAATTGTTTTTAATGATTGATACTAGACTTATGAGCCTCCTGGAATTCAAGCAAAGTCATTCATTCACCAAATTAGTGAGTACTACTATTCTTAGCATGGAGAAGACCATATTTTATCTTCTTAGTATTTATCTGGAAAAGTTGAGCATCTAATGAGGAAAAAGACAGAGGTTGCACTCTTAATTGGTGTCAAAACAAGAATGGAATGCAAAGAAGTTAAACCCTAACTTTTCAGAGCCATTTTCTTTTTTAAATTCCCAGCTTTAATAGAAGTCTCAAGTCACTTGTTTTCTGACATGTCTTCCTAATTTTTTTTTTCTATCTAATATATGCTTTTTAAATTATTATTACCAGGATTTCTCTGCTACTCCACTCCATCTGGGTCTGAGCGGACTACAACATAAATAACCCTGTCAGGACATACCCAACCTTAACACCCCCCAAAATGTTCTGTTTCCTAGAGCCAAATTTCACCTCTGCAAAAGCTCATCAGATTGATAGTACTTTGGCTATATGAAGACAAGCTATTTCACAGGAAAGGAGCCTCTATTATGAAGGCCTGACTATAGGATCCTTGCAGATGTAACTCCACAGGGAATAGGACCATCAGCAGGATGGTGCTGATCTTATAAGATAGAGATATTTATTTCACAGTAAGTGGTCTTGGAGATAACCGTCCCTGACCCATGTGGAGATTTAAAGTTGGTAACGAGCATCTTGAATTGCACGAGAGGCCACCTAGTAGCTAGATCAGCTCCAAGAATAATGGTGAATTCTCTGAAATGTTACCCCACTCTTAGCTTGTAAAGGTAAAGATAAAGGTTCCCCTTGCACATATGTGCTAGTCGTTCCTGGCTCTAGGGGGCAGTACTCATCTCCATTTCAAAGCCAAAGAGCCAGTGCTGTCCGAAGATGTCTCGTGGTCATGTGGCCAGCATGACTAAATGCCAAAGGCACACGGAATGCAGTTACCTTCCCACCAAAGGTGGTCCCTGTTTTTCTACTTGAATTTTTTACGTGCTTTCGAACTGCTAGGTTGGCAGAAACTGGGGCAAGTAACGGGAGCTCAGCCCGTTATGCAACACTAGGGATTTGAGCAGCTGAACTGCCGACCTTTCGATCGACAAGCTCGAGGTCTTAGCCACTGAGCCACCATGTCCCACACTCTTAGCTTGAGCATGGTTTAATCATATGATACATTTTTAAAAAAATTCTGTGATTAGCAAAGTATACCCTGCTTATGTTCACTACACAGGAAGATTCCAATGCATAAATTGCCCATACAACAAACCACTAGCTGCATATTGTAGCCTTTTTGTTTGTTTCTTGTACAGTCTCAGCCAAATAAAATAAAATATGATATTCAGTAGGCTGTGAGAGGAGGCTTTGACTAGGAGGCATTTTGTGCTCTGAAGGTTTCAAGGTCGTTCACATCACTTGACAGCCTCCTCTTAGCCTTCTCCAGCAGTCATAAAAGCTTTTCAGAGGCTTCCAAGGGTGCATTGGAAAGAAACCCTTTGTGATGCTTCCAGTAGCTCTTTTCACAGCTCCCTTCAAAATTATACCGTGCCATTTTTGCAGGACATAATGGAGGCCTCATCAACTATATAGCTCCACAGATGATAGGAAAGATTTTCATAGGGGAAGTTTATCCAAACATGGAACAGTGGTGAGAATAAGCTCTGGAGAAGATAAAATTTATAGGAGACATGTTTTGCGTTTTCTCCATTCCATCCTCATCCTACATTTGAAATTCAGCAAAAATGTTAAATGAAACCACATGTAAAATTAGATAGTTACTTTCCACTGTTATATCTGAATACTTGCTGTGAAGAGCTGTTACAGGTGTCCTGCCTGTAGGTGTAACAAAAACAACAGCTATATTTTGTAAAATAAACAACATCACTGGGTATTTACCAGTGCCACACCATTTAGTTACAGCATCTTTGTTCTTTTAAAATATGACAATCCAGCCCTTGCATAAATCAAACAGTTTACCTCATGAAAGGGCTTCTTTTCTTCAGCTGAACATGGATTTCAAATCCAATCCCTTTTTATCAAGGTCTTCCAGTAGGTAAATGTAGCATTCATTAACAACTCTGTCATTCTAGATGAGGGGGAGAAAAACCTTTGAAGTAAACATTTACAATTCTCCAAATTTTCTTCAAATGGCCAATCTTGATCTTTTCCTTTTAGGTAGGTAAACAATCTTAAACCCTTCCTGTCCTCAGAAAGAGGTATCTTTTCTTTGCCAGCTTTCCTGGCTCCATACCATGGAGAAGAATACCAAATTACTAAGTTCAGTTCTGCACATTCAAGCCTTTTTATTACATTGCCCTCTCTGAATGTTATTAGATAGCATTCATAAAGTTCTGCAAACCACTTTCAGGGAAGCTTTTGTTGTTGTTTTTAAGCCTTTATTTTGTGATTTGATTATGCACCTGCTTTCTAAAAAGTTTCTTCCTGAAAAATGGATGACAAGTTTTAAAATGGAATGCCTCATTTTCCTCATTTGTTTTATTTATGCACAACAAAACTAGAAGCATCTCTTTTATATCTCAGTCACTGTTCATACGCATTCTACTAATTCTTTCTTAACTGGAGATATCCAGGTTTGATCCTGCGGTATGCAATTCAGGCATGCATTGTATTGTTGTTGCTATTATTTATTTATTAAATTTATATACCTTTCCTCTTACTATCTGGCTACTCTGGATGGCTTATCAGTGTTGTAAAAGCAAAATACAAACATAATGTTACAATTAGCTAAAATTAAATAACTTAGAAATCAGAATACAATATGGAGGGAGTCAGTGGTGGGTTTCAAAATTTTTCACTACTGGTTCTATGGGTGTGGCTTGGTGGGTGTGGCATGGCTTGATGGGCATGGCTTGGTGGGCATGGCAGGGGAAAGATACTGTAAAATCTCCATTCCCACCCCACTCCAGGGGAAGGTTACTGCAAAATCCTCATTTCCTCCCGATCAGCTGGGACTTGGGAGGCAGAGAATAGATGGGGGTGGGGCCAGTCAGAATTTTTACTACCAGTTCTCTGAACTACTCAAAATTTCTGCTACCGGTTCTCCAGAACTGGTCAGAACCTGCTGAAACCAACCTCTGGTGGGGGTGGGCTTTTCTTCTTAGTCCACTAACCACTAATCATTGTTTTTTTAGCCCTGACAATTTGGGCCGATTTTCATAACTTGATTACTTAATGATAACTTGATTACTTAATGACATATAATGCATCTTAAGAGGAATCCAATTCATTCCAAATGTATATTGTTATTACTATTAGTGTTAGCAATAGTACTTAGACTTATATACCTCTCCATAGTGCTTTACAATGTCAGCATATTGCTGCTAATAATCTGGGACCTCATTTTTCCGATCTCAGATGGATGGAAGACTAAATCAACCTTGAGCTCTGTCAGGATTGAACTTCAGACTGTGGGCAGAGTTAACCTGCAATACTGCATTCTAACCATTGTGCCACCAGGACACAGGGAATTTTGATATTTACGTCTGATACCATAATATACATATAGAAGTATAGAATTATTCCCATGCAAACTTTCTGAGGTTTGGAATGATCAACAGGGTTTTTTTAATGGCTGATATGCCCAGCTAATTTCCCATGAGGATTCTAATGCTTCTCTTTAATCTTATAGAACACCCAATGGAAATCAGATTAATGGGACAAGATGGCCAGTCTTCACAACCACTGAACAAAACTACTTAGCATTAAGCACAAATGCTGCAACGATTCAAACAAAATTGCGGGCTCAGACGTGCCGATTCTGGAACATCCTCTTTCCTAAGGTCCTGGAGATGACAGGTAATTTTGCTGCTAAATATATTTGTATTTAGTAAATTGGTTAATTCAAGTTCATTTTGCTACTACTACATTTTAATTTCAATTTTAAGACTTTGTGGGTAAATAATTATTTTTATAAAATCAAATACAGAGTTTATTCTAAAAAGATAATATTCACTAAAAATAAATCTCCATTAATTTTAGTTAGGTTCCCCCACCTCTACCCCCCTCAACCAATCCTATTTTTACACTTGAATTATTTTGCATGCAATGAGAAATATATTTTAATGATATGGTCTGGATAGTGCTTCCACTAGCACTGTGGTGGCAAACCTATGGCACACGTGTCAGAGGTGGCACGCAGCATCCTCTCTAATGGCACATGAGCCATCACCCCAGTTCAGTTCTGCTGCACATGCGCACGCACCTCCCACTGGCCAGCTGGTCTTTGGGTCTCTGCTGTGCATACACAGGGGATGTAGGTTGTGCGTGGGGCCACCCAGGCATGCACAGGGGGCAGGGGGTGCATGTTCATGGGCCATGCACGCATTGCATTTTGGGAGCTCGTGGGCACGTGCTTTGGGCACTCAGTCCAGAAAAGGTTAGCCATCACTGCACTAGCATATAGCAACTCAATGTTGCTGAAACTCAGTGACTTCAAAATGTATGGAGACCAACTTGTAAGAGCCTCGGTGGTGCAGCAGACTAAAGTGCTGTTAAGTGCTAGCACTTAGCTGCCAGCTGCCTGCAATTAGTGCAAGTTCGAATCTCACTAGGCTCAAGGTTGACTCAGCCTTCCATCCTTTTGAGGTAGGTAAATTGAGGACCCGGATTGTGGGGGCAATAAGCCAACTTTGTATAGAACAACACCACTTGGGGGGGGGGCGAAAGCCCTAATAAGCAGGTATATACAAAAAAGTATGCAGGCTATTGCTATAATGCATTGTAAGCCGCCCTGAGTCTACGGAGAAGGGCGGCATATAAATTGGACTAATAAATAATAAATGTCCAGAATTTCTCAATCAGTGTGCGCCAGATCTAACATTCTAGGAGTTGGAGTCCAAACATCTTAAAGTCACTAAGATTAAGAAATCCTCAGTAATTAATGTAAAGAATGTTTGGTCAACAATTTCTGGATGGCTGAACATTTCCTACCACAGCTTTACATTGAAAAATGAAAGATGGTTAATTTCCTAGAAACCTAAAGTCATAGAGGTGATCACTCGAATCAAAATCCCATTTTTTGTTTATTTGTTTGTTTGTTTGTTTATAAAATTTATTGGCTGCCCATCTTACCATAGCGTAACTCTGGGCAGCTTACAGTTACATATGCAATTAAAACATAAAAAGTTAAAATCAGAGATTAAAGCCAAGGATACATGGGGAGGGTGGGGGTGGAGTGGGGGGGAATGTGTGATCTGTTGTTACTCAATCAATCACCTCCATTGCACTTTCCCTCACTGGGTCCCCAAGCTGACAAAGCCACATCTTTAGGCCCTTACAAAAAGATAGGAGGGTTGGGGCTAACTTCACATTGGGGGGACAAGATGTTTCAAAGGGAAGAGAGAAAGCCCTCCTCCTGGATTCTGGCAGCTGACTGGACTCCCAACACACTTCCTCTGCCAGCACAAGTGGTACACATCAGTGGTGAAATGTAAAATTTGTTACTACTGGTTCTGTGGGTGTGGCTTGGTGGGGGATAATGTGACTGGGTGGGCGTGGCCAACTCTTTTTTTTTAACTTTTAAAACCATTTTTTCTACAACGTCCTCGGCAAAAGAGGTTGTTAAAAAAATGCTTTTAAAAGGCTCTGACAATCAGGCAACTCAGCTGGGATCAGCTGGAGAGGTTGTTTAAAAAATGCTTTTAAAAGGCTCTGACGATCAGGCAACTCAGCTGGGATCGGCTGAAGAGGTTGTTTAAAAATGCTTTTAAAAAGCTCTGACAATCGCAGCTGAGCCTCACGATCATCAGAGGCCTTTTTGTTTTACTTTTAAAAGCATTTTTTCGGCCGAAGAGGTCATAGAAAAAATGCTTTTAAAAGTAAAAAAAAAAAAAAGCCTCTAATAATCATGCGGCTCAGCTGGGCATGGGTGGAGGGGGGGTCAGGGATTTTTGCTACCGGTTCTCCAAACCACCTGCCGCCATTGCTACCAGATTGGGCGATCATTTCACCCCGGTACAGATCAATCCAAGTAGGGTGAGACAATCCTTCAAGTAACCTGAACCCATACCAGATCCCATATGCAGACCATTGTATGCCTTAATTGCTATGGGTACTTTTTTCATAACATAAAATTGTAAAAATATAACTGTGTTAGAGGGCAGACTTTTTTTCTGTAGACTAATGATGTTATCTGAATTCAAGCTGAAACTTAGAATTCCACAACATCACTTAAGATTCCCAAATACAGGGAATAGCAAGAGAAATAGATAGGCTGAAAGAATGGGCTGTGTTTTATATAGAAATTACTGCTGTTATGATAAAGCTTTAAGGCTTCAGAACTATGATATAGTAGTACGAAAAAAAAGCAAAGCAAGCAACTATGCTCATGTAGAGATTAGAACAGTAATATAAAAATAGCAGCATCACAAAAGAGAATAAGATAATGGAATGGATTTAGCTATAATCAGACATGCTGAAAAGAATGGGGATCCATGTTAGTTAAGGTTTCTTAAGTTCCAGTGATTTTATTTGGTCTACCTTTAGTATAATTAGATCTAAATTTGACCCATTATTTCTAAAATCACATTTGTACAAGCACTGTGCAAAGCTTCAAATCCCTTTAAAGCTGCTTCGCAAAGCAATATAGTTTAATAAAATTGTATGAACCAATGACTGAGATAGAATACTAAAAATAATTCAAGGGCACCTTGAAGAGTGGTAGTCATGTACATGGTGGATTCGGTAGAATTCTCGTTCCTCCTATTTTATTTCTTTAAAAGAAATCTCAGTGGAAACTGACATCTCATGTTTAGGCCATTTGTTCTGTCAAGAGCATGATAACACCATAGTACTATTTGTTTCAAATAGCTTATATTTGTAATTTATATAAAATATCCCTAGTTATAGTTCCATTAAAATTGGAGATTTGTCCTTGCATTATTTAATTATCACGTTGCCCAAGGTATGTGTGAATGACCTGAATAAATTGGAAGAATTTATTCTTTCAATAAATTCCAAGAAAAACCACATGACACCAGTCCTTCAACTTGACTTTTTTTTTTCAACAATGATGCTATTATTAATGTTAAGGAGATATTTTGCTTTCAGAGTAGAGTAGAGTAGAACAGAGTAGAGTAGGGTAGGGTAGGGTAGGGTAGGGAAGGGAAGGGTAGGGTAGGGTAGGGTAGGGTAGGGTAGGATAGGATAGGATAGGATAGGATAGGATAGGATAGGATAGGATAGGATAGGATAGGATAGGATAGGATAGGATAGTTTATTGGCCAAGTGTGATTGGGGACACACAAGGAATTTGTCTCCGGTGCATAAGCTCTCAGTGTACATACAAACAACAAATTAATATAATCATAACATATCATTAGGAAAAGGTAGTAGAAAAGATGAGAAGGATAATAGTAATACAGCCATACTATATGGGTAAATATCTTTAGACATAAAACAGTACTGTGGTAATTAGGCGTTCAGCAGAGTGATGGCATGAGGAGAAAAAACCGACCGCCTCTGTGTCTAATGTTTTGGCATACAATGCCCTATAGTGGCAGCTAAGGGGAAGAGTTGAAATAATTCATGTCCAGTACATAAGGATATGGTATGTCCATAGGAAGCATAAGGTGAGAACAAATGAAGACCTGTAAAATATAAAGCCATTTCACAAAGGACCTGTCATGTCCTTATGTCATACAATTAAATAATCATGTCCCTTGTGTGATGATGTTACAGAGATTTCTGAATACAGCTACTTACCTTGAAAAATCATTGGATAATTTCCTCCTTCCTTGTTATTAACATATCTATCAATTTAGTAGATTAAAAATTAAAAAGAAAAGCAGTATGTGTGGAGCTCTAGCCATTTCTTAGTGTCTCCTGCCTAATTCTGAACAGCTGGCTATATAAATCTTTCTTATTTTGCTGATCTATTATAATACCCAAAATCATGTTGCTATATTTTAAGTACTCTTCCTCAATTGGTAATATGGATAATTGATTATGTCAAGAAAATAAATTTATGAAAATTTATTGCATCCCTTAACTGGAAGTCTGCATCTGGACCCCAGCCATCAAACAGTAAATTGTAAGCTCCTTGTTAAATGTCATTTGTGGGTGTGAAAGTTGAAAATGCAAATGATGTGGCATATTGGGCCAGAAGAATAATTCTTCATTTTAACTGATTATGTTATAATCCAGAGTTAAAACTTTGCCCTTTGGATTTGCAATAAATCAGGTGACAAGAAGGAGGGCAAAATGGTGTGTGGTGTATTTAGGGGAAAACAGCATTGGTAATCAGGATTATTTTTCAATTAATGTACAAAGAGATTTAAATTTAGATTAATGCCACCCATTTCATGTTTTACAGAAAATATTGATGAAGCAGAACGAGAGTGGAAAGCAGGATTCCTTCGCTGGAACAATTACATGATGGACTGGAAAAATCAATTTAATGATTACACTAGTAAGAGGCAAAGCTGCACAGGTCTCTAATTAAAAGTTTCAGCCTTTTTGGAATGCTTGTACTGTCAAAGATCAAGGCAAACATGGAGATAGTTAATGTAGCATATCTAGCAATAAGGCATATTAGGCTGGCTCAGTGACCCATTACAAATATACCATTCTTCCAGGCCCATTTCTATTTATATCAATAACTGTTATGAAAGCACTTCCACCTTTTGAAGCATCAGGAAATGTAAAATAGGCTTAAAGCAATTAAAGCCAGAGGATGATTAATGTTGATATAATGGCCCCAGTCCAATAGTAAATTATATACTCTTTTAAAAAAATCAAGCTGGTGCTAGCTATGAGCCGTGGTATTGTTACATATTGGAATATGCAACTCACTTAAGAAGACGCTTCAAAGGCTAAATATTCTTTGGCCTTCTGGCAAATGGAATTGTGTACCTTCCAGGAATGTGCATACTAGCCCATTCTACTTATACACCCACACTGATCAGAAATATCTGAAAATAGGCTTTGACTGAATGTGGTAAGAATGAGGCCTGAGAGTATGGTGAGCACTGAAACCAGGTATAATCTCTTTACAAACTTTTGCTTCAATCCAGAAAGATAAGTAGAAGAAGGGGAACGTGATCCATTGCTCCAACATAACCAGCCTTTCCAAATGCCTGCCAAAAAAAAAAAAAAAAAAAGCTTCATTTGACAGCTTCCACAATCTTTCCATTTGCCCAAGATGACTGTCACTAATGGAAGCTGACACCTGAAACATATAAAAACTATCAGGTTCCCTATCCCTAGACTTTAGGTCTAAATTCAACTGTGTAGCTGAATGCACACCTCACTTACGTTGCAATATAATTATGCAACTATAATTAACCAGATTTAGGTAAGAAAATTACTGTTGAACCAAACATTTTCAATGCAATGACAATCACAACTGCTTTTTCCTTTAGCAAACCATGGAAATACCAGTAGCAATACAGCAAACTCAAATGGCTTCAATTCCAACACAGTATCACAGCATTTTGATCTTGCTTCAGTTTTAGTATAATATTACGAGGGAGAAAATGTATTTCTTCCTTTTTCTTCCCTTTCAGGACTTCTGTCCTCCATGGTGACAATAATCCCAGAAGACAGCAATATGTGGTACAATAATTGCAAATGTTTACTCATTCAAAGCTTCAATAAACTTGGTTTATTGTTATTATAAACTTGGTTACACTGCTGATCAACACAATTTTCCTGACTAATTTAAGCAGAGATTACTAATCTAAAAATCTAAACCTGTAATCAAATAGCTACCCAAAGCTGTTTTTTACCATCTTGATTCCAAAAGATTTGCCAATATGAAAAAGGTGGCAAGAAGAATAGTAGCAAACAATAACAAACAGGATAGTGAACTGCAGAATTAAGAAACTCTTACACACAATATATCGACATATCATCACATACAGCTAGATCAGGAGTGTCAAACTCGTGTCATCACATTGTCGTCACATGACACATTATTAATTTCCCCCCCTTCACTAAAGTGGAGCTGGGCATAGCCAGCGCATGATGCATCTGCCCGTGGCCTACAAGTTTGACACCCTGACCTAAATCCTCTTTTCTACTAAAGTGTTGGATTCTGACTTTTCTATCAGTCTTGTCATGGTATCTTAAACTTAGAAGGAGATTTGTGGGGTTCAGTTGTTTTGGGACAAGTCCTCAATATGGAACTTTAGGTCCTGATTTAAGGTATTCTTTTTTAATTCATCAGCCCATATTTGATCCCTTCCATCATATATCAAATCTTTGATATCCTGGCATGATGTTGCACTTCATCACTTTTTATCGATAAAACCATGCTTCTAGATGGGCTGTATGTCTCATAGACCATTACACTGATTATTTTCATGGTCGCTGGAAAAGATGAGTGCCGAGTGTACTTGTAAAGACGTGATATTCCATCTAAGCATGGATTTTCTCTGCTTCAGGTAACCTTTGGCTTCTGCATCTACATGCTTCCCATAAGTTGTTTACTAGGAAATGGTGTTAAGTATCGCCAACTTTTTCTTTTACAAGAAAAAAAAAATAAAGCTTTTACATCAAAGGGAATTTAAGAGTTGCTAAGTATCTTGCTTCAATGAAAGAGAAACATTCCAAGGATCAGAACCTCATTCACAAACTATACTAGTTTTCCCTACAGGAGTCAGAGAAGAACAGAAAGGCTTCCTTGAGTGGGATCAAGTGCCATACTACAACGTGAAACATTTTTCTCCCTGTAATCCCATTCCCCCTGGGCATGTGATGAAAATGTTTATCCGTAGTTCTCATTTGCAGAATGCTTTGCAATTCTCAATTTATTTGTTCTTGTAACATCCCTGCATAGCATCAGTTCATCATTGTTCCTGGTATACAATTTATTAACAGCAGAGTCTCGTAGAGGTTTATTCACAGATTTATCCCTCTGAGTACAGTGAGACTTATTCCCAAACACATTAATAGGACATGCGACAAATAAACTTTAGAACTGGCTTCTCTTCCGGATTTTTAAT